>NW_009647595.1:2954623-3015321 GCF_000708025.1 Charadrius vociferus
ATGATAATAAGCAATACGACTCTCCCACGCGTTACTTCCTAGTAACACCTAAGAACACACACACATTTGTAGCGCACTCCGAAAAAGTCAGCTCCATCGCAGAAGTGTCATGGGCAATGAGTGTGTCCCTCTGAATCAGTCCTCCTGGCCTTCAAACAAAATTGAGGACCAGGAAAGTGACAGACACTGAGAACTATAATACGGAAAAAAAAAAAAAAAAGGGAAAAATGTTGAAAGAAAGGAGCCAACATGCGTAAAGCATCGTTACATTGTGCTGATTCAAACACTGCAACCTGCATGCATGTTTTTAAAATACACTCTATGGCAGAGAGAATGACAAACTCTCAAGCTAGTGATAGAGCTGTCAAACCTCAACATCCTAAATTATACAGATATATGGGGAAAAAAAAAGTGGCCGATATCAAGAACCATCTTGATTTAAACTTGAGAAGGACTGCTAGGGTAATTGCTGGTTTACAATTGCACTTTTGTAGTGGTCAGTTATCACGGACTATGTTGGTAACCACTTGATGAGATGAACAGCAGAAGCAAAGTAAAGCAATACTAAACAATAAAGTGGGGGGTGGGGAAGAACCCTTAAAAGACGGTCAGACAAATATAAAAAAAAAAGAAGGAAAATTACAGATACTGATAAAGTTTCTGAATTGCAGTGCAAGAGATTGCAGGGGAACCCATACTCCCCAAACCCCCTTCTGCTCTTCCCTCTTCTCCTTCTCTTCAAATGAAAATGTAACTTTTATTTATGCCTATCCATAAGTGCTGAGAATCAAAGGCATTGCACCCAGCTTCTGGGCAAGCCGACACTGCAGAAAAACAAAAAGGCCATTATTTGGATGGAAGAATCAGTCTGTATTACTGACTTGACTGGTCCCTTTTTTACTAGCAGCTGTTAGAGCAGGGATCAGAGCGCGTGCTGGTGTGGTGCAGCTGCTCCACATATGTTATAAATAAGGGCTGTTAAAAGCTCATCCTATTTTTAACCTTATGAAAAAAAAACAAGAAGTCACAGAAATTCCCCATTAATGCCTTGTAAGTGGAACTTTTCTTCTGTTCTTGACTTTAATGCTCAGAACTGAATGGACAAAACAGGCCATTCTTAAAATAATAGTCATTAAAAAGAAAAGAAAAGAAAATGCAATTTAGTGGAATTAGATTAAGCCAGCCCGGAAGATGTAACTAATTAGTGTGTACAGTATCTTTTCCTTCAAAAGCAGACACTTTATCAGGATAAAAACAAACTCCTGTGATTCTATTTCTAATAAAAATATTGGATTACTGCACTGGAAAGTTTCTCTAGCACAACCCAAAAGCTGAACCAGCACCACGCAGCTCAGACACCACCACCCGCTCTCCCCAAACCAGTCCTTGCTTGCCCCTCGCTGGGTTTGTGTGTGCAGCCAGAGCCATCACCAGCTCCTCCTCACCAACCCCAACACTGAAAAGGTCAACAACGATTCAACGCGAAGGCAAAATTCCAAAGCCCCAAATCTTTGACTCACCTGTTTTCGGGGTCCGACACCGTCATGTTGCGTGTCACGTAGCACATCTTGAGTGGTATTGTCTTCTTGTCTCTGTGGATGGAGAGCGAAAGCTGCGACAGGGGGTCGGCAGAGGCACAACCCAAGCGGGGAGATTCGGGGGGAGGCGTCTCCCACCCAATTTCTGAAACAGGAGAGCCTTTCTTCACATAGGGGGTTGCTTCTCTCATGTATTTCACTATGGGAAAAAAAAAAGAAAAGGAAAGTAATAAATAAATGGATATTCAGTAGCTGCATCCCATGTGAGTTCTTTGAACTGTTACCAACCCTCAGCACTGTTTATTATTTCTACGTGGCCAACATCATGGCAATGGGAAGCTGTGCAAATACAAAAGATTGAGATCTGACTGCTGCCCATCTCGGTAGGGTGCAATGAGTAAAACAAGGGAAAAGAACAGAACAGGAAAAATAAGAACATATAGGTAGCGTAAGGCCAGGAGAGCCATACAACTTCTACTTGACAGGCTTTAAGTCCTCATGCAGCAATTCCTATGTACAGAAGCCGTGAGCTGGCTGGGGTATAGAGAAGGTTTTAAGAAAGACATTCAATCAAGTGACAGTGACTCTATTACTCCCCTATCTAAAATGTTCCAGTGATACTCGGAGTGCTGCAAACTCACATCTTGTTTCTGGTTCATGCTTGTCAGTGTCCCGCCACTGATCTGGACAGCTATTTCTGCTTGCTGGGAAGCAGTTTTAGCTGATCTACTTGTGCATGTATATATATGGAGTGAACAAAACCCAATTCACCTCTTAGCCTTCTCTTGGGGAAATAAAATTGAGTTTGAGCCTTTCGTGGGAGTAGAGGTGTCAGATTAGATCTCTTCTCAGCCTCTTCCAATGCTTTTTTTCCAATATGGCTATGAAAAGTGAATGTAGGATTCCCAAACGATCTTACTTAAATGCAAAAATCAATACCTCTTTTACACTCATACTTCATATTCCCTTTTTATGCAGGCAAGTATGGCAACATTTTTTTGAATTCTTTTGGCAGTTCAAGATCACTTTTGCTTTTCATGTGCTTGGCAAATCTGCCAGCCACAGTCTCCTTCTCCTTCACAAACCTGATGGAGCTCAACCAAGAAAAGACCTCACATTTAAGCACCCTGGTTAAACATACACATCCAATGTACACAGCTGTGGCTGCCTAACTGGCTATTGCCACTTGATTGCACCGACGACTCAAACAGCGATGACATGAACCGAAAAGGCAGGAGCACTGTGAACTTACTTAGGGAAGTTATTAAAATGCTGTGAGAGATGATTTCAAGGAAACGGTGCAGACCATCATGTTAGCTCAGCTGAAGAAGCTGGGAATGACTGAATAATAAAAAGACGGGTAAATTACAAAAGGGCATTGTGGTGAAGGAGGTTAAATTAGGGAAAGCAGACTGAAGTTTTTAAGTTCAAAGTGAAAGCAAGGGAAGTATTCAGAGGAGTGGAGAACAATGGTGTTTCTGCCAAATCCACAAATAAGGTGAGTGATTTCAGCAGCACTATTTTCAAGGTACTTCATAACAGCTTTACCAAGGGAGATACCTGTGCAAAAGTAGAGTCCAGGTTCTGTGAGCATCTATTGGCATCTTTTCTCCAGAACACCTTAGTGCACATCGTGCCATTGCTCTCTCTCTCTCTCCCCTTTTTAAAAAATCTGTTAACTTCAATTATAAGGACTTCTGTGTTTAGGTATTTTACAGGATATTCCTCTGTCAGAAAGATCATTTGTGATTTATCAGAAATGCTGTCCTACCCAACACTGCTGTTTTGACTTCTTTGCCCCATACTATTCTGAGTAATTTTTGAAAATAATTTCTTCCTTACTCAGGGAAGAGCCGGCATGGGATTCTACCAGGCTTCCAGAAACTATTTAAGGCAAAAGGTGCTGAGATTGATTTTTTGATCTTTTTGTAGACACTTACCTGGAATACATTATCTAAGAATCTGTGTCACCTAACTCTAAAAACCAGTGCTCATCCTTGGGTGCTCCATAAATTACTTGATTTTCAAAGGTCCAGAAAATAAGCAGTTTTAGCCAGCGTCATAGAGATAATTGGTTTTAGCAGTCTGTGTCTCAGTTTGGATGTACTCATAGCCCTTGGGAAACAGCCTGAACACATACAGATGTGGTGAATCTACTCCTGTTTACACTGAATGAATATGACTTTGTCATTAGCTTAGGTGGGATGAACAATTGAAGCTGGAAAAATTATGTTTGACTGCAAACAAAACTTTGTTCCCTTTAAAATTAGAGATTATCAATTAATCTGTTGAAAAAAGTAATCTAGCCAGCTTTTGGGCTCTGTTACAGTGACATGCCAGCAAATGTGATGCTAAATAAAGGTCCAGGTCTCAGTAATATAGCTATTTCCTCTGTGCTATTTTCATCTTCTTTCAGCTGCAGCTACATGCATTAGACCTGAGCATCTTTTCATTAAGGAAAGAGGAGCAGGGAGAGGAAGGAAGCCGAAGTGAAAAATTTGGCTGTAAACCTATGCAAGAACACAGAATGTGAATTTAATTCCGCAGAGATAAGTGCAAAAGAAAAGAGCCGTCCCTTCCATGTGCCAAGAAGCCAAGTTTCCGTGCGACGCACTGGTGAATTTGTGGCAGGCAGCTGCACTGTTTCAGAAAGAGGAAGCAGGAGCAGGAGAGAGAAGAAACACAACCCTCTTTCCACAAACTGAGTCTCAAACACAGCAAAAGCCAAGAAAATTACCTTAAGGAAAAACGTCCTATGAAAACTCCTGCCAACTTCTGAACTTCCAGACACCTAGTTTCTACTAACTCTCAAACGGAGATGGATGCTCAGCCCCAGAGACTTACATGAATAAATATCCGTTAATATACCAGTAAACTGCTGGACACCATCTTCCTACAAAATTCTACAAGAGGATTAAAAAATAAAGTGAATATAGTTTTTCTGTAAAAAAAGGACTTCAGTAGTTTTCTACAAATTAATTCCTGCTTCCCACTAAATACAAGCACAGTGTTCTAGATTTACGCTAAATTCTGCTGGGTTTTACAAACCAGACTTTATGGCTCCTGCATATTCAAATGTGTTTCACATTTTAAAAGCTCCCAAATGGATACATATAAATGCACAAATGGAATATTGGAGTGGAACAGGTGGCAGAGTTTGATCCATTTATATAATTTTTTGTAGTATTTAAATTTCAGAGCCATTGTTTTCCATTTGCCCCATCAACGTGTATAATTACATGTCTATAACCAAAGTCCAGTTTATGAATTTAGCTGAAGTAAGGCACATGCTGTTCAGATGATTCGTAAGTTTTATCAGCAATTATTTCCTATATACCTCTAAAGTCTGGATGCAAATACTGTAGAACACTGTTTTATACTGATGCACCAGTAACCCTGCTATGCACAGAGCAATTTATGGTGACCTCACATGTGCCTACATTTGCCAGTCTGTCCATTAAACAGTTCTTAATCCACCTAGTAAAAAACAAGTTGATACCAGTATGTATTATAGGCATGTTCCCATGCCACACTGCACTATCTGAGAATCTTTAATGCAGCAATGTTAATGTATAACTGAAGTTATACAATTTACTTCCATCATCAAATTTTAAACCCAGAAAAAATATAATACAGACTATTGGACATTAAAGTAATAATGTGGATAATATTCTGTTTTCAGACCATTGCACTCAAGAGCTAGATTTCCCTGTGGATACAGCAGCACAAATCCAGATATCAACTGAAAAAGAAAGTGACTGGAGAGATCACTGTTTTTATATATTGCGAATGAAAATACCTAATGGATTAAACCTCCAAAAGATTTAATAAAATTAAATAAGCCGTGCCACTGTACAACTCTGAATTATGTACAACTATTCTATAGGCATGCATATATATATCCCTTCAGAATAAATATGTCTAATATACACAAATATTAAATACATATTTATATAAAAATGCTACATTCTTTAAGACCACCAGAATGTATGCTGCAAACACAGAAACCAACATGTAGGGACTGAGAAAAAATTCTAATGGTTTCATTATTGTAACTCAGTTTACTGATAGACTGTAATTTCAGTCGAGAGTTGTCTAAACTCATCCATTTGATACTATAGCTCAACCTCAGAGATCCTTATATTCAGTACTAATTACTGATCCATGCCCTCTTGGTGCACCACTAATTAGAAACTGCGGTCAAGCAATTAAAATTGCAATCTCCGGAGCACCCCTCCCCACAAAGAGGAGAGGAAGGGAAGTGGCAATCAAATGAATTAATCCACTGATACACACTGAAATACTTCGCATTTATTTTTTGATCTGCAAGACCAGCAATGTAGCTTCCAAAAAAGCACTTCATTTAGAGGCAGTGCTGCCAAGTCCCAAGTCTCCACAATTAATCCTTTGTTAGTGTTCACAGATGACTTTGTTTTTTTATGGGGGAAAGAAGCAGGCTTTTAATGAGCGAAATACTACAGACCAACTTGGTCAGGTCCTTGGCCAGATGCAGTTCTGAGGAACTGGGACTTTTCTGACACATTCAGACCGTTTCCTAGGAGGGAAGAGAAAGACCACTGAAGTGAAGCCAACACTCCCGAGCAAAGCTCTTCCGTTACTATAGGAATGAGGACAGGATGTGTAGGATTATAGTGTGAAAGCAAAAGGAACAACATGCCTGAATCTGCTCGAAAAAGATGATCGAGGAATTCCCCTTTGCAGGGGAAAAGCACAGCCTCCCCTCTATGCATTCACTCTCTTCTAAGTGAGGACTCAGAGACAACTACCAAAGCTAAGTAGAAAACACCACCCAGAAACCTCTTGAGGCTGTTTTCAAAGGACGCGCTAATGTTACTGATACCTATACCCCAAAAAGATAGGTGTTTGAAAGTTCCCATAAATCTGTCTGCAGCTGGTCTGGTTTATGCCAGGCTGAAAGATGGCCCAGAGGAGAGGAGCTAGGCAAGTCCTCCACTATACTTAAGATGTTTTAAGACTACGTGTAGGGATCAACCTTCGGAGTCACTTGAGCCCACAAACTGAACATGATGAGATCAATTGCTTTTATCATCTTATTCAGTACAAAGGGGCTGTTTGACTCCTCTGTGCTGAAGCCAGTACACCAGACCATCTGCAAGGGTATTGCGGGCAGCACGGCGTACAAAAACTTTTCTTGTAAAAATGATTCTTGGTTAGTTTCAGAAGAGCTGCTAACGCAGACCTAGAGGAGGCCCATCCTGCAGGTACGCAGTTCCCACCTGGGAAGGAGGAAACGAACACAAACACTTCTGAGGTTGTAGGTAGCATCACTGCAAGTCCAAGTTGACAACCTGGAGCCATCTAACAGCTGCTCAAGTGATACTGTCCCAAGAAAATAAAAGTGGATGGTAGCAAAACCTAG
This sequence comes from Charadrius vociferus, assembly GCF_000708025.1. NCBI lineage: Eukaryota > Metazoa > Chordata > Aves > Charadriiformes > Charadriidae > Charadrius > Charadrius vociferus. The sequence continues at coordinate 2,961,563 of NW_009647595.1, forward strand.
AAGTAATCACTGCAGGTATGTGGCCTTCAGAAGGGCAGATCAGCCAAGCAAGTCAATCACTCAGCACGGTTGTGTCGTTTTGCTTGATGAAACATTAAAACAGAGAATTTGCAGTCTAGCAGTTTTGATAAGGCACAAACCAAAATGCCTCAAATGGTTTCAAAGCTAGTTGGAACAGAAAGAAGTCTTGCCTTAAAATTTATAAACTGTGCCCAAGTAATGCCACTACAAATGCAGAGTATTTTACACTATTGCCAATGAAACTGAGATTAACAGAGCTGAACAAAGTCTACTGTATTAAAATTAAGTTAGTATCATGATACCAGAATTTGCCGGCTAGGTTTTACATTAGAGATCAAATTTCCACTAAACTCAAGCAAACTGCACGCCCTACAGTGAAGACGTGTATAAAAATGAGACGAGAATCTGTCCACATGCCGGTGCCATCATCGAAACTAAGATCCAAATACTTGAAGAAAACAGTTTCTGAATCAGATCATCTATGAATATGTGTCACATAACCTTTTCAACTGCTTTTATGTGGGCATAAACCAAAAACCAGCCAACAATCCTGCTTGTGAGTGTTTCTACTCCATTTCCTACAGAAACATCTGTTACTACATTCAGACAAGTAACATCCATTAACATCATCTACTTTCCCCTGTGCTGAAAGGGATTTGAAATAGTAAACCTCTTGATCTGCCAAGAGCATCAGATCTCCACCTCTGGGAGATGATATAAATTAGTTACAATAAACACCTTGTGACAATACAAATCCCTTTTATGCTTTGGCCATTTCTCATACTGCAGTGAGACTAAGATGAATTTACATTTTCTGCTGGTTTTAAATTAATTCAGCTGAATTCAGTGTATGTTGCTTCATCCCTTAAGGTGACAGGCTTGGATGTAAATTGTACAGGGCTGCTTTTAAAATCCTTTTTAAAACACTTTCAATGTATGCACTTATTATATTTTTCAGATGTAAGACACAAATGAGTGTTTTGAAAGAGTAACTTCAGAAAGATCTAGGAGACAAACATGCCTTTAAGATAAAGTCTACCTGAAAGGAGGGCATTAGCAACTGGTGACAAGAAGCTGCTGGTAAGCAACCAGGGTTCAAGCTTTCAGTGGGCTACGAACAGGCTGAGTGAAAAAGATCAACAATTGCATTTTAAAAAGATAAAGCATACTTCACAGTGTACCTTTAAATTAGCAACTGCTTTTATAAAAAAGGTGGAGTAATGTTAAGCACTGCTGTAAGCACCATCACATGCTTGCACCCAAAAAATGAAGGCAGTTCCTCGTCAAAGCACCTTGCAATCACCAATTTTGCGTGGTTAAGAGAATTTCTTTCTCAATGAGGTAAGAAGACTGGTGGTCCAGACAGCAGACCGAGGGACCAGCATGTCCAGGCCCCCATCAAATGGCAGAAAATGGGCTTCAGTCAGGAAGCCGTGCAAGGGTGCGGTCTGTGAAACCTCATGGTTTTGATAACCCAAGTGCACAGTGACCAGTCACACTGTGTTATCCATAGCAGGTCTCAAAAAATGTAACTCGCCGACAAAGATGTCTTAGAAGTCAGGAAACTGTAGGAGAAAACTCAGTGGTGAGTCTTGGCAGGAGCCATGGGCAGCCCCTGTAGATGCCTTCTCCTTCCCACCTGCACCAGGGACATCCCTTTTCCGCTCTGATTTTAGCACTTGCGGATCTGGAGATTACATGCCCAGGCCATCCTATGCTCCTGGGTAACACCAAAAAATCTTCAGTTACTTTTCTTTGGTTACTTTTCCTGAGACTTTGTCTACGATATGAGCTGATTCAGCCACTGATTCCCCAAGCCTGACGCTCCCCTCTAGTAAACACTTCTTCAACCCTTTCTGAGTTTCCTCAGCACAAATGCTTCTAGGGAGTGAAGGCTTTAAATGTCTTCTTATCTTATGCAGCGTATTAATTTTGTCAACAGCCAAACCTCGTAAATATGAATTAATTTTCATTCCTTGATGAAGCCACGGTTTTATACTGCACATAAAGCAAGCACGAGCAAAACACACAACCTACTCCCCTCCAGTCCATATCAGACAGCCTGAAAACTCCGCTTGCAGTCAGCGTTTCCCACCTACTTCTCCCTGCCATCGCCTGGAGCTGGCCACTGCTAACTATCCGCTTTCAGCTCCTTTCTGAGTTACATTACCAAGTTCTAATGATAAAGTCCATCTTTGAGCTTAACAGCACGCATGCTCAAGGAAGCAGGAAGGACAAGTTTCAATGCCGGGGTGAGATCTTCGTGTTTCTGTTCAAAATAGCTTAACAGAAACCGAAAAAACACAAACTTCTGTCACACAGAATCACAGTGAAACCTGAGGCTGTATCACTGGCTTGATTCAGACCTCTAAATACTAGCACTTGAGCTGATGGAGTGACCAAAAGCAGTCACAGATTGTCAGTAATCTGGTATACAAAAATTTCCAACTGGCAAATTAACAGTAAACTAAAGAGAGACTCTTTACAGTTGACGTTCCTCGATACTTTCCCTTATAATTTCCGTTACTCATACCTACTACACTGAACACATTACAGTTTCCTTCAAGTGATTTAGTTTACTTTAAATTTCCAAGCCACTGTTTCAATAAATTGGATGTATTCAGTTCCGGTTTTTGATATGTCACTAATGATAAATGCATGAATTCTAGCAGCAAGGTCCTATAAGCTATTCATCTGTCTTCCAAAAATGCCACATACTTCCTCAAAATAAATGCAGACGTATCTCTCTCTTCATAATCTGAAAACCAAATTTTAGCTTGTAAATATTCTGAAATCCCCAGAAGTACAACGTTCGGTTAAAAAGGAGATGCTTTGGCTTGATGTAGGAGACACTGGCAGTATCTTGAAGAAACCCTACTCATTGGAGAGCAGGAGCCACTACATTGCACAAGTGTCCTTTATCTAATAAACTAAAAATTAAAAAAGAATACTGTCAAAACCTGCAAGCTGTAGCTGTATAACTTACTACATTTTTATATACAATTTGACAGAGATCATTTGCTACATTGTTATCTGACATTATGAATTCTACAATTAGAACTATGCAAATCTTTCATAATGGAAGTGGCGAACATCTGAACCAATCTGGCAATTTGGGAGATGAACATGGAAATTAGCAGTGACATTTTGAGAAAAAGCATTGTGGGACGTGTGACTCACTCATTGATAATCAAACTGGAGCTTCTGGTTGTCTCCAAGGCCGAATGCTTCCCAAGTTAAAAAATAAAAAAAAAAAGATTTTAGTCACATGATATTAGGACTAGGTCATAATACTCCTCGCAACTCTACTCAAAGTACAACAGAAAAATATGGCTTCACATAAAGCTGGGAAATGGAGCAACATACATTTCTTCACTTGCAGTACTTAGATTCCCAAGGACCATCTTCTACCCAATATTGACATATTGTCATATTGTCTCAGGAATAAGTTGATTCACAATTTCTCATGTGCCGCTAATGCTTGTTGTTCCCCCTCTCTGTTAGTATTTATAGATCCCTCTCCAATCACCCACACGCTCAGATGGAATTCAAGGTGTCTGGCATCGCCAGCATGCTATAATTTTTCTATTTACATGAGTAATCTCAAGTGTCAGAACAAATATTTCAACCACTAGTGATTATGTGAAAAATACATCAGGGCATTATGGTTTTAGAGCATGCTGTTATTTCAGCAGTCACACAAATCATTAAATAGTACAGGATAGACTGAAAATGGCACTCACTGAGGGAAATTATTATGCTGTGTATGATTGTACCTGTTTTACAGATGGCTAAACTGACACAGGGAAGTTAAAATGCCTTCCTCAAAGTCATGCAGTAAGTCAGTGCCAGAGTTCTCTACACTAAACTTAATTTCTACCCCTTTATGACTTTTCATTTTTAAAAAACCCAAAGGGAACCCAGTGCCAGTGAAAACTGGATTCACAATGCGAACAATCTTCTCCCTATGGGAAGACCCTGAAGACCTTCCAAGATCCCCAGGATTTCTTTTGATGAGCAGGGCTGCAATCACTTGCGAAATTTCAAACTTCTTCATTTTCATTCTTCACTGGACAACACCGAGAGCTTTGAAAATGACCAAACTCAGGGTGCTTATTCAGCTAATAACTTGCCATATCTCCTGAGGTTGGGCAATCCATCAAAAGGCATAAGATCACCATAGAAGTTCTTATTTTTGGGAATCCTTTAGTTTCCAGCCCTACCGACGGGAAAGACCAATGGCCATATTCAGAAACACTCAAGTGCCAGTGATTATAAATACTTATATCTATATGCATACAGGTACATAAATACAGACAGATAGATAGATAAATATAATATGAACACTATTGAAGTTCAGTGACTTGGACTGAAAATTCCCATGAATGCCCATGTGCCTGCCTACCTCTCTCTCCTTTTCTCATTTAAACTGGGAATAATGAAGTCTGGTAAGCTGGGAGAAGCATCCAGTCAGCGCTACACTGCGAACGCACAGGAATCAATTTGCTCCATCAAAGATTACCATCTCCAGGCTGCTGCGCCATCACAGTCCAACAGAAGCACAACAGCTCCTCTGACAAGACATGAGAAAATCTGTACAGTAGTCTTAAGACTTCTACATAACTAAGAAAACAAAAAGGAAACACAAATCCAAGAAGGTCCCTAAATCAACCACGGGGAACTGGGATGAGTTTTTTCTGATCAGGGGTGGGTATAATGCAGCAACTCTATTTTTATTTATTTCAATGTGTTATAATAATAGCTCAAGACCACCTTTGCCTGGTTCTGAAGTCCAAGTACAGTCTCAAACTGCCTCTTCTCCACCTGAAGACATTTGCAAGATGACCCAGCAGGTAAGTGGCAGACCTGGAGTGAGGTTTGTCTCTACAGCTATCTCCTCGTTGGTCTACAGGCTAGGAGAAAACCACCTGAAGCAGATAGATTGCTCACTGAGGCACTGGAAGGGAGACGAGCCCTCACATGACACCACCCCTCGTATATCAAGGGGTGGAGGAAGCATGTCTGTATGTCTAGCGAGGACATGAAAAGAGAAGGACAATGAAACATTAAGTCACATCCTTGAGCCTCAGTGCCTGGGCTTCCATTTGAATGGAGCCCTTTCCTCCCACGGATTATGGTTTTCTCTAGGGATAAGCCACCAAAACCCTAATAACAAACTACAACAATTAAAGAATAAGCGCGCTAGTCATTAGCACTGGCTAAAAGGCATTCAAGAAAGCACCAGCACTTTCAGCACAGGAAATTCTCAGAATTGCAGCACCCAAAGAGACCACGACTGAAACCCAACTGTGTTGCCATAGGACAATGGCATGACGTGCTGCCCTTTGCAGCTCAGTCTCTTACCAAGATGACAGCTCTTCTATTCCCATCCCTAGGAGCTGCAGTTACCGTATCTTAAAAAATATCAGTGATCTCTGATGGAACATGGTCCTCCTGGAACTCCAGTGCATAAGGCAATTTGGGGGTGAAAACAAAGACTTTTTTTTTTTTTTTTTGGCAGGTTTATTGTTAGCTAAAAAGTAAAGTTATTGAACAAAATTGGTCCTGTTTTACCTCAAACCAGGACAAATAGCATCATTTAAAACTATTCTGCAGACAGGATCTCAGAAGTGAATTAATGAACACAGGGAACAAGGGAAGCAGTGAAAATCCTCATAAAAATCCTGAATTCAGACGAAGAATTTTTTTCCATCAAGTGGTTTTGTGGAGTGATCTGAAAAATGCATTCTCATTCAAATTCATTTCTTTCTCTACAAACAAAATAGTACTTTGAGTTGACATTTTGATTTAAAATGTCTTTTTAAGATCAAACTCCTTTTCTAATAAATATTGCACGGAGAGTTCCCCAGCATCCATTTTGTCAGATGGAAAATTCATATAGTTATGATTCCATTAGGTTTCTTGCAGTGGACTGGGCATTTAATCAATGAGAGCAAAGAGCATCTAAATAGGGTTAGGCTTCAAATTCCTTTCAGTGAGAAGTTAAATCCCCATTAGCTTTGAGCCATAAGCCCCCATGGGTTTAGCATGCAGCTTAAAAGATAACGCTGTGAGGGGTCACGGCTCTTTACTGTAGTACAGAAAGCCTATTTCACAGATGGCCCTGCAATAATAATGTAAATATAATCCTGTTTCAGTGGACACTTTATCCATCCAGAAAACAAGCAATGTTTTCTGTCCCAGAAAAAAACACATTAATCTTCAATTTAAGGGCAAAACAATTCCCTGCTTCATTCAGGCCCTATTACAGAGAATTACCGAGACTCGCCTGGTATCACGCCGATGCTGGGGCCAGCGTGGTCCCCCCACCTCTCTGTAGGACAAGAAGGACACAGGTTGCTGTCAGCAGCTGCGGAACAGCAAGTGCAGTTGACTCGGCACATCAAAACGCATTTCCTCATTACTCCAAATGCCAGTTTGGACTGTTCCAGGTTAGGTCAAAGCCAGGTTAAAATAGTACAACCTATTGTTTTTCAGAGTCTTCAAACTGCCTGCCAAGTACTTTTTGGTCAACTAGTACAGGAGGCTGATAAGAGAGGGTGGACAAGAACCTGGCAATTCCCAGCTGAGCTTCAAAGGGCTGTAATGAAATGCAACTCTGGTTCAAATCATCACAGAGAAAACCGTTTGTTTAATTGGTGAGAAGAATGCTAATTTGTTTGCATCTCAAATTTATTTGCCATTTGTACTACTGGAGCACTTACCAGGATTAGTGAAGAGCCAGGGCATGACAGCCTCAGATGCCGTCCAAACACAGAACAAAAAGCTGGTCCCCTCCCAAGGAGCTTAGAAATCAAGTACAAGTTAAGAAACAATAGGGACATGACAAGGAAATAAGCAGGCAGAAGAGCCTACATTAAAAATCATGCATGTATCTCCCAGTGTTGTTACAGTTGTATTGTATTCCCCTGTAACAGAGACAGCTGTAGCAGGTGCTGTTTGTAAAAACACTGGAAAAACATGAGGAAGAAAAGGAAATACGAGTAGGGTGATACAGTTGCTAGGATGCATTTGCAATTAATAGCGGCAAGAATTTTCCCTGTGTTGTTACCACTGCTGCTTCCTGAGCAGGGACTCCATCAAGGCTTAAACCTTCAGCACCATCTCAGGCGTAAAAGCATTTTGCACTGGAGTTGTTGCTTGAATTCTGCTCATAGGTAGATAGAGATAAGTTATAGATAGATATAGACAGAGACAAAACCATTTGTCTGAAGCAAGGATGGCTCAAGCAACCAGGAGTGCCTAGCTAGACGAGGATGCCCACCAGAGCCTGTATAGATGGGGACTGGACTTGGGCACAGGTAATGCAAAGAATCCTCCATATGTGTGCAGATTAACTGCAGCTGTGCTGAACCTCACACTCTGGCTTGGCCTCACAGGTTCAAGCCAATTCCCACAGAAGGGGAAAAAGCCCTCTCTATATATCTGTCCTGTCAGTCCTGAGAACAATTCTGTTCCAAAAGTAAACAAGCTGGCAAGGCGAAAGCAGACTGAAAGCAAAGGATGGAATATGTGCATGCTTGCCATTAGCATAACTGGTTTTCTTTATGCTCCAGTGTGGGAGTACCTTTGAAAAGAGGAGCTGAAAGCACAGCTTTTCAATCCTGATCATCTATGCTTCTACAGAGGCTTGGGGATACACAACAGGGATAACTATCTGCTTGAGGCTTGTTTGCTTTATTTAGTTCAAGGGCAAGTCTCTCTTGCTACTTTCAGAAAGCACAATCAGATGATATCAGTTCTTTTTTTTTTTCCTTTTTTTTTTAACAGCAGCACAGATGGGCACAGCAAAAAAAAAAAAAAAAATCAAGAACAATTTCTGCCTCAAAGAGCTTCTGATCTCAGGATCACTTACAACTTCTGCCAAAGTCACTGGGTTCATCTTCAATGGGAATTAGATCAGGTCCAGTGGTCAAAGCTGAAGATGTGAATAGGCTACAAAGAGGAAAATAATGGGAAGCAGGAGGAAAACTAACCCCGGCAGGTAGCTGCATGAGTAGCTGTTGAACTCCAGTTCACCAAGAGATATCCCAAATGGAATCACTGGAAAGAAGTTTTGACCTCAACCATACAGGACCATGCCTCAGTGCAGGTAACAAACACCAGCCTGTCTGTGTCCCCAAAGTCTGGGTGACTCTTCTCTCATCTTGCACGCCAAAGGCCATCAAAATATTATCGACGTATCTCTGAAGAGATCACTCACATAAGTAAGCTGACCTTTGGGCTTATTGCCATAGTAGGTTTGTGCTCCAGTTTTTAAAGGACAACTTTGAAACTCTAGATTTCAGCAAATGTCAGAAACTGATAAACAATTCAATATTTATACCGTGCTCATCTGCAACCCTTTAAAGACCGCTTCTGCAGTTGCTCCCCTTGCAGAGCCCGTAAGAGGCTGAAGTAAAGCTGGTGGCAGATTGAGAGCCTAAAGCAAAACTTTGAGGAACCCTAAGACCAATCTGTCTGGTTGGTTACTGCATTTAATAAAATAAGATGGGGAGCCAGGAGAGGATTTTAAGCTAGCTGATGGTGGAGGTATACTTCTGGTATTTATACCTCTTCTGCCATAGGAAGTGTCAGAAACCTATTCCCTGGGTGGGTAAATGATGGACCGCTAGTTACCAGAAGTTAGGAGCTGAGAACATTGGAGTGCTGTATACACTCTTTGTTTAACCAAGGGTTATTCTGTAACTCTTTTATTAAATGCATGATAGATTGGAGAGTGTACAAGCCTATTAACTGGAAAGAGGGCAGATCAGTCAGAGGTATGTGCCAGTAAATAGAGTCCTTCTAGGTCACATCAGCTTCCTCAAGACTTTTCCATACCCTTTACATTGCACTGCCTTGTTTCAGCCCAACAAAGCACCAAATCTTCGTATCCTTCAGAGACAGGACTGGAAGACTCATGGGATTCTTCCAGGTTGATAGCACAATCCCCACACCTCAGTTTAATTTACGACCTCCAGACCTGGCTGACACTCTTCAGCTTACAGGTTTGTGCTTAGCAAGCACTGACATTAATGATCAACAGCCAGAAAGCCATCTTCAACAAAAGTGTTAAGGAGGGAATGTAGTAGCAACAGACCAACTACATATACACAAGCCAAAATGGTAATATATAGACCTGTACATAGATAGACATGCACATGTATGTTCTCCCTAACATACGCCATGTCCTAGGAGGCTGGAATGGGAAGCGTAGGGATTTCTGGCTCCCCAGTCCTACAGAAGCTGCTATCTGACCTCGGTGGTCCTACCCCCTCAGCCACCTGAACCAAATCTGGATTTGTCCTCTGCCACAGAGTGCTCAGCAGCCGTCTCCCCTTCACGCCAGCATCTGTCCCAGCCCTTCTCCTGCCTTCCTCCCACGGGCACACCCTGCACATCCCTCTCCCACCCACCCCAGTGAGTGGCAATCTACTCTGTTCCCTGCCCAAAATGCCTCACCTTCCCTTGCACCCTTCCCCTCCACAGCAGCAGCATCTAAACCCTGCTGCAGAGGGGAAGGAGGGAAAAGAGGAGGCACGGAGATAACCACTGCTGCCCTCACCTGCCACCCCTTTGCGCCATGCACACATGTCCACACATGGAGCACCAGCTGCCCCAGGTCCCCAGAACCTCTCCCACCCCAGCAGCACCCTGGGCTGGGGCAGGGGCTGCAGGAGGCTCCCAGCCTGGATCTTGCAGCTTCGTGTCCCCATGGGAAAGCACAGCGGCAAGAGCCAAAGCATCCTGCGAGATACTTGTTGAGCTCCGGTGAATGACGCCAACACATTCATGCCACAAATTCTAACTATCTACCTTTACACAGAAATATTGCGTCCCTGACAAAACCTCTTTGCAGCGTTCAGAGCATTTGCCATGCATCAATATTTTCAGATCACTTCACAGTGGCTCAGCACACACCAGACTCAGGTCGGCATCGCTCGACGCAAAGGGAAGCCTCTGATAAAAGGGCAATGAGGTGCCCATGCCCATGCCACCCCCCATTCCCCCACACTCCCCCCCTCCCCCGTCATGCACAGGGAGCTGGAAGAAAGTAGAAGACAAAATATATGTGATTAGAATTAAATTTTGAGAAAGTGATTGTGGATTTAATGGCAAAGAAAACTTTATCAAATGAAGGACACAGTACCCTAAAGAAACAACAACAAAAAAACCCAAACATAGAACAAACAGAATGGTTATTGGGGCCGTTACTGAGACATTACCTAACAAGACGAGGAAACTCATTACAGCCTGGCTGCCTGCTTGATATTCTCCACTTTCTTAGAGTCTACAGTGCACTTCCACAGCGTTAGCTGCAATAGTGAATTCCAGCTATATCCAATACAGGCAGTAATTAAACGGTTATAAAAACGTGAAGCTGGAACACTGACAAGCTCTACGAGCGGCATTATCGGCAGTGACGGTCGGGGAGTCAATCTGCCGCACTTCGCCAATGGTTTGAGCCCCCCATTCCCCCACACTCCCCCCCTCCCCCGTCATGCACAGGGAGCTGGAAGAAAGTAGAAGACAAAATATATGTGATTAGAATTAAATTTTGAGAAAGTGATTGTGGATTTAATGGCAAAGAAAACTTTATCAAATGAAGGACACAGTACCCTAAAGAAACAACAACAAAAAAACCCAAACATAGAACAAACAGAATGGTTATTGGGGCCGTTACTGAGACATTACCTAACAAGACGAGGAAACTCATTACAGCCTGGCTGCCTGCTTGATATTCTCCACTTTCTTAGAGTCTACAGTGCACTTCCACAGCGTTAGCTGCAATAGTGAATTCCAGCTATATCCAATACAGGCAGTAATTAAACGGTTATAAAAACGTGAAGCTGGAACACTGACAAGCTCTACGAGCGGCATTATCGGCAGTGACGGTCGGGGAGTCAATCTGCCGCACTTCGCCAATGGTTTGAGTAATGTTTGCCAGGATCCCCCAGTCGACACTTTCTCCCCCCCCCCGTCTCTTTGCATCACGCCACAGTAATCATGCAGATGCCTACTGTGCTCAGACGATGAGAAGCTTGACAGTTTCTTCAGGAAAAGAAAAAAAATACCAACAAAACAACAACAGAAAATCTCATGCAATTAAGCCATGTTTCACCTTCCAGCAAGACTTAACCCAACGGGCCACCAACAGCTCCTCTCCCAGCCATCCATCCCCCTACCTCTGCGGCACCTCTAATGATCTTGCTATTTCCTTCTTATGATCAGAAATAATCAGTTTTTTAAATATACACCAGGAGTGTGTGGCTGACACCTGCCTGTTAAGCTCAAGAATGAGCAAGTATATTTAACCAAAATTTGTGACCAGGGTCTTCTTGGTAGATGAGATCCTCCTGAATGACAGGGTTGAGGGGAAAATGAGCTGTGCTACCGCCTCGGCCCTACACTTCTGACTAAAAGCCATTTCCCAAATCTCCTAAAATGCTCTTGTAGCACCAGGGTCTCTTTTTCCCCCAGGGGAGGGGTGAGGAAGGAAGGCCCACACACACAAGGACTGGGTGGCCCTGCACCGCTGTCCTCGTCCCCGCTGTGGAGTAATTACAGTTGTCTGAAGCCAAGCACCTGAATGCACGCTGGGAGGAGAAGCAGGCTCCTTTGGCGTGGGCTACCACATTTAGAAGCGCCATTGTTTTTCTTTCCACTCAGCAGTCTCTGCCCTGGCAGGAGGACGCGGTGTCTGCACCCACACGCGCCCCGCTCCCCGTGTCCCCTCCGGCCTCCCTGCTCACCGCCCCGGGCACCCGCTAAGAAAAGCCCCGACTGCTCACACAAAAGCAACATCTTGTTGAGCGCTGCAGGTTCCCGTCATCTATCACATACAGAAATATCAGATCAGAAACAGAGACACATGCACTGATTTTTTTTCCTATTTATTCTCCTACACAATGCACTATTTAATACTCTGCAGTCCTTCAGCAGCCTCAAACAAGCATTTGATTTAAATGAACTTTTCCTACTGTCCCCTGCTTACGATGACCTGATTATATTCCTTTTTAAGGACATACCTCTGTGCCTTTGCTCTGCTTCTACCACAGAACCTAGAGGGCTTTCCCAGCTGGTAACCGCCAAGGCGGGGAAGAGCAGAGATCAGCTCTGTTTCACTGTCTGATTTGTTTCCTGTGATCAACCAATTAGGTAGGTCAGGGCTGAGTAATTCCACAAAACTAAGTCTATGTAACTGCTCGTTCATTGTCTTCCACTATTCTTCTCACCTTTCGTCCCTGTTTTATTCCCATCAACAGTTGCACACCCTTGTCGCACCTCATATTTAAATACTGATCTCTTCAAGGAAGGCACTGTCCCCTCTGGATTACTTCTGCATTGCCCAACAGCGCAGGGAAGCGACCCTGATGTTTGCTTGAATGAAAAAAGGTCTGTCTTGCTTTTGGTTCACAAGCAGTGCAGCCATCCAAGCAACCCCGCTGAAAGCTGTAGAGGCAGGAGGAAGGAAAACACACCTCAAGCCTTGGACAATACATTGTACCTCCTTGGCAACAGCCATCGGGAGTCATGATTCAACAGCAATGCACTGCACAGCAAACTTAGCAGAGCCTCCAAACATGTTCCTCAAACCTTGCTCCTCCTCCAGCCTAAGTGCAGTCCCACCAGCCTGTCACCAGGCAATGCCAATACAGTATGATCTGGACTCTACCGCAGGTGACATCGAGACCGTCACTGTTATTCCTGGCCAGTTTCCTTCATGTTCTTCCCTGAGGATTTCCACAGGATACTATATGTATTCCAGATAGCTGAGTAAAATAAAAGTAAATGAGAACAAGCAGAAGGTTGAATAGCATGACATCAAATTTCCATTTCTGCATCATAAAGTCAACTGCTGCATGGTCCATCACAAAATTCAGACTATTAATTTTAGGCTACCCTGTCTCCCTGTGATAAATGTCAGAGGATGAAGTTTGCTCCTGGTGAAGTGGTCCAATTCCCACCAGAGTGAACGAAACCTGCTAAAACAGAACAAAAGATAGCCTGAACCTTATGAAAGTAAATTTGGAGGGAGGAGTGGGGGAGGTGAGGGATGGGAGGAAGAGACTTCTGTGAATATTTTATGTTCTCAGGTTTGACCCACTAAGGACAAAACAAATGTCTGAATTAGAATTCTTCACAGTATTAATGACAAAACGCGTTTCTCTTAGAAAAGCCCAATAAGCACACAGATCCTCCAAGCATTTTGCAGCAGAAAAAGTTTAGATCCTTTCTTTTCAGTGCATAGAGAAAGATTGCACTGCCAGCATATTCCCACATGTGTATTTCTACTCGTCATCAAAATAAATATATCAATATATCCATAATATTTAAAGACCTTAGACTTTGTTTATAAACCTGGAATCTCAGCCCTAGAAAACATGTTCTTCAGCTTTTACCCTGAGAATAACCAGATCAAAAAACTGAGAAGTCTATATAAAAATAATACATTCTCGTAAATGCACTCCATTTTAGGAATAAGCTATTTCAAACTGTAACTTCTTCTTAAAGATGAGAAAGTACAGAATCGCAGCCTCTACACTACAATGTGTGCCTCCAACACGCAGGGCTGCAAAGCAAACATTAAATGAAGCAAGCTGCAGAACAGCGGTACAGCATGCGATGGTGCGGACCAGACTTCGATTCCTATCTTGAAAGGCGAGATCTTTATCTCCATCAGAAAAAGTTATTGTCCATTTATGAGGTTAGAAATTAAGCATATTCTACACTGGGAATACTGATACATGCAACATTTTATTGCTGTGGAAAGTCAAGAATTCCCAGCTTTAGGAAATGCCTGGAGACCTTCCCTTCCCACCTAATTCCCCATGCTACATGTTTTGTTCCCCCCTTCCTAGCAGGCATCTCTGTTGTCTGCACAAAGTGAAGCAGAAAACTGCTGCCATGCTAAGTATTCTTCTCATTCTCCATGTATGTAAACTACTACACACAGCTCAAAGAAGTATTTATGTATTATTGAAACTACTTGGTCAAGCAAATTTAATCTGATACTTGAAACAGTATCAACTCTCACAACGCAGAGAGAGGTGCAGATTTTTAGGAATCATTAGGAAGGGGTTGAACTCGATGATCTGCAAGGTCTGTTCCAACCAAAACCATTCTATGATTCTATGATTCTATGATTCTATGATTCTATGATTTGGGATTAGCTCCTAAATTGCATTTGCATTCTCCATGAAAACACTTGGATTAAACAAAATTTAAAAATAATAAACCCCCCAGGTTTAAAACAGAAGACAGTCTTGTAACTTGTTTATACCAAAAATAAAGATGCACAAACCTATATGGTCAGCTAAAGTATGAATAAGGGTAAAGGAGAAGTCATAGCACACAGTGCAAAGTTGAGTCACAGCATAAGGCAAAGGCTTGTTTTAAGCTCAGCTTCAACGTCTTTCATCCCCTGCCCCCTCAGAAAGAGCTCCTACTTCACCCATGACATCAGCATAAATCCTGTGGTATGGTGGGAATCACAGCATGGAAATCAAATCCAGGCCACTTCAGCCAGCTAGTAAGAATAAACCTGCATACCATGTGTAAACAAGCACTAGTTTCTGCTCAGTTAGACGGCTGCCACCTGATTATTAAGCATTAAAAATCAGTTTGTGACAGTGACAGCAAAAGCAGTATTAGAGACAAATCTTACAAGCACTGATGCTACTGAAACACTACAACATCTGAGGCAACTCAGGCCTTGCTCTAAAATTGTCCCTGAAATCAAGTCACATCTCAGGTACTCAGCATGCTGGAAAGTCTAAGGTGTACAACCCAAAATCCAGAGACTTACTATAAAAAAAGAAATTGTCATCAATGTAAAAGTCAAACTTTTAAAAGTCCAACAGAGATGCAAGGTGCTGCTGGCAAAGATTTCCAAGCCTGGGGAAAGACAACGAGAAGAAGCTGTAGTATTTTTATGACATGCTCTCTTGCGAGAAGACTTGCCAGTGGGAAGATTGAATAAAACCCCTAAAACCACCTGCTCTCACAAGAAATCGTGAGTTTTGTCTCACAAGGAGAAAGTATATGATATGCTAGAACAGCGATGACAGAGAAACTGAAAAGCTTCATATCGTGGCAGAGCACAACAGGCTACGCTGTGTGACGCTGAACTTGCCAAGGTCCTCTTCTCACTCCTTTCTTTTCTGGACTACACTGTCCATAACCAGCAGGTCCGCTCCTGTAGCAGAGAGATCGATGGGGCGCCCCATGGTGCCCCACTCCTCACTGAAGACAGCAAGCGCTGCAGCCCCCATGGCAAGCAAAAGCTGTTCTCACATGGCCAGGAAGGTCTATGGCAAGAAATTTCTGTTCATTTTAGCTGCTGTCGCATAGAAGGAGGGTTTGTGCAGCCACACTGTATCAGCGCCTCCCAATAACGTCACTCACTGATCATTTTTGATCAAAGATGACAGAGACTGGCAGATACATTCTCAAACACAGCAGGGTAGAGAGAATTTTCAGTGGTCTGCCAAAGGAAATAACCAGAGGCAAACCCTCCTTAGACACCAGAAGGTCTACAGAAGGGAAATGGTATGAAATATTTTCTCCCCTGTGCCGATTCTTCAGTCAAGAGATGTAAAAGATCAGCAAAACTTTTCCTGTGGGTGACATTACAAATGTCACTCTCGCCCCTGGACTCTGATGTTTACAAGGCATGAGTTCCCATCACAGTCTTATAATATTTCTGGTTGATTAATTAGATTAAGAAGTCAATCAACCACAAAACAGGATTCACTGGAAACCAGGCTCCATTACTTCTGGGGCTGTCAGACTTCGTTTTTCTTGCAAATAACCAGAAAGTCCAATTACAAGAACAGAAAAAAACCAGAACATTGGGTTCCACGAAGAATTAACAGAGAGAGCCTAAGCCCCAAAAAACATTTTGTCCAAGTAGGAATCTTCCCCCTCACAATGGAAAGAGCCTGCCTTGTGTAAGACGTGGCTGCTTTCAGCCTGTGTCAAGTCCTAGCCAGAAGTACCCATAAACAAAGAGTCATCCCCACTTAGCAATGCTCCACACTGGGCCAGATGGAGCCCTTGATGGAAGCTGAGTAGATAACTGAGACCTGAAGAGCCATAAAACCCCTTCTGTTTTGAAGTGCCCTTCAGTTCAGAGGCACAGCAATAGCTGGGCATCAAAAGTACCCAAGTACAGCAGCTGGACCAAACATGCTACGGGATTCGAGTTGCCAACGTCATCAATCCCCACGCTTAACCAAGCACAGCGATATTGGTCTTTTAAGATGAAAAATACAAGGAAGTCTTCTTGTAGAGCAGAAACCAGGCACTGGCTGAGCTCCCAAGACTTCAGGAGATGATTTAATTGTCTCTGCTGCTTTGGCACAGTTAGCTTTTGGTAGACACATGCTGCTGCTATTCCCTCGGTGATCAAGTTGGTAAAATCAAATGACTGAAAATGAAAGGTCTGGGGGGAGAAGGCCTTTAATGTGATCTAACACAACTTAAAATCTAAAATGAAGAGAACAGCCAACAATGTGGCGTAAAGGGAGGCATCCACTGAGTTTAAATTACTACCTTAAGAGCTGGCAATCTCTATAGTTCACAGAGATAAACAGACCTCTCAAGAGGGCAATTCATGCAGCAGTTATTGTAAAGTGGGAAGAAATCAGCTTTCGGAGCTGCTAGGTTTTCTCTTTTTCTCTGTCAACAACAGGGAAGAGTCGGTATCTCGTCTCAGCTAGCTGTCAAGCACTTCGCTAAAGTTCAGACTGATGAACTGCACCCAGAAGACCAGGGGACTCCACTTGAGCAACCTGTATTTGATTTTGCATCAAATCCAGTATTTTAAATCCAAGGTTGTATCATCCAATTATAATTTGTAAACGCTGAAGTGGTGCTGCAAAGACTTGGGAGACAGGAAAATAAGAGTAAATTAAATGCTCTGGAGTTTCCATAAGGTTTTTTTGATTACATTACCATACCCAAATCACATGCATATACATTATTCTTTTAACTGCAAACCATAATCAGAGATGGCAAGGCAGTTTATTATGTTTTGCAAGTCCTAACTAATGGATCTTAAAAAAAGGTAGCTTGAACCCATCCATCTGTCCTTTTTGCATCCCTCCCCAAACCTATTCCAAATCAAAGGTATGGATTACTCTGTCTCCAACATGGAGCATGGACAGGCAGAGATAGAACAGAGACATTTCGGAATTCTTCTGGGCAGGTTTCTTTTGATAGCATCTCGCACAGACAATGAGGGATGGAGGACCAAAAAAGAAGACTTACTTTTCTCAGAAGGTGTGAAATTGCATTATTTGAGAGTAACTATCTGTGTGAGGCAAAACTAAATAGAAAGATAAATTTAAAAGATCATGACCATCAAAAAAAACCCCCATGTGTTTTTCGTCTTCATACAGAGTTACACAATGCTATATCCCTATCATGAAGCAACCTATTACACCACCCAACAAGCAACTAGATGGTTCAGGAACCACCATGTCACACACATCCCCTACAGCAATGTCGCCTTCTCCTTGGAAATCTCTCATGGAAGCCTGAGGGTTTTCAAATGTCCTGCTTTTTGTCTTCACAAAGCAAAGATCGTAAGTGAGGCACTAGCAATGTACTATTTACACCTGATAACCCGAGAGCTGAACAGGCAAAACACAACTGCTAGGCAGGCTCACCGGTCCATGGATGGATGTCAGGTTTTCAGCCTGTGACTGCCTTCACTGCACCGCTCCGCTCAGTGACACTTCCCAACAAAATTACCAAGAATTAAAACTAAAGGCTGAGCTGTCAAAACACAGCGTAGTCAAACACAGTTCTGCAAATTTAACTAAGTTAACTTATTATTGCCACCAGTATTTATTGCAAAGAGCTTTACTGTTGAAACTGATGAACTCATGCATTTGCACTGAACAGTGAGGATTCTCTTCAGGGAAGAATTAAGTTCAGAATCTTATACTACGAAAAAAAAGACAAGAAAAAAAGTTTAAAGGAATTATATAATACGTTGTCTGTGTTTTAATTGACCTTTTTTTTCTGTTTAAAAGAATAAAGAGATTTTACTTATACAACTAAAACCTGAACAGTACTGCAAACCCTCCGCCATCACTGAATCAGCTACCACCTTAATTCCATTTTTTATGGTAAAATGACAATAATTAGTCTTAACTGGACAGGAGAAACTGAAACACCTTATTCTCTCTCCAAAAATATTTCAGCTATCATAAATTAACTTTCTCTACTGCAAGCACTAGTCTGGAACACAATTATTTCAGAATTTCATCCGAATTGGCATTCAAGCATAACAGAAAAGCAGAGTCAACTCACTCACCCGCTGAAAAACTCAGGTGTTCAAATGGAAAACTTGCTCTGAGCAGCCACATTAGACAACTGGCATCTACGCCCAAGGTTTTAATCACAAAAATTCCCCAGGCTCACATTGCTACATGTTTTCCAGTCTGATATGCACAATTTCAAGGTACAAGTTAAAAGTTAAAGCTATGTGTTGAGGTTTTTCAGGACGTGTTTTGTGCAGGCAACGCATGTTTATATGGATTGTCAACCAATAGTTATTTTGGGGATCTTCCCTTCCAAATGCTAAAAACTGTACATAGAAGGGGAGAGCACAGAACTCAAATTTTCCAATGTCAGAGTCACATGGATGTATAAAAGTGAAAAATCTGAAGTTATGAGAAAAATACACAGAAAATTTACCTTAAAGCGGGCAAGGCATAAATAAAACCAAAAGAAAATCCAAAATTTTCCAACTCTATACCCCAAAACATATAGAGGTCTAAGCTGACCAGAGCATGAAGGGACCTATTTTAGTTTGCATAGAAAACCTTTTTTATTTCCTAGCAATAAAAACAGGGCACTGACCTCTCTGCCACAATCTCAGTCAAGTATGGGTACTAAAAATAATGGTCAGAAACGTAGACCTCCAAGGAATTTATTTAGTAGCAGCAGACGAGAGACTCAGGGGATGAAAACTGTTCCAACAACGAAGCAAATCCGCTCCGCGCCCAGACAGCCCCTCTGTTGAGACAGTCTCTTGGTTACAATAGAAATAAGATCACAGTTAATCTCCGACAGAGAGCTACATGCCTTGGCTAAATCAAAACCTATACCCCTTTCCAGTGCTCTCTCCAAAAGCCCTGCTGACAACAGCAGAGCTGACCAAGAGTTAGTTATGAGGGCGCAGTAGGGCAGCTGAGGTTTAACCAAAATTAATTCATCCTCTCCATTTTGGTTAGCCTTTTGCTTGCAGTGATGCAGTGTCATTTTATAGGGATGAATTTATTTTTCAGCTTTTAGGAGCTGGCTATGGACAGCTTGTGCTCTGCTTTCAGGTTCTCTTCCACCTTGTTCCAATTCCTACTGTCACCCAGAGTCACACAGCTAATTAACATGGTCATTTTAGCTGTCATTATCGATTTGTCATTGGACGACTGATCAGTCAGCAGATGACTGAATTTGGCCCACTGGGACTTAAGAGAGTTGAAGGGACTTAAGAGAGAAGGAAAGCCCAAATTCAGTCCCAGAGTTAACAGAGAAGACTTTACCACCTTGTCCAAGTGGAATAAAGTAGGTACTATTAAATGGTATAGGTAACTCTATAACCTCAATATCCTCTGCTTTTGGCTCCTTCCTTAAATAATCCAGATTAAGAAAGTCATCCTGAACCTATACAAAGGCAGTAACATGCAACTGCTGTACACAGGGGGGAAAACAAAACAAAACAAAACACAACACTAATCCCAGAGAAGGTCAGTAAATACTCATATGTGTTTCTAATATGTAGAACCTTGTCATAGCCAGAGCTGAAAGGACAACGTGGCTGACCTGCCATGAACAAACGAGTCTGCAGGGAAACGCTGCCATTTCATGCAGGAATTCTTGGGCATGCATTTGTAAGCTACTTCTTTAGAAGATTAAAAACTTCGAATATCCTCTTGATACAGGCTTTGGTAGCACATACAATGGGCAGGCTCCTGCCACGCATGGGTTTGTTTACCAAAATCAGAGACATAAAGAACGCTCTGGACACACAGAATCTAATTACAGTAACACTTCCAATCCCAAGAAAAGGCTGAATAAAACCAGCAAATACAAGCTTCTCTAGGAAGATAATTAGTCTTTGTCCCTGGATTTGCACTATTTGCAGTAATATTCTGTGGTTACCAGCAAATTACCAAAAGAAAAACTTTGCCTTCTACTACTTTCTGCCTTCTTCATGTTTCATGCATACGTCTTTGAAAACATCTTCTCTGACTGCTAGTAAGATGGTCTATTTTTTATAAAAGTAATGATAAATGAATCCAAAGAATTTACATTTACCCTCCTTATCCTGGACTCATTTCACCAGCCTTCAGAAGATTTTAATTAAACACTTAAGAAAAACTTAGAACACTGTAGGTTGGAAGGGACCTCCGGAGGTCACCTGGTCCAGCCCCCGCTCAGAGTAGGGCCAACTTCAAAGTCAAGAGCCGGCTGCTCAGGGCCTTGCCCAGGCAAGTTTTGAATTCCTCCGGGGACAGCGATTACACAGGCTCGCCGGGCAACTTGTCCTAGTGTTTGACCTCACATTCTGAAGATTTTCTGCCTTATATTGAATTGGAATTTCCCTTGTTTCAACTTGCAAAATTAAAAAATATCAACTACGGGCAATTTAAAGCCTTAAGAACTAACTGCAAGTGTTGGCAAATCCCAACCCCTCAGCACAGAGATGAGAAAGTAGAAATGGGCGGAAAAAAAAAGACTTGGGTGAAGACTACATCAACCGGCTACTAAGGTAAGTAGAGGAGACACACACATATGGTCATTCCCAATTTTCCCACATGGGAAATGGGAAAATACCACATGATCTGGGTATTTTGGCCAAGGGCGTGGGGAGCTTTTGACCATGGCTGCAACCTGGAGCATGGGTCACTGCCTCAAGGAGCGTCTGCTTTGTTTTTATTTGTATCAAATTCTACCACTAATCCACTCTTTAGGAAATTTTTGAGTTTCACACACTGTGGATTTTGAAGATTAAAGGCTCAAAACATGTTGCCTGGATACCATTGGTTAGATAAGATTTCTGAAGAGAAGATTATGCAAAGAATTACCAGACACAATGAAATAGCTCAGGAAATGCTTTTGCATTGCTTGCGCCATTAAATTTGTCCCTGATGTTTCTCTTTTCATATGCAGAACTATTTCTTTTTTTAAAAAGACGAATTTAAAAAGGAAAGCAATTAAACTCCGGTCAACAGCACAACAGACAGAAAAAAAATGCTTGAGTTGGTCTGAACAGTTTCAAAAGTTTTGTTGGATTATGCAGGTTGCAAGCCAAGTGTTTCCTGGATATCAGAAGGTATCAGGTCTACAGCTTGCTGGTAATTTCTAATGTAATATTGACCCAAGTAAAATATGCCAGTATATTTTTTCTCAAGAAAATATCAGTTGACAACTCTATTTCTTCAAAAAATTAGAAGAGTTTGTCTTCCTTGCTATAAGGACAAAAATAAGCAAGACAACATTAAAAGCTACTTCCCAAAATAGGAAGAACGTCAGATGTATAAACTGGATATATACCAGTTTGTATAAACCAGCCGTCGAAAGTTTGTTCCTTTCCTCATTTCCATCAGGAATATCTAGTACAAGTCTTCTGTCATACACTGAGGCTGTATGGGCTAGGCTTCTGTTTTTTCTTTCAGTTGTTCTGTTAGAGATCTGTCAGACCAGACAGTCATTTTTAGAATAAACTTTAAATAGATCAGTCAGCTCAGTCACACTATTTGCTTACTGAAGCAAAAATGACAACTACGTTCACCTAGGAAACAAAAAATCAAAACCAAAAAGCCTTCTATCCAGTACTTACTCCATTCAGTCTAATCAGATCATTTTGGCAGCTCAGTGGTGGCCACAGTCTCCTTTCCATAACAGCGTAAGAATGTTTCCTGTTCCACGAGAAAGTTAATTTGCTGGTTTGTGCAAGTCCTGCTATTTGTTTTATCAGGGGACTCCAACAATACCAGCGTAACAGTACCAAGCTGTCCTGGGCATGCAGACGTATCACTGCCTAAGTCTAGATTTCTTATTCTGGTTAAGATATGTCTGTCAACAAATGTGATTTTAAATACTGACAAGTCAACGAGTTCACCCTTAAGATGAAACTGAAGTACCAAAGGATGTGCAGAATGAACAGACACACCGAAGACCTTCCTTAAAACTTCCACAGCCAAAACATAAAAGTCTTCCAAAAACTTCTCAGGTTTTTTATATAAGGCAAATATGAACAGCAAAACACGTTCTTTAGGATGAAAAACATGCCAAATGTTGGCTTTTGGTGGTCTAATTCTTGAGATCTCTTTGATTGCTCTTCATGCTATCAAACTTCACTACAAGACCTCAAGACAGATGGACAAAGTGGATTATAAGGAAGCAAACTGAATAATTTGAGGTCACAAAACAAGACTGTTAGAGAACAAGAACCATGGATCTGGGACTTGCTGTTCTAATCCTTAGGAAAAATTCACCTCGGAACATTAGATTATTGAGGTACCCAAGGTACAAAAAGGTTATGGTAGATCTAGAGCAACCATTAGGTGGTAACATGACAAAAGTGCTAAATTTTATCATCATTAAATTGCCAGTACATGCAGTGAATCTATTCAGTTAAGGTTCTTCTCCCTGAACCTACATCTCATTAGGATGAACAGAAACACAGGACAGAGGGAGAAACAAGCATGCTGGAGTAATACAGCAAAACACGACCTCCATACAACACACAACTCCTGGATTTCGTTGTCCCTCAATCAGATTAACAAATGCATTTTGTCATCCACTAAGACCTACAAATTTGCAGGACACAGCTGTGATTTGGAAAATCTATGGCCACCACAGACACTTTGACTTTGTGATTACTGTTCCTGACGCCCATCTGGCCTCACAGCACTGACAGAATGATGCCTGTAATGCAGCCTGCAGGAATTGGGCCATTTCAAGCGATAGGTTGTTACTCTCTTAGTGCTACCAGCTCATAGGAAAACCCTTAGGACTATATATGAAATAGTGATAGAAGACCCCAAAATCCAACACAGATTAATTTGCAGCCAAGGTGTGAGTAGAATCACCTGGTACTTGAGAAAGGAAGACTGTGCATAAGAAATGAATAAAACATTAAATACACAGCAGGTAATCAAAGGACTAAAGCAGTTTTGAAGGGCTTTTTTATCAGTATTATTATTATTATTATTATTATTATTTTTGGCAGGTGGTACTAAAGTAGTCCATCTGCTTCTAAACTTGCGTGTCTCAATTGGAAACACAACATGCAGTTCTTGTGCCGCAAGGCTGAATTAAACTACATTTTAAATTCTATACCCAGCTAAAAAACTTCGTACTCAACTTTATGGGCAAAAGAAAAGAATACTTTTATCTTATTAATTTTCAGATCTTCAGTTCTGTCGCAAAAAAGAAATGCTAAAAGCCTATGATCTGTCAACCCGTTCCAGATCTAAGTGGTTCATGTTCAAGTTATCCAGCACCTGTAATAGGACTGATTTCTGTTTTTTTTATATGAAACCACTGATCAGTGCAGCAGAAAGAGCTCGAGAGGGCAGACATAACGTTACCAGGGATCCTAGCTATTCAAAAGGCCCTGGCAGGAAAACCCGGTAAGCCTGTAATTTTTTTTTTAGAAAACACTTGAAAGATCTTAAGTGCTAGAGGGTGTACTTTCAAATCCTTTACATAACCTGTTACGCTTCGACAACAGGGCTTTTCTGTGCTCTGAATAATCCAGCAAAGCAGTCAAGGAGCAGGGAGCTGGTGCAGGCAGTGGACAGGCTGCGAACGGGACTGGAAGAGGAACTGCACATCTGGCCAACTCCTAGGTTCAAAAAGCCAGGAGAAAAGCTGCACGGCTGCAACTGGCAGGAAAAAGGGCATGAGAATCAAATCCCCAGTGTGGTCCTGTCCAAAAAAAAGAAAGGAAAAAAAAAAAAAAAAGCCCTCTCTGTCTGACACAGCCCACTGAGCTGCCTCTAAGCCAGCACAGTGTAATTGACCATAAGTTTAATTAAACAAAAAAAAAAAAGCCCTCTCTGTCTGACACAGCCCACTGAGCTGCCTCTAAGCCAGCACAGTGTAATTGACCATAAGTTTAATTAAACTGTCCTCAGCTTAAGATTTGGGTTTTGGTACTGTCCGATACCCCTCCTGTGCTCAGCAGGATGATATTTTTGCATTAGCTGTCACATCTTTAATAAACACCTGCTCCTCCCAGCTAATGTAGCCAGCACTTCAGCAAGCCCTCCTATGGCTCAGCGCATATAGAGAAGCTGTTCCTAAAACTGGATTCAATATCATTTCTCTCCAGAAGTACCAAACAGGTAAAATCCCCCAGGGAGGACAAAGAAAACCAAAGCATGCACCCCAGCACCTCCAGACAAATCAGAGAAGTATCATAAATAAGCAGCTCCTGCAACATAGGTATTTATCCACCGAGAATTATAAGAAAACCAAACAAGCTATTAATTTGTGAAGGTCACTGAACAACCATCAGATAACAGGATTCAGTCACTGCTGACATGGACTGCATTTCAAGCACCAGTGGAAGGCTTTATTTTTGTTTTCTTAATTTCATAATCAAACCACCAAACGGTCTCAAGGTTGCTGGTGTGCCAAGAAACACGTTTTGGATTAGGGGACATGAGGTTTACGGTACATTAAAAGGAAAATTTAAAGCCTGTACCATAATAACATACCTTTTCTTGGGGTAAAAGTTTTCACCTTCTAGGGCTGCAAATTAGCACTGTTTGCAAGTGCAGACACTCAAGCACCCTTTAGTCCAAGTCCTCTACTCACCCAGACTTTGCTTTCACGTTCACAAGTCTTCTGGAAATGAAGTTGGGGCAATGCACCACCCTCGTAACACCCAAATTTCCTTTTTTTGACAGACCCTCCTGAAACAGCCACGGTCACCAGCACAGTACAAGTCCAGTCAAGGAAAACCAAAAATTGCCAGTTGTGAGTAAAAGCAAGGTTAGATGGATTAATAAAGAAAGAAATATCTAAGCGGAAGAGAGATGTGAGTTGTACCTTATTCTATGCCCAAGAGTGCATCTGAAGAGTATATTTACCTGCTGCAATTGCAGAAAGTCCTGAGAGCGGGGATTTGAGTGCTTATTTCCAAGTTTCACTCATTAGCATTTTTACAAGAAAAAGTGCTGCTTTCAGGAGATGCAATTTTCAAACTATTACTCTGTACTCACCAAAAAGGGAGAAGGGGGGAGGAAAAAAACAACCCAGAGACCATTCCACCACCGCCATTTGGTCTCCCCAGTAATGAGCCACGTGCCTTGAACAGAAAAGGAAGCATCTGGTTCTTCCGCAAAGACCCAGGCGCTGCAAGCAGAGATGTGCTGGGTACCGCAGCCAAAAGAGAAGGAGAAGGGTGACTCTGCCTCCTGGTTTGCAGGCACCGCACCACCTGTGGCCTTACCTGCTCCCATAAAAGCTGCAGCTGGAGCGCCGGCTGCTACATGGGCTCCTGCAGTCTGTTACTTCAAGGGCAAAGCCATAAAAGAAGCATTAAAAAATAAAATAAAAGTTGTGGAGCGAACACAGTGTTAGCACATACTGCTTCACTCGTGCATACGCCATGTTGCCCCCCGGCTGATCTTCTTTATTTAGACTATGGGCACTTTTTAGAAGGGACACTCTTCCTCCCTGTATTTGGATGCTGGCTCCCCAACCTTCACTGGGTTTTTTTTGGCACGTACCATAACCCAACCAGGACAGGCCACACTGCCAAACAGGGTCAGCAGTTAGGCAGCAGATAAGCTAGTCAGTCTTTCCAAAGGGCTGACTTGTCAATTAAGAGATGTTACTAAACAACAAAACCAAACTAGCCTGAGCCAGTGAGAGCTTGCAAATAAATAAGTAGTACAGTTTGTTCACAAGCTTAAAGATTATTATGTTCAACTGGCTGAGAAGATGGGAAGAGGTTGGCATAGGTGCTGGTGCAATGAAGGCAGTGGGAAGCCTTGATTTAAACAAACATCCCATTTTTATCCTATTTTGCATTTCTTTCTTTCAAGTATTTCTTTAAAAAGATATCTAACAGCGAGAATTGAATTAGCAAAACACATTGACAACCAGCTACATACTATGACATGATATTTGGTACATTTCTCCTTGCAAGAAGATAAACAGATTTAGGATAAATATCCTAACTTCTAATTATTAAAATTAATTATTTGTGTCACTCGGTGCTTGGATGGCAACAAGGATCCAATAACAAATGGAGAAAGCAGGGCTTTACATAGTGCAGCCACCCTAAATGTGACACATTCTCAGTATCTGATTAATGTATGGTTTCTAAGCCAGCAACCGCCACCACTTCAGCAATTTGAGCTTCCTTAAAACTTCTGCAGAGAGCATACACTGCCAGTTTCTGGGAGTCCTGCTTTAATTCTCTATTTTCAAAAAGAAGTTCAATTAAAATAAGAAAAACCTCCTGTTTCAATTACACAAAGAGCAACTTCATGCAACCAGCCTCCGTGCACACCTGGCCTCCACAGAGGGTGACATTACGCCATGCAACTCAATGACTTCAAGAGCAGTTTCTTCTGGGTGTAATTTAGATTTAATCTAATACAGCTGAAGGACAAATGCACTGCCGCATCACCAGGGAATGGGTCTGTCTTGGGGGGTAAAGGATCCGGTCAGAGACAGAAGGGCTGAGCTGGGGAATCACTAATAGAAGCACAGCAGGGAGCCACAGAGGACTACGAAAACTTCCTCATGTGCCTTATGCCTTGGCCACTGAAATTATTCCAGGGTTGAAGTGAAAAAATGTATTATTTGTAGCGTGTCTATCAAACAGAGTTGGCAGCAGTTCATCACAGGACAGTCAAATTCACTCATCAACTCTTAATGCCCCCTGCTTCCCCTCCAGTCTCTGGTGTTTCAGCTCTTCATGGAGATGGTATCTGCCTCCCAGTACTATGTCGGACAAAAAGTCTTTCAAGGTTATTTTAAACCAATCTGGACGGTCATCAAGATAGTCCCATAAGGGATTACTTATGAGATTAACATTAGCTATTATAGCTTGGTAAAGAAATCTAAACGTGATAGTGGAAAAGGCTCAGAGAACATCAGCTCAATGCTCAGGGACTGCAAGAGAGAGAAATACATTGATAGTACCCTCACATCTCCAACACTGCATTCACCCTTGGTCACCCCATCTCGAGAAGGATTTGGAAAAACAAGAGAAGGCACTGAGAAAAAGGGATGCCTGTAAGCGTGTGCCAGCTTCCAGACATATCAGGAGACAAAATATACCAGGACATGTTGAAAAAATGTGTTTGATGATAGAAATGAAAGAGAAAACAATGAGTAATTATCATTTTTCCTACCAGAGAACTAATGAGCATGCTGTGAAATTATCAGCTAGCTGGCTTAAAACAGAAGTATTTTTGCCATGTAATACATTTGCTTTCTGCAAGATATCGTAAGCAAAGTTTTGGGTATTCCTGGGCTTAAATAAAGACTTCAAACAAACCCATGGGGGTTAGGTGGGTGGTGGCTATGACATGCAGTGGCTGGTGTACAACACCTGGCTCCTGAAGTCCTGAGCTGCTGACTGCCCAGAGGCAGACTGGGATACAAAGGGAAGGAGCACCTCACCCTCTGCAGTTTTTTGTATTTTTCCCCCTAAATATCAGCTTACTGGCCAGTGTAAGAGAGAGGATCCTGGGGTAGGAGACATCCAGCCATATCTGTATAGATGTTTTATGTCCTGGCATGGGGACAAACCTGTAACACGGTTTAGCTGCATTGCTCGCCCAAATGGCTGAAAGCCACCTATTCCTCAGGTGACCCCAGCCCAGGGGGAGCTGCAGGAGGAGGAGACCTTCACTGCAGCTTTGGAAAGCAGCTTGCTCGTCAGCAGCAGCCCTGTACGCCCTGTACACTTCCTACACGGTACCAATACAAGTCCTTCAGAGAGTGTCCAGGAGGTGTACTCACCACCCCATCTCACCTCTGTTCCCAGGCAGTGTGAAGCCCACGCTCCCTGATGTTCTCTGGGGATACTCGCCAACTGCTGCCCCCCCAGAAGGATGTGATGCTGACAGCCAGCAAAAGTGCAAGAGGAGGTCTCCCTTCCCACAAGGACCTATGCTTTGGTAGCAGCCTGACCCAGCCACCATCTTCTGGATACACACCAGGTGAGGTCCCCAACCTCTGTCCTCCAGCTCCACGTGGCACTGCAGCAAAAGCAGCCTGGCACACAGCAGTCAAGCCCTCCTCCTCCTTTCTAGCCAAGGTAGGAAGAAAAAGAGTTAAAGGCGGGAGGGCATGGTGAGAGGAGGGACTCAGGAAGCGAAGGCTGGAAAAAGAGCGCAGACTTGCTGTGATAACTTGGGGAAACAGGATGTCGCGAGGAGGCCAAATGCCCACGCTGTTCCCACACCCTGATGTGATGCTGTCCAGGCTCCCGCGTTCCCCCTGAGGTTTGTCTTTATTTTTAACAAGTGCAAAAAAATCCCCAAGGCAACACTGTACTGACAAATATAAATGACTCAGCTGGAGATAGACTGGCTGAGTAAGCCCCAAGACTAATTTTCTCTCCAGCTGTCCTCCTCTCAGAGGTAATCTCATACCTTCGCAATAGCGAGATCAAGACGAAATACATCTCTGGTCTGTCTGCTGGGCTGGGTCAACAAAACACTTTGCATCTCCCAGCAGCATCAAAAACTACTGAAAAGCAGGACATTTTTCTCTTAGTCCACCTATAATGCTAAATAAGACTTTGTTACTTCAAGTAATGAGAAAGTGCTGTCAAAATCAATCAAACCAGTCCTGCAATTAATATTCTCCTAGCCACCAGAAAGATGATTGAAATATCAATACCCTTAGCAGTCCCACATAAAGATGGGTTACTTTCAGAAGAAAAGCTTTTCTTGAGTAAATAAAGGAAATTTGCAAAAGCCCAACTGTTTGAAACTTGCTTCAATTTAAGAGCTACACAGATAAGGAAGAGTCTCACAAGGTCTTTTGACTTCAGAGCACTCAACCTGCCAAGGAATTGGGGTGTCACGTTCCCAACAGTCCATTAGGAGGCCTTAAGAAAAAAAATTATAAAATCCTATTCACCGGCAAAGATACCTCTCTGAAGAGTTTACAGGTTTTCACACATTTAAAATCTTACTTATTTGTCTTCTAACCATCCAAACAAAACCCAAAATGTTTAAAAATGTGTATGCATAATTAGATTCCATACATTACTTATGTTTCCATACTTGTAACAAGAATAAAATTGTCCAAATGATTTTTCTTCTGAAGACTTGTCCAAAGAACCCTAAAGTCAATGAAAAGACTTTATTTTCTATATATACTTTATTTTTAACCTCCTTCTATCTTAGTGCATTCAAAAGAATTAACTTGACCGTCTGCTAAAGATGCAACCAAATAATGATTCTTAGAACAAATAGCATTGACCATAGTTAGAGATGCCATTGAACTAAACCATAATATTTTTTCCCTTGCAATTTAAGAAAGAATCATTTCATTACTAAAAATCCAGCAGATGCAAGGCTTTGCCAGAACAACTTCTGCAGACTTCATTTCTTGCTTCCATTTTCCACCAGAGAACTCCAATGTGCTTTACGGCCATTAAAACCAACATTTTTGAAAGTGACTGCTGATTTTAAAAAGAGGCAAATTTCTGTTGCTCAGCTTCAAAGATGTTAAACAGTGCACAGAAATACACCAACACCTGTATGCACAACTTTGGCCTTCATTAATACTGTTTTCAATTAATGCTGCTTTCATGGAGACATTTTCCCTGTTTTTTTTCAGCAGCTGAAATACTAGGAGAAAAAAAAAAAAAAGAGTAGAAAATATCATTGCTCTGAGTATGAGGGCAGTTTTCTTAGCCAGCTTGTAACAGACCCAATCCTCAAACATGGGCGTATATCCCTTAAATTGCACTTCTTGTAGGTTTGTGAAAGGCAGAGATGACTACATACTTAGTGTGAAGCAAATATAGAACAGAAATAGCAAGACAATTCATAACTTAAAGTGTAGAGCCAAAATAGTAGGTGTTTTAAGCAGTTCAACTTCTGAGCATTTTTTTCTTACAAATAAAAAACCAGCTTCGATGCATTTGTGCAAGCAACTTTCTTGAACTCCAGAGGCTGCTTGGTTCACTCCCACGTCTAAGCGTCAAAGAGGCAATGAGGGCTTGTGGCAATGAGGACAGTGCACCAGGCAACACGTAGGAGAGGGAACCAGAAAATAATACAAACAACTGTGACCCAGAAGACATGAAAGCAGAGAGAAAAGGCAAACAGAGAATTGTTGGGCTCCTCTTGCATATGGATGAAGGGTCACTTCATAGAGTATTTCGCAGATGCAGACAGACCAACCAAAGAAAACCATGCACTAGCCTGATCGCGCACCCCTACCACCAAACTCACCAGGCATCAACCTCATCTATTTTGCAAAGAACATGCTTTGGCTCCTCTGTGTTTTTGACACTGCTTCCTGTTCACGCTCTCTACTGCTTTGGTTTGTGAAGCCAAAACCTCTGATCAAGCACCAGATTAAGGGAACGCACATTAGAGTTATTGCTGCATTTGAACAAAGCTGACATTTCACATACATTCCTAATACCGATCAGCTAAAAGGGTTTAGAGGGCAGATATGCTCCCCCCAGGCTATCCGTATCCGTTATGGATTCTTTACTAAGTCTATAAGCTGGGACAGGATGGATTGTAGATATTTAAACAGCAAAACTAATTAACTAAACATAACTACTTCCTTTGAAGCTTTAGTAGATGGTAAAATTTTCCATTTATCTATTTTTATGTGCGAATTGGAAACATTTGTGAAACTTGGTAGGCTTCCGTCATGGAAATTAAGAACAGTCTTTTCAAGCATAAGTCATCAGAACCCTGAACTGAAGTGAGGGCCGCTAGCTTCGCTCTGGCAGGTCCCCTGGATTAGATGGCAAGATGACTCCTCATCTCTAATTTCTATTGGGTTTGGAGAAGTTTTTTTTTACTTTCTCAGAGACACTTCTCTGTATGAAGAGTACATTTACCACCTCTCCACCTTCACCTTCATTTAAGGCAAAGATTTCTAGATTTATCAGCAGGAGTAAACATCAATATTTACAAAGGTTTCAATATTGGACACTTTTATTAGCTTGCTCACCCCAAAACTGAAAGTTTCAAATCACTATGGCACACAAAATCCTACTTTCTGAAGTCTGTGCTGTTCCTCCAGGAACATTACTGGTGTAAAGAGGGCTGACACTTTTGCTGAAATAACTTAAGGCAGACTAATGCTTTAATTCCTTTCCAGATTCAGTTTGCTTAATTTCAAGATAAATTAGAAAAAAAAATGTTCTGAGCCTCAAACTCACATTTTGCACCTCCCGATGCCTTCACTGTGGCAAGAAATATGCCAAATCCTTCCCCCTGCTCTGTCCTGTGCAAAAATCAGAGGCTCTGAAGCGTTGACCTCTCAATAGGTTTATCCTCTCCAAGGAACTAAGAAAGGTGTAGCTGAGACCTGGGTTTGCCCCCACTAAAGCTGAGACCTGGGTGTGCCCCACCACTAAAACTGGGTGAGGAGTTTCTGTAACTCATGCACAAAGTTCACAAGCCAAGAAAGGCTTTGCCAAAGAGCCCCTCTGGCTCCAGCGAAGGGCACAGATCCCCCTCAGCCCAAGTCACTTTTCAGGGAGGGTGCAACATCAGGAAAGCAAAGAAACAAAGATTTGTATCAAAAATTGTGCCTAGGCACCTAGGTCTTGGTGCTAGCTTAAAGGGAAAAAAAAAATAAAAGAAAGCAAAAAATCAAAGTTTAAGGGAGAAGGAAGGATGACAGATAAATGCTTGTGAGGTCTAGAGAAATTAGCCTGCAGAGACAGGTGAAAGAGCTTGGAAGAGCAAGAACAACTACAGGAACACCTGTAGAGATGCAGCGTGAAAGAGCTGATGCTCACATACCAAAGAAAATAAAAGGAAAGGAAAATCCATCCTTATGGGTGCATCAAGCACAAATCTACAGTCTGGTCCTCTACCTTTGCCTTGTGCCATGCTCCCCATCCCAGTGTCACCGGCACCATCCCACAGCATCTCTGAACAAAAGGGATGCTGGCAGCTCACACGGGCCACTGGGGACTGCGGAGAGGAGGAGAAGGCGAGGAGAGAGAGGAGGGGAAAACAAGGTGATTTTCCTGTATCAAATGTTAAGATAAACTGACACAATGCCACCGTTCACCTGCACTACACCCAAAACTCCCTGAAGGTTTTCTGAGTGCCTCCACTGTGTCCTTTCTCGTGGCCACTCAGCCTAACACTGCTTAGGGATATTTAAAAGGTAACCTGAAGCCCAGGAGCTCACATAGCTGTGGTGATCTCCAGGCTTGCTGCCTTCACTGTTGACTGTGTATTCACAGAAAGTGGCCAGTTCCTTGCTGAGACTGTCTGAAGAGGGCTGATGCACTTCAGTCCTCTCCCAAAGGGGAAGTTCTGGTGCATATTTCTCAAAAAACATGATAAAATAGCATGGAAAGGGACATGTGAGATTTCACAGTCTGTTTGTGCACACTGTGAGTT
Organism: Charadrius vociferus; assembly: GCF_000708025.1. Classification (NCBI taxonomy): domain Eukaryota; kingdom Metazoa; phylum Chordata; class Aves; order Charadriiformes; family Charadriidae; genus Charadrius; species Charadrius vociferus. The sequence continues at coordinate 2,994,208 of NW_009647595.1, forward strand.
CGAAGAGATGTCATCTGGGCTACTGGCAGCGAGGGGATTCCACAGCCACCCCATTCTACTGCTTTTTTGTCATGTCTATTAATTCAAATAACCCCCCAAAAAAGGAGTTAGTTACTGTTTCAGACAAAATGGTTCTTATTTCTTGTACTTTCCCAGAATTTGAAAGTTTCAGATAAACTGATACTATGCTAAAACGTATCAGTTAAGGGGAGAGGAAAAAAACACCAAACCAGAACAATGTACACGAAGGCAGCTGCTGCCACCAAAAGCAGGGGGTTCTGTGGCTGCTCACAAACCATGCTTTCCAGCTGCAGGCTGAAACTGGTTAGCATGTAATCTTGCTTTCTCTAGCAGGTTTAAGAAGTGCCAGAACAACTTCTCACTCCTATCCATGAATCACTGCTTGCCACTCCCTCGACTATGAGGGATCATATGAACCAGCCCAAGTCCAAGGGACGCAGTCAGGTACCATTCAGTAACTCTGACCACAAAGCAAGAGGGGCTGGAGCCGGCAAAGGGATCAGAAGAGATGCTCAGGTAGGGAATCTTTTTCACCATGTTGATGGAACAACATGAAAACACACACTCCTGTGTTCAGCTGGGTGAACCAACTCCCTGCCTGCCTGTGAAAACACCGGTATTTGTATAAGGGACAGCTCAGGGCTGCGTGGCCAGTGCAACAGCCCCACTTTATTGCTGGTTTAATTCTCTGAAGCTGACCCCTAGAAACCCAGATAAATGCCTGACCCACGCAAAGAAGAGTCAGAAACACACAGCTGGGAGTGTAAGGAGGACAGCACTGCAGCAGCAACTATTTAGAAAAGTTTTAAGCATAATGCAACCGCACTTCAAGTTCTCCAACATGCATTAACTCACCCCAGATCAGCACACTGAAGTCTCTCTAGGTGATGCAAAACTGCATTTCTGAATCTCCTGGAGGAGCCAGAGCAAGGGCCTGGAAAGCAGCCTCACACTAAGAAATAAGTTGTAAGTCCTGAACAAGAAAATATAAAGCCATCATGCGGGCATGAGGCAGTCAGTCTTGCAACCAAACCAAAGGATCATTACCCTTTTGCACAATCTAAGAAGTGAGTCAAGACCCCAATATCCTTTCAGCGCTATCAGAGCCTGCTACTCGCAAAGTTTTCTGTTTCTTTTTATCATATCTTTGCACCACTTCACAATTTTCTAATTTAGTTAATGAAGACAAGCTTCTTACAATTCTTACTTTTTTGTTTTAAATTAACATATTTTTTTCCAGGAAGGCAAGTCTTCAAGCATTCAGACACCTGGTCGTCTGAGTAGTATTGCAAGATTAATTCGGATGTTGGAAGAGCATGCAACAGAGCAAAATCCTGATAGAGGTGCAAAGAACCAGCACATTTAGGTTGGAGTCACCAAGACTCGGAAGGAAGAAGGCATAAACAACAGAAGTGACAAGCAACAGGTTAAAAAAATTAAATCGGTTACTAAGAGGACAGGGACTGAATACGTAAAGGAATAGTATACTAAAAAAAATCTTACATAAACTAGAGCATTTGAAAAGGTTGCAGAGCTCACAAAGCAACTCAAACAGCTATAGCTCTGTGAAATGGGTAGGAAAGTCAATGTAATTAAATGGCCTCAAGGCAGAGCAAATACAGCGTGGCCGGGTTTAGCACAAAACAAGTAATCTAGATCTGAGATCCATGCAAGCACTAAAAAAATCACAGGAGTCCTACACTTAATGTGTGATCAGCTACACAGTATGGGCCAAATTTAACATGCCCAGGAACTTGAAGCTTTTAAGACGTGTCTATGCATGGCTAGTGAAAGCATAAACTATCTGTACATAACCCCATTCATGAATAAGATAACATTTATTCCCTAAGCAACGTGTATACAAGTAAAGCTGCTGCACTTCAGATTCCTTTCCTGCCTTCATCCAAATAAGCATTTCAACAAGCACAACTCTGGACTCTCAGTTGAGTCTGCGCTTTGCTCCTGGTAACTACAAGACCAGGCTGTCCCTCTCTTCTCCCATCGGAGGGAGTGGGGGGGTGTCGAATTTTCTGGCTCTTGCTCCTCACTTCAACTGTAAGATCATCCCTCCTGCTATCAAATCAACCCAGCCTTTGTTCAGGATAGGTTCTTTTAACTTCTGCTGAATTTCCAACTCCCACACACAATCCAGGAGACAGCCTGTATGAAAGATTTATATCAATCCTTTATGCAGCAACATGGGGTTATATAAAAACTGTGATATGCAGAATACAAAGCAGGTAAGAAGCACACTTTAACTTGTAGGTGACACAAATAACACTGAAAATTCAAGATTGCCACACAGAAGTCTAGCGCTTTCCAAAAAAAGGGTTGTTTTTTTTTTTTTCCAACTGTGGCATAATTTGCAACACTGAGAGATCCTGGCCCTGCTCCATCACTGAGTGTTTGAAGTTGGTTTCACCAGGGCCAGATTTCATCCATTGCATGTTGACAACTGTTTCACAACAGTTTTAAACATGAGGTCTCCCCCAAAAGGGACCTCTAATGACCCAACCTTCCCCTGCCCTTACTGTCACCCAGGCAGCCGACCTGGGGACCTGGAGCACCCCAACGTGCAGCACGGCCACAGGGCAGCAGGTGTCAGAGCTCAGGTGGAGGGGCAGGAATGAGCCACTGAGGCCAGGAGGAGGCCAGGAAAGTCCCACTCAGTTCAGGCTTTGGTTTCACAACACGTTGGCTTCAGCGATGAAACAACCTCACTGGGTTCCTCCTCCAGCCTCAGCACTTCCCCTGTCTCATGCTGGAGTCCACTGCTCGCTTCTGCCAGTACAACCACTTTCAAGTCTGCTCTGTAAACTCCATCACCAAAGAAACAAGCATTAGAGATGACGCCTTTTCTGAAGCATACCGTTAGCCCATGTCATTTTAAAATCATCTGCTTCCGGCGTCGCACTGCATAGTTAAATCAGTGCAACACCAAAGAGGTGCACTGCAGCGCAGGGATGGGCTCTTCCTATGCAAGTTTCTTGCCAAGGCCAACATACAATGCAATTACATGCTAATATTCTCAAATAGTATATATGATTTTTTTGTATTACTTGCAATGAAGCTATGTCACTCTTTCTGCTCTTGGGATTGTATCCTGCGCTGCACCAATTCTGTGTTTCTCTCAAAACCCCAATTCTGGAAAACCATCTAACTGAGGGAGAACTGAGAAATAAAGAACTGTCTTTGGGTTGAAAACAAAAAGCTGGAAAAACATTGTAAGGGAGAGATCCATGTCACATAACTTCAATCACCTGAGAGATGTAACTGGAAGCCAAGCTAGTACTCCTGTAGTAAGTGAGGAGGGAGAGCGGCATCTCGAAATAACCACTCAGTCTGTTTCTCTCTCTACTGCCCATCCTGAGAGCAGGGATGCTCAGCCTAGCCTAAATGCCTAACGTAAGAGGAGTCCTCTCTAAAGGTCTGAACACCCCCAAGAAAGGGGAAAACAAAAGCAAAATCACAAGCATCTTTCTCTGCCTATTACCTTCTAACACTCAGACTCAGAAATTAAGATTTTGGGGATGACAGAGGTCACTACACAGTCAGTAAAAAAGCACAGTATAAAGCCAGCAAAAGGAAGCACTCAAAGACACAAGCAAGCTCATTTTATAAATAAAAAAAAATGTAAAAAAAAAAAGAGGAAAAGGGAGAATGATTTATTCTTTCAATCAAAAGCCCAAACCAATTAGATAATGTTCCTTTAAGAGCAAAGACTGCACCCCTCAAAACAAAGTCAAATGCCTTTTTACAGCTTGACAAAAGCCTAAATTAAGATTTCATTTCACATGGCCTCTAGCTCTCCATCCTTGCTAAAACCCATTCCCTGTTAGCGTATCTCACAATTACTCAAGAACATCAAAAATTTAGGAGGTAAAAGGCTCTTTTCTTCACTCTCTGAGTACTAAAACAACGACATCCCCTTCATAGCTTCTTTAAAAAAAAAAAAATAACCCATTGCTATGATAATACTTGATAGCAAATTAAAGTCTACATAGAAGCTCAGGCTGTGGTCTGGCTGCAGGATGCTGCCAGGGAGCACAGCGAGGTCCGAAACTACAGAGGAGACAGATTTCTCTGTTAGTTGTGGTACGGGGATGGTCCCAGCAGGACATTTTTCCTCCTGCCCCACAGGATATAATAAACATCAGTGCGTGATGACAGCATCCTAGCCACAATCAGTCTCATGCTCTTCTGGCTCAGTGCTCCTCTGCCCCAGAGGGAAGACCACAGTCAGGACCCCTCACACCAAGGTGTCACGAGCTCATTTCCCCTGTTGTTACCTCTACAGCATGAACATCAAAAACCATGACCCAGAAGTGAACATGCCAGCTAACTAGACCTGAAAAGACATGTTTCACTTGGTTTTATTTGCTGAAGCCCAGACCAGACCACAAACACAGAGACGAAGAGAAGGATCAGTCTCTAATAAGTGAGCTAGAGGAACAAAGAAGGGACGTCACCTCCAGCACAAAGCTTCTTCAGCACACGATATAATACTGCCAACCACCAGGCCTACCTCTCACAGCCCATCACCACTGCTGCAAATAAAAACCCAGAGAACATTGGGAGGTGATATATACATCTCCTGTAGGCTCCAGCTTCACAGCTGCTCACATCCCAAGCCTGGCTCTGTATCATTAACTGAGGTATAAGGATGTGGAGCATGGAGCACAACTAGCAAACAAAAATCAGACCACACTCCCTACACAGTGGGTAGGGTGGGAGAAGCATTGGCCCTGGTGATGGAAACACTCCACACTTTGCCACAGGTAGTTTCAGCCCAATTAACCTCTGCAGCTTACAATGTGCCAGGCTAAGTGGTGAGGACAGGCAATCCCATCTGCTGCAGTGGCTGAGCGGGATAGCAATGGCTTTTAAGTGTCTTCTTCCTCCTGCTCTGATGGGTAATTGAGATAAAGCCAAAGAAGCCATACCAACAATACTGGAAAAGCCTGAAAGGATGGTCCCAGTCATCCCTCCTCTCTGCTGCTGAAGGTAAGAAGTTCTGCAAGCTACACCACGCTCAGGAAAAGCTGTGAATAGCTCTTGAGCCCTGGGAAGTAACTTAAGTTGAACAGAGTTTACTTAGGACTGGTAAAAATACCAAGCACTTGAATAGTATCACTGTAAGGCATCCTACAAAGGGCAGAATTAGACTCTCTACATCAACTCCAGGTCTCCTCCTAAATGTCACGAGAGCACACCTTCTGAAGTAAGAAATAATGGCAGAAGTTATTACCGTTTTTTGTCATAGAATCTTTTAGGTTGGAAAAGACCTTTAAGATCATCAAGACCAACTGTAAACCTAAGTCCACCACTAAACCATGTCCTTAAGTGCCATATCTACACGTCTTTTAAATACCCCCAGGGATGGTGACTCCACCACTTCCCTGGGCAGCCTGTTCCAATGCTTGATAACCCTTTCAGTGAAGAAATTTTTCCTAATGTCCAATCTAAACCTCCCCTGGCGCAACTTGAGGCCATTTCCTCTGATCCTACTACATCACTGACTACTAAGTCATTGCTAACTTGTTCCCGCAAGAGGTATTCCCACTAAACACTTTAAGACTTAAGTTGCCAAAAAACCAAACAACCAGGAGCAGCTTTGCTGGGCATCACTGCACTGCTCGGTGCTCCAGGGCAGCGAAGCAGCTCTGAGCCTCTAACCGGAGGAAAAAACCTCCGCAGGGGAAGCAACTTGGGCAGTCTTGTGACACAGCTGAAATGCCTTATGGCCTATGTTAAACTTTGGCTTATAAAGATTGGAACTGTTTAACTGCCTGCTCAACGGTTTGCTCCGCAGCAGCATTTTAACAGGGACACAGAGGAGGCAGTTGTGTCTCCACCACTGACGGACAAGCCGCAAACAGCCGGTTGTGCTGGGTCAGAACCCGTTTTGCCCATTCCCTCCAAAAGAAGAGGGACATTTGTGCTGGGGACACAAAGGCCGGTCTGTTCAGAGCTGGCTGCCGTCCTCCTGCCTGGCTGCCATGGCCGGCCTGGCACGGGCTGGCGCCCAAGGGGGAAGGGTAGGAACGCAAGTGCTGCCCCATCTCCCCAAAGACTGTGTTGTCCACATTAACTGTTCCTAGCAAATGTCATTATTTCAAAAATGTTGCACTTTGAGAATAGTTGTGTTAAGTGCTCGTGAAAATCCCAACTGTGTAAATTGGCGTTTAATTTGTATATTCAACATTGCCGCTCTTTAAAAAGAAGTTAAACACAGCTACATTTTTTCCAGTGGAAAAAGCTATGATCTGCAAAATGGTCCTTCTCTCCTTGGCAATCACTGCCATTTGCTTGTTTGTTTTGGTGCTGCGTAGGTTGGGAGGGAGGAATGATAATAAAAACATGAACACTTTTTCTCCTCACCTTGAACAGTGACAGGCCTAACAGCGAGCAGCTTTATATAGTGCAATCAGCACTCGCGGGCCCACAGGAGAGGGAAAACAAAATCGTGGGTCTTCATCTTGCACAGACTTACCCAAACTTAGCTTCAGAGAAATATATTGAGACATCTGATGTATGCAGAGGACATCTGGATCTATATAGTTGCAGGTCTGGGGCACAGGGAGCAGGGCCTACACACACACACGGCAGAGAACGGGATGAGGCCTTCTGCCTGTCCTTGCTCCCTGCCCACCCCGCTGCAGCCTGTGAACCAGTTATCTTCACATATTGTTGTTTTCATGTATTGTTATTATACAGTATTTATTTAAAGCCTGAAGAGGTGGCATGACCAAATTTTGCTGTGCAAGCCCTTTCAGGGAGCACCTATGCCCCAGAGCCATTGATCCAGCCTGGCAGCCATGAGGAGGGCTGGCCCGAGGGGAGCTGCCAGTGCCCATACTGAACAAGGACATGGTAGGAGGTGGTTCTGGGACACAAGCAAACCTCCTCCCAGAGGAAGCCAAGGCCGACAGGCCCTCTTCGACCTCCTTGGCCATTGCAGCTCACACAAATCTTCAGCAGGACTGTTCAGAGGACTCACCATGGGGGACCTTCAGCCAGAACTTAGCCCCAGGAGAGCCGATGCCAGGGGCACTGCAACTGAAGGGCCTGTTGAATTACTCATGTTCTTCTCCCAACATTTATCAAGAAAATAACGTTCAAAAAGTTGGAGTTATCATTGCAGAGCTGTGCCTCACTTGACTTTTCTGAATCAGTTATTATACTTTAACTGGGTACTCTTCATGTAATACTGTAAGAGCTGCCTTTGCAACACTCCTCGAAAGCTATGATTACAGCTTTAAAATTAGGGGTTAGTTTCAACTCACTGTATTTTCTAATGATGCTTATATTTAAAAGGGGGAAAAAACACAAGGTCATTGGGTTGCATTCCAGGCCTGGAGACCTCCGGGATCCTGAGCTAACCCAAATTCTCCTAGAATTTCAGACACAAAATACAGTAGGCTTGCAGTTTATGTACTGTCTTGTGATGATACCAATTCTGTCATTTTTCAATCACTCTCAAACTGTGGTTGCAACTTTGCACCTCTTTAGAGATAACGAAAACCATCAGGCTTGGCTGTTAGCCAGGTGGCCATCAGCAGCTGATGGAGCCTGCCCGGACACAGGCTTCAACCCCAGCAGGGATCTGCCAGCGCTCAGACACACAAAACAGCCAGGATAAAGTCAGCAAGCTAACATTTTGATTATGCAATTACTTGTTAGGCTACAACTGCAGGTTCTCTTGCATAATCAGGCTGATAAACATCAAACTTTTTCTGATGTTGCCTTGCATCCTAAATGATGCAGTCGGGAGCCAGAAAGGAGGCGAATGATGTCCAGAAAAATCAGGGAGGAGAAGAGCACTGCGTTGTTGGGTCAGAGATAAAACCCGCAGAGGCTTTGAGCTCAGTGTACTCTGCACACCCGGAATATCTCTGATGACTGTCAGAGCCTGGCGTTATACACTGCAGTTGCACTGAGGGAGCAGCAAACTCTACTTCCTCCTGGAGAACCGTCTACCCATTGACAGTGCTACAGAGGGGGCCGGAGGGCACTTGCAAACCTCCCATTCAACACGAAAGAGATCAAACTTCTGCTGGGTGCAGCTTTTTGGAGAAAAACGTAACTCTACAAACCAGCTTTCACCTGAAACTACATTTTTGTTGTCTCCAAAAACAATGACTGCTTCCTGCTCCAGTTAAATATTATTTTTTGTGTGTCTCTCCTGTTGCAGAGGTCAGAGCTTAGCTCTGAACCAGAAAGAAAACCTGAAAAGTTCTTTGGAAAGCTGTTGATAGAGTATCTGTCACTCTGGAATTTAAGAGAAGCCTTGCAGGTAGTAACATTTTGATGCTTTTCTAATGTGAGACAAGGACCCACAGCTCGGGCACAGATCCAACTGCGCTGAGTTATTCAACCTTTGTGATTAGCACTGAACAGTAGATTAAGAAATAACGATTGTTTAATCAATTATTATTGCACAAAATGACTGAACTCAGAGGCTGAACTGCTGCCACGTCTATTTTACAATGCTTTCGCTCCTTGGGCTTTGGGGCAGTGGGAAGGGAGGAGGGATCAACCGAAAGGGTTGTGCAGGGGGAGCATGGAGTCAGGTTTGCTAAGCACAGTAAACCTGCATGTTAACACACAGCCCCGGCTAAGAAGCTTGCAAGCAGGTCTTTACAGCCACGCAGGAAGCCAGCGAAGTGAGTCAACACCCAGTAAGGACCAAAGATCTGTCCATATTATTTTAAAGAAGAATTAATGCAGTAGGCATCAGAGACAGGATAAAACTGCCTCAGCATTTTTCCCCCCCATCAGTGACTTATGTCAATATTGCCTGCTAAAAAGTATCTGAATCCCACTGAAATCAATGGGAAAATTCATGCCAAGTTAAACAGGAGGTGGCTTTCACTCTCCCACCTTCAGGTCCCTGTTCGCTCTCCTTTCTCAGCACTCTCTAGCAGACGGCAGGTTGTCCCCACCAGCCTGGCCATCGCCCGCTCACCGCTGGTGGCTCAGCCACAGACAGATGGACATAGACGGTGAGGTCCAGGTGGAGAACACAGACCCTGAGAAAAAACAAAATTGCAGGTGCAGCCTCCTGTGAAGCACTCCAGCAAATGAATCAATCCAGAGACTCCTTCAGTACAGGTATAATCAAGACTCTATTTATTTCCATTTTCATAGAACAATTAACTTAATTTACACAGCACTGACAACAAACAAATTCTGTCTTGGATACAAGCAAACGCGTGTACAACATGCACAGCTATATGTGGGCACCCACTTGTACTTTATGCTCATGTAATATTGCTGATAGACATTTATAGCTGTGCCCACTGGGGCTAGGTCAGCTCTGGAATCAAACAGATGCATTTAAAGGCATTCCTCAACTAACATCAGCCAATGCAACAGTGAACAGAAAAGGGAGCAAAGGGAAAATAAAGAAACAAAATAATGCATTGCATATTGCCCCACACACAAAAAAAAAATCCCACCCTTTATGGTTTCACGAACACTTCTTGGTTCTTTCATATACATACAGTTCTATTACACAAAGTCTGTAATACAGCAAAAGCTAAAAAGGTAGTGGGGCAATTTAAGTTAAAGCTGCATTGAGGAGGTATTAAAATTACACCCAGAAGAGCTATTTTAGGCAAGTTTTAGAGGCTTGGTAAGTTTCTTCCTCATTTCCCTCTGTATTCAAGGCTGCTTCTGTGCATTTCACAGAAACAAGGAAGTGTACCCCAGAACTATGACTAACTGAAAAGACCAAACATAAATGTCTTACAGGAATTCATATAATATATCACTTGTCACATCTCCACTGGAAGCATATCTGTCTTGGCTCATAGCAAACATACATCCTTATCCACTTTGCACAATGGGTATATTGATAGAAAAGTAACAGAACAAAGTGATTAAAGAGAACAGCATGTCTGAAGTTTCCAAAGAACAGAATGAATACCTGCACTTACAGAAATGAACTACATATTTTAACAAAATGGGAAAAAAACTACTGCGTTGAGTTGGACAAAACTTTCTGGCCATGAAAATTTCCTGTTGATAAACGTGACATGACTACAAAGATTCTCCATGAGGAGAAGGTACATTGGGTAATTCTCTGCTATTCCACACAGAAAATTCTACTTACAACTATGTTAAATGCAAGTTCAAATCAGCCTTTTGAAAGCAAATTGCTTTCTTTTTAATTAGAAAATTCCATTTCAAATTAATACATCATAAAGATTCCCACAGAAACTCGCGTTTTCAAGTCAACCCTTCCTTTCCTCCCTCAAAAATGAAAAGGTATTTGTTCCTCAATATTTTGTTAAGAGAGTGAACCTTGAAACCTTTCTAGGGTCTCAATACTAGTTATGCACATGGACAGAAAGCTCTGGCAGTACTTAGATGAAAACTCAAGCATTAAATACTAACATTTCATTCCTAGCAGAAGAGTTCAATATATATATAAAACAAGATCAACACAGAATGGTCCTAGCATAGCAGTCCTTACACAGGCAGAGCCCAGAATCAATTTAAGTTTATTTTTATTGGATGAAATGTATAATTTGCCCAGACTTACTATTTATTTCCTCAAGGCTTCAGAGACAAAGTGCTGCTCTCTTGATAGTCTATCCCACATGTTTATTAAAATAGATATAACACAGTGAAAGGAAAACATAAAACTGACAGAGGATCATTTTTAGTTTCAGGGATAATTTATATACCATCTATTGGAACTTCAACTTATGGTTTTCCTTAATGGAGCCTTTCAGGGTTGATTTTAATGTGTTAAGTGGAAATTCCACTAGTTTGTTACTGCAATGTTTTCTTTATGACCTGCCCTCGTACATCACTTATGTCTGGCTTATTTATACAGACAGCCATTCACTGAATGGACTGGGAACTTCTTAAACCTAGTTGCTTTCACTTGCATTCTTCCTGAATGAAAATACTGTTTTCTTTTATTGCCTTTTTGGTTGGACATTTCTCCAGCGTTCCACAAATATGAAGACGACTGAAGTTTGTGAGATTTTTTTACCTTTTTTAAGGCAGGAATACAGATTTCCTCTCCAGAGCTAGACAAGAGCCATGCTCTATAAACACCCCAGCATCAACCTGCAACCCAACCACTACCCCACAAAGAAGAGGGCAAACAAAAGCCATGAGAGCAATAGCAGTTTCAAGAGTATTAGCTGTAGCATCTGTTGCACCTTGAGGTTTGTCAGCAGGTTTAAGCGTTCCTTGTGTCTCTCGCCACCAGGTGCTCAGGACTTCCTCAATTGTTGAAGAATTTGAGCTATGTTAACACTTTGACTGGCCATTTACCTGAGCATCTAAAATCTAGATGGGTTTTATTTAGGCAAAGCACAGTAATAACACCTGGAGCTCTTCACAAAGAGCCTGCTGTGATTATCCAAGTCATTCCAGCTTGAAGCTCGCTGCCCTTCTCTTGCAGTAAGCACATCTTCCTGACTTTATTTGACAGAGCTCACAACCAGCCACATCCTCTGCTCTGGAGGATACCTCCATGCAGTGTTGAGCCAGGACAGCCCACCACACCACCTCTGCAGTGGAGAGACTCAATGGATAACAAGGGCATCAGCTCAGCCTCTCCAGACCTGGCAAAACCCCAGCAGCCTAAAGTTGGTACGACCATGTTAGCCTCAAGCACACTTGAAGGTCAAGCCCCAAACAAAGAATGCCTGTTGATGGGGCTGTTCATTACAGAAATATGCATATAAATACATCTTACAGTGTGTGTCTCTGTGCCTAGGTGCATATTATACAGTAGGTAATCCTACAAGAATCCTGTTGGTTCTCTGGAGACATCCCTCCATCCCAGCCATACATCGCTGTTGGAGGCGGTGTACCAGGAGAATCATAGAATCGCTGAGGTTGGAAGGCCCCTTTAAGATCATCAAGTCCAACCATTAACCTACCCTGACAAAAACACTTCTAAACCATGTCCCCAAGTACCACATCTACCCTTTTTTTAAACACCTTCAGGGATGGCAAATCCACCGCCTCCCTGGGCAGCTTATTCCAATGTTTAATAACCCTTTCAGTGAAAAAAAAATTTCCTAGTATCTAATCTAAACCTTGTCTGACATAACTTGAACCCATGTCCTCTCGTCCTATCACTTGTCACCAGGGAGAAGAGGTCAGCCCCCACCTCTCTACAACCTCCTTTCAGGTAGTTGTAGAGAGCGATAGGGCTCCCTTCAGCCTCCTCTTCTCCAGGCTAAACAACCCTGGTTCCCTCAGCCGCTCCTCATAAGCCTTGTACTCCAGACCCCTCACCAGCTTTGTTGCCCTCCTCTGGACACGCTCCAACACCTCAATGTCTTTCCTGTAGTGAGGGGCCCAAAACTGAACACAGTACTCGAGGTGGGGCCTCAGCAGTGCCGAGTACAGGGGGATGATCACTTCCCTAGTCCTGCTCACCACGCTATTCTTGATACAGGCCAGGATGCCATCGGCCTTCTTGGCCACCTGGGCACACTGCCAGATCATATTGAGCTTGCTGTCCACCAACGCCCCAGGTCCTTTTCTGCCAGGCAGCTTTCAAGACACTCCGCCCCAAACCTGTAGCACTGCATGGGGTTGTTGTGACCCATGTGCAGGACCCACTGCATGAGACAGGGCAAATAAATCAAAGGATTGCCAAGGATAATGTGTTCTTCGGGAAACAATGGTCATTTAGGAGTTTTTTTTCCTGCCCACAGCATCCCCAACAAAAAACAACAACAACAAAAAAACCCAAAAACAAATTCCCACAGAACAAAACAAAAAAAATGCAAATCAACCAAAAAAACCCCACAAATAATTCAAGCAGCAAGTACCGAAGGCAAATCCTGCTCACTACCTCATTCCTGGAAAATACTCCTGAACATCCAATAATTAAATCCCTCCTTTGGCTTCACATCAGCAAGAGAAGGATCCCGCTGGCTCCTGCCTGGCAAGAGTAAGACCAACAGGAAGCTGCCTGCTATGAGGGTAACCATGTCTGCCACTGCTGTCCTGCCAGCCCCACTACCGTCTCAGTCCTTCCAGGCTGCTTCGCAGTGACTAAAGCCTAAACTCTGGGATAAACAGATAAACTCTCACTGTCCGAGTTAAAACTATTAGCTTAAAGCAGTCTCATAAACTACATGCCGGATAACACTAAACCTCTCCAGCATCTTCACCTTCACACAGCTGCCTCTTGGTCCCCTTGCAGAATCAGAGCCAATGGCAGTTAAAACACATATGTTAGTACAGTAAATCATCCTGGAAACAGCTATTCTTGAAATAACTCAGATAAGAGTGGAGATACGTTATTTCCATCATGTAGCTTTCAATACTTTCTCATAACTACTTGATTACATTAAAAGCCAAAATAGGTATTGCAGCAGCAGAATATGCCTACGGCAAATGGAACATAAAGCTTAACTAATGACCGTATTTCCCTGAAAGGGCACGAAGCTGATAAATAGTCCCATAAGGTCATGTTATCTGCTGGAGTAAATCAGTTAAGTTGTGCCTCCTTTGCCAGAAGTGAATCTATATTCTGATACTGCCCTTTTAAAAAAAATAAAAGAAAACTATTTTATTTTATGTAATGATATGCCTCTAACTTTCAGATACTGGGAAGAAAGACCCTGTTTCTCAGACACACCATACCAGGAATTTCCCAATCTTTAACATGCCATTAAAGCGAACAGAAGCTATTCACACAGATGCACACACACGTTACTCACCTCTGTGCTCCCCAAAGCAGACTCACTGCTTGAATGTCATCTCTGCATGGAAACATCCCTGAACAGAAAGGAATGAACACCACCACAGCCTTAGTTTTGATGACTTTTAGAGCTGTGCCAACAAGCATGACTTCCAACAGTTCAGCAAAAAGCTGCACAACATTTTTAGGAGTGTGCTGTATGTTAATCATTTCTAATCAGAGACAGTTTCTCCACATCTACTGTTCTGGCTCACTTCCTTACAATTAAGAACTCTATTTTACCCAATTGCTACAATACAGATGTGCTGCCTTGGCAGTGACCTACTCTGCCGTGCCCTTAGTATATACACAGTGAAAGCCGTAACCAGTTCAGTAGTTCAACTTCTAGACAGACAAAATTAAAGCCAGACCGTAACAGAAGTGTACAGTAGCAGCAGTCGGAAATTCAAGTCTGCCAAAGAGTTATGCAGAAATTAAGTCCTTTAATTTAATTTACGTGAAGGAACGAACTTAACGCAACAGCAAGGCAGTATCTAGTGGCGAAGCAAACTGAAGGACTAGTCACAGTTGATTAAACCTTTTGTAAGCAAGTGTGTTAACTTATGTTCTAAAGAAAAGTATGTTCTGATAACTAAGTGGACAATGGACAAGCCAATTCTGTCTTTTCACACCTTCTCCTGCAAGCAGAGTTAGGTAAAAAACTTTTGTGTCCTAGTTCCATTACTCAGTGTTGCTGGACATTGCAAGATGCTGGCTGCCATAATTTCAATGAATCCTCTCTCTTCCAGGAGTGCAAGGCACAGAAGGCAGGACCATTAGCCATCTTTCAAAGCATGGTGACCAAGCCTCACAGAGCAGCCTTCTTGGTCCTGCAAAATAGCAGCTGACAGCCATTTATTTAAGGACATGAAGGAGGCTCATAACACACCTTCCAACACGTATCATGAGCGACAAATAGCACTCCACACTTTCTGCATACCTTGTAGCTTGTCACAAACTTCTCCAGCCCAAATCAGCCATGCGTCACCTCAAACATTTTCTCAGTCCCTCCTTGCAGTGACGCTCCTCAAGGCAAGTACCAAATGCTGCCACTCTCCAGATGTTCCTTGCCATCTCTACAAGGAGCTTTGTGCCCCTGCCAAAATAGACTATTTATTCATACTATTCAGAGTCCCAGCTCTTTCCCAATCCACCACAACAGTACGATGCTCTCCCTGATCGCTCTAAGTACAGATGTCCTGGCAAAGACCCTGAGCACAGACGCAGCTTATGCTGACAACAGTGTTTTTTCTCTGCTTGACATAGTTTAAGGTTTGGAGAGGTGACACAGCAGAACCAAGCAAAGCTCACTTCACACCAGTCGCTGTAGTGAGACCAACGGGAGGTTGGGAGGGGGTGAGAGAGATGAATCTTGCACCCACCACGTCAAGGCCAGCAAAACTACGTTATATAGGCAACTCACAAACCCTATATGATATATAGTTAGAAGACTTTTTGCATGTTCTAGAAACACCTCTACCATCCCTTCTTCATCAACTATTTTTCTGAGATGCTTGAAGAATTTTTTCAGACTCGGAAAGCCAGCGTCTCCCGTGCACTGCTGGGACAGCTTTGTTCCCATCATGTTTTGTTCATTTATGTATGCTATTGCTCTCTTGAACTACTGTTTCCTCCAATTTCTTTCTACTGAAGTAGCTGTAGCAATTCTAACAAGTAGCCATGGCAACATAATCTTGCAGAATAAAGTACGAAATAATCCTACGATCAGAAATCTAAATTAAAAAAATGGAATGGAAATAAGTTGTTCTTAAAGCCTGGAAGTAAGTGACCACTGGAACAGATTACAAATAGATACTGTAAACTCTCCAACACTTATGAACTCTGAAGGCATGCAAATGGATGATATACTTAAAGTCAAATCTACAGATAAATTACTACCAGCAGAAGCTCCACACCATGTGTTACGAAAACAGTGAGATTAAGAAAGTTAAAACATTTTAAAAATACTTTCCAACCTATGCCTGAAACCATCAATCTATTGGGATCGGCACCTGCATCAGGCTGTCCCAAATCCAAACTCTAGTTTGAATTATGGAGACTCCCCACCAGCTCCCTCAGGATGGACGTACAGTGAGTGTTTCTGACCCAAACCCAGCAGGCAGCAGAGATGGAGAGAGACGATGCCGCTGACAATCACCCGTGTGAAAGTGCCTCCCTGGAGGGTGGGACTGGCCTTCAGTGAAAAGGCACCTGCCATGGCAAAATTAAGATACAAACACTGTTCATTAACTATAGAAAAAACCTTCAGCTTTCAATTTTACTCTGTCTAATGGTGTAAAGATTCTTCAAAGAGTTATACCAAGTTTTCAATTTAATTTCCACAAAGGAATCACTGCTGGGATTTTAAAAAAATGCGTTTTTTCCTAATGATACTTAACACGTAGTCTCTGCATCTACAATTGAATCCCAGATCCCTAGACATATTTAATCTTCTAAGCACCCTTAAGGAGCTGGTACTAAGTCCCTTCTATAGGACTTAGTATATGATTTCCCAGGTGGGTGGGTTGAGGGGGCACCCTGCACTTGGTCCAAATAAATACAGGAATGTTTTGCCCACAACTGCCTTATTTTCTTTACAGCAACTGAGAAAGAGGACTTGTACCAGATTTACTGCATGGAGGATGTACTGATTCTTATCTGTGAAAGGTGATACAGACTGTCTGGGCTGCTAAATTAGCCTCTAATCTAATCTAATCAATGAAAGACACATCAAGTGTTCCCACTCAAGCTTCCCCATCAGCCGCAGGCAGCTGAAACAATCAAAACTGACATTCTTGAGGACTGCTTAGACCTGGTATTCTTGAGAATAAGATTACTTGCTCCTTTCCCTTTCAATTTCACTTTCAAACTGCTGTGTGCCAAGGGCAGCTACGTAGGCTATGAAATGCGGTATGGCCTTTAAGTACAAAGCATTTCCTTAACTGCATATTTGCTGGCACCAACAAAAAAAAGAGGTAAAGTGTTTTCTCCATACGTTTACTGGAAGTGTGACTAACTATGCATACAATTTGCAATCAGTGAGATTTACAGCCCTGACTGTAGTAAGTAGTTATGTCACGTAGGCACTTATTAGGTGCCCTGTGCCTCATTTTTCTCCTATGCTTGCAAAAGACACACTTTCTTGGATAAATATTGTATTTTGTTAACCTACAGAAATCTCCTGTTGTCACTACTTTACTGAAAGAAACATGAAAATAGATAAGATAGAAAAATACAGCCAACAAGTAGCCTGTGCCTATTTTACGCTATTGCAACATGTAATTCACACTGGCAGAACCACTTTGTTTCATCCACAGAAAATTTTAAAAGGGTAGGAAGGGGAGAATTCCTTACAATTCTTACAGAAATAGTGTTTGGAAAATAATAGGTGTTACTACGGCACAGACTGCACCATGCTTATTCGTACATTGCTTTAAAGCTGTGGATTGCTCCCTAGAAGGCTACAGAAGATGACTATAGTCTACTGTCCACATGCTAACATTTACTACGTGGAGGGCTGCCTCTCTGTGGGAAATTTCTGCAAACCCAGAGAGGCTGTGAGAGCTGCTCCTCAAGACAGCTGTAACCCCTACCTTGCAATTGTTAGCTTAACTGGAAATCGCTCAAAACCATTAAAAAACTAGCAACACTAAGAAGATGCTTCTTTTCCCACTATATACCTTCCACCATCATCATCAGAAACTCGTCCACACACTTTTAACAACTCAGGAAGTGATGCAATCTAGAAAAATATCCTGCAGCCAGCTAGCAAAAAACCAAGCGTAGTGTTTTTTCCTCCACATCCAAATACAGCATCATGCGGAGGGGTCCTGTCTGACATTAGCACAGCCTACTTCAATTTCTCATTTTCTTACCAAACACATACAGAATACGAGTAAAGCATAACCAGCTCGGGTACACAGCATGCCAAGGGACTGCCCTCATCTAGGATGCTTTGATGAAAACAAACACCTTTTGTGTCTTGAGAGTCACTTGAACATAACGTGCTTCATGCGGCACAAGAGGGGCTGCTTGATTTTCCAAAGTGCTTACTTAAGAAGACCCAATTTAACAGAACCACATGGAAATTATATGTACAAACAACAGCTGTCAGAATTTTAGCTGCCTTCCACGCCTGCAAATATGCACTGTACAAGGATGCTGTCTCGTCTCTCACGTAGGGAAATTCTTTGCGCTCGTGCACGCTGGTGAGATGCTCCATCCCGATGTACTGAACACCTGAGAAGCCATCCAGGGCCAACAAGCCCAACACTAGTGCTTCCCCTGCCCCTGCTCAGTGGCTGGTTTGCTCCCCAGCACCCATGTCCAAGCCGTGACGGAAAGCTCACAGGAAATTAAACCGTGCAGGCAGAAGAGGTCCATCCCTGCAGATGATGAGAGCGAAGGACTTTTCAGGGCTCAAGCCCTTCCTCACCATCACTTCCTTCTCCTCCTGAGCCTTCTTACAGCTCCCCCTATGGCAGTGTCACCGTTCACTTATTTCCCTTCCATTTATCAAATCCTACCTGATTTCAAGGCACCCTGGCCAATCCCACAGATTAGACCTGTAAAACGGAACTGATTTATACAACTTCAGATTAGTAGCTGGATTATACCAATGAGGACTGTGACAGAACGATGTCCTTCAAGGTGCAAAGCAAGAGGACCAAACAACCCAGGATGCCTATTAAACTTGTTAGAGTAGGACGTATCCCACTGGTCTTCACAGCTGTGCCACCCCACAGCAGCACAGCTACTGCAGCTACGCCACCCCTAATCTTTTAGCAAGTCACTTCTATTTCCACCAGCTCAGAGACGATGACCAATGCAGCAAAGGGGGCAAGTGTTCAAACGGAGCACTGCCCCATCCCTTCCCCTCTTGGCTGACCTTCCTCCTCCCGCCACCCACCCCAGTGCCAGCCCTGCCGCCCACACACCCTGCAGAGGGCTGGGGAGGGATTTTCCCCTCCCTTCCTCCCCGCACAGGAATGCAGGAGAGACTACAGTTTAGTGCTGAGCTGGTAAATGCCTCATCTCACTGAGCAAGCAATTTTAGGAAGGGCACTATGTAACAGACGGGCTCCAGCACTCTGCTGTTGGGTGTATTGAGCCATACTGACCGCATCCTCACTGCCGATAACCTCTAGGAAATACTCAACCATAAGACCCTTTCCAGGAATGCAGAACGCATTGGGCAATACCCACAGCCCAGCTGCACCGTGAAACACGCCCCCAGTGCTTCACCCCTTGCCGTGCCTTTGCAAATTTGGCTTTTCTGGTCTGGAAGTCACAAGCAAGTCTCAGAGTCTCCCTGAAAAATGTAAATGTTACGTTTTGACCCTGGAACACATACTGGCATTGCTCTGTTAATGGGAGGAAGATCCTACAGAGGAGCTGCACAGCGGGTCTTGCCTTGCCCCAGCACAGGCTGCTTTTTGCAATATATAACTCTCTAAGAAGTCAGGAAATGGCAAATTCCTATTGTCTGGAAGGAAAGGAAAATCAAAGCTCTCCCTCCTATACTTTAAAGGGAAAAAAAAAAAAAACAACCCACTTTTGGATTTTCCTTCCTTTGGTAATAAAAAGACCGTTTTAGATTGTGCTACTGAAGAAAGAGCTTCAAAGTGGGAAATTGAATTGCAGAGAGTTGTTTGAAACCTCCTGTTTACAGAAGCCATTCACGTAGAGAGGTTCCCGCTGAAGGAGCCTCCCAGGGCAATGCTGCAGCCAACTCTCCTCTTGGTTCCTCCGCTGAAATGGCAAGAGAAAGGCAGGACAAAATACTGAGTTCAGCGGCAGAATATTTTAGCTCTACACAGGGATGACTACTGAAATATGCTCTCGACTTACAAATTACAAATTCAGTCGCAGAAACAACCACTGAGGCACACCAGCCTTCATGGCGCAAAGAAATGCAAGAAAATAGCCGCGACCACAAAAGGAGAAGATAGAAGGATGATGCTAAGAGTCCACGCTGAAACAGCTTCATCTTCGCTCCTATTGGGAAGAAAACTGAAGGTTTAAGACTGGTACAGCAGCAGCATGCTCAGGTGCTGCTATTGCAGGCGCTACACAGAAGGAGGGAGACTGTCACAAGCAGTGTATACATTACTCATTAGATCACACCAAAGGTCAGCTGTTGGCTGGCCTGCACCCCAGGAAGCCCTTAAACTGCATGAACAAACCAGTGACAGAATTTAGATGCAACAGTCTCAATTCAGACCTCAAAGAGAAGTTCACATTAAGACTTCACAGGTATCTTCCTAAGCGGCTCAGCTGTACCGAAGGAGGATGAGGCGTACTTTGGTCCCACGAGCAGCACGGGGCAGGCAGACCCTCAGCTTCTTAAATCTTCATGGGACACTAACTCCTTTGCAGTTTTCACTGTTGTGGACAACACCAGTTTCTCAGCATACACTACTGCAGATGACATTTTCTCACCTTCCCTCCCCTTCAAACTTTTTCCGTCACTTTATGCCATAGTTGGTTGCACACCCCTTTTGCTCCTCGGAATAAGTACCAAAAAGACACGTGAAAAAATGTGCAGTACTGAGAGGGCTACAGGCACAGCGAGGTGGGAGCGCCTGTGGCTCAGAGGACGGCGATGGCACAGGGGAAGAAGGCGCAGCAGCATGCCTCAGATGCCACTGACCTCCTGTTAAATGAACTTCTGGGGAAATACGTAATCACTTTATCAAACACGCACCAAGGGCATTTCTGAAGCTGTTCATTCTCTCAGGTGGAGCAAGTCAATTCAGAAGACAAGGATTAAACGCCTGTGAACGCCTCTCTTCTCACGCACTTGCTGTCCTGGGGAACCAGGCTCTGAACAGAACACCCGACCCGTTCTGGGGGGACACCCTCTCTCCATGCCTCCTCCACGCACACCAAGCGCCTGCTCCTTACTCCAGGCTGGGTTTCTACGGCTCCTTCTTACAAACCAGTTTCAGTCACCCTCGAGAAAGGGAACGGGAGCCGCCGCTCTGCAGGGATGGCTGATGTGTCAGTGAGGCACCGCCAGCTTCATTCGAGCCTCTTTTTCTGCCTCTACCCGAGCCGGGACCGGGGTGGTGGAAGGGGGCAAGGGAGGACAGGACAGCCAGGGGGGTTCGGGAATTCCGAGCTGCCTCGGGAAAAGTCCCCCCAGCCCTTCGCTTACGGCCCAAGGAGGCTCCTTTACTCCTTTAACCCCCGCTCTCCCGGCACCCAACTCCCCTCCCCACCACTTTCTTGGGCTGAAAAGATGCGACAACGTCCAGGCGGCAGATCCTGAAGGTCCCTCTCCCCGGCGGGGGTCAGCCAGGCCCCCACCGTGAGCCTTCAGCCGGGACGAGACTGGGCTGCGGCGAGGCCGGGGGGGCTCC
>NW_009647595.1:3016745-3033205 GCF_000708025.1 Charadrius vociferus
TGGCAGCCCCCGGTTCCCCTCTGCGCCGCCGGGCTGTCGCAGGGCGGCGAAGGGCATCCGCGGCAGGGGACCCCTCACGAAAAGGCAACTTTGGTTTTGCCAGAGCCTTTTTTTTTTTTTTTAATTGGATTAAAACTAATAGGTGGCAGAAAGGTAGTTAAATTTCAGTGGTACGAAAAGTAGAATCCAAGTTGTTTCACGGCTTTGTAGGATGAGGGTGGTAAGTGATCGTCATGGATGCTTTTGCACGTTTTGAAACTTTTCTTTGCCCTTTGTTTGCAAAATTTCAGGGGCCATGGAGGCCACATTGCCCATTTTGAAGTTTTTCTCATGCTCACTTCCTCCGAGGGAGTGATTTGGTGCCTGATGGGGGGGGCTCAGGGCTCCAACTCAGGCACCAGAGAGGACAAAGCTGTCACATTGCTGGCTTGGAGATGCCACCAGCGGGCCTGGGGGTGCTGCCCTACAATGATGTGACTCTGCAGATGCCAAACACCTCCTGGGCTGCCTTTGTTTCTGCTTCTTGCAGAGCAGCTCTGGCTCCTTCCTAAGCTGGGCTGAAAACTCCAGGTGGTTCTAGACCGTTTGGTGTATGTGAGCGCAACACTTTGGGGTGGTCAGAGAGGTTGTTAGTCCCACTCATTTTGGCCACGTGAGTCATGTGGGTCCTTAAATGCAGCATCTTGCTCCTGTTTGAAGTGATGCCATTCATTCCTGACACCATTTGCTCCCAGGTACACACGAGTGCCGCGGGTACACATGGGCTGGGCAACCTGGGACTCGCCTCCGCAGCGTGGGTGGGACCTAAATACCGGATTGTCCCTGGACAGGGTTGCCTCCATCTAGTAGGGTCTCTCAGACCATGCCCCTCACACTGGGCTACACAAAACACATCCCCTTCCCTCCAAAAGAAAGCAGGAGGAGACCCCCAACCCTCCTTCACCTGCTGCTTCACTGAGGAGACGCATGGGTCCCTCCTCCCCGGTAGGAATGCAACCCTGTGCCTAGGGAGAGCGGGAACCCACAGGTGATGGGTTATTCAAGGATAACAGGTGGGCGGAGAAAAAGCAGACTGAAGAGAGGTCCCATCATTTCTCATGTTAATTAATGCAAGGTGAAAAGCTCTAATTACGTTTTCAGGGCTGTGAATCCAGAGTGAAAAGAAGCATGTCCTGCTAAACCTGAACAAGGCACCTAAGCCCTAGAGAGGCTGGCTAATTTAGGTAGCTCGTGTACAACACGCTGGATGTTTGGGTTGGTTGTTTTTTTTAAATCCCATTCCCAGGTGCCAGGCATAGTGAATGAGTGTGCTTGTTCAGTTCCAGCAGCCTCAAGTAGGTGAGAGAAGGATGGGGAGGAAAGGACAGGCGTGCAAAAATCGGGTGGTGCAATGCCAGTGGTCGTAGCACTCACATTCCTGTGCCGCTCCAAGTGAGCCCAAGTGACCAGACTGTTATAAAATCAAGCATCTCTGTTTCCCAAGGGATCAGCTCTTACCAATTATTTCCTATTTTTTCTTCATGAATTAGTAAAGAATCAGTGCTGCTGCTAATGGAAATGTGTCTCCAAGTATTTTTTTAAAGTCATTTCAGAAAATTTACAAGGAAAAAATATTCAGATGGTTTCTGTCCTGTTGTGAAAAGGTAACAGAGAAAGGAAAGGAAATGTTTAATGCCTCACACTTTTCCTTCGGCACACTGTGCACTCAGCCGCGTTTGCTGAGTTTGTCTGGTTCTCCGGTGGGATTCCCGCAGAACTGCCTTATACAGACAATTGCACTGCATGTATCCAAGAGCCGTGCTTGTTCCAGTTATTTTTCTTTCCCATTCCAGCAGAGGTAAATAATAGAGTTTCCCAGGGCCAGCATCCGATATATCGGTCCCTGGTATGAAAAAGTCTTTATAGCAGTCTTCATTGCCTCCTCCTCCCCCTTCCTCCCCACCTTGGAGCTGTAAGAAAACAGAGGTGATGTTTTAATTGTGAAAATAAAAGTAGAAAGAAGATAGTGTAAGAGATGCTAAGGCACAGGCCCAAAACAAACAGTTTCCCAGATCGTCTCCCCACCTGGAGACACTGTGATTGGTACCTGATGTCTGTGCTTCCTTGTCCCAGGAGTGCAGGCTTGTAATTGTGTTTGTGTACCCTGCGCCTTTGTGTACCCCAAGAGCAACTTCTGGCTTTTGAACTAAGGGAGAGAAAGAAAAAGTGCCTTGAGATCTCTCTGCTGGTACCTCTGCCAACATTACCTGCCTCAGGTCTGCTAATCACACCTGCAAGGGTAGTTTCTGAAATACAGGTTCGTGCAGCAGGAGCAGGAACAGAAAATAAAACCTGGTGTTTAACTGGGTGTGCAGCTACTGAATGCTCAGGTTTGCAACAGAGAAAACTGCTACTCCAAAGTCAGCTGCTGGTCCCTAGTGGTTTCCAGTGCATGGCAGAGTGCAAACTCCTAATTTCAGCTACAAGCTTCTCCTGACAGTGATGTTTCTGACATAATCTGTACATACCCACACTGCAATTGCAGCGTTCAGTGTGACTATTTGCAAGGAATGAGCAGAGCACTGGGTACTTCCGAGCTCCTGTCTCTAGCTGCTAGCAAGGCTTCCAGCGCAGAAAAAGCTTAGCAAAAGTCTCTCTCCACCACTTGCCCTTCTGGAAGGGTCTGCTGTGAAAAGTGGACCCTTTCAAACCAGCCATTTGTACCATTTGTACTTTAGCAGCATGTAAAAGCCTGAACTAGATTAGGGCCCCTTCCACTTGTGCTGTATGAACAAATTGTTAGGGGACATAATACTAATAGCTGCTGTTGAATAGGCTTTGGATCTGTGGGGGGACTGTGGGCTCAGCTAGAGTCAAGAGGCTAAATGGAAGAAGCAATTCAGTGACCCGGAAGAAATGAAGGGTTTGGAAAACACAAAAACTGCCTCCTGGGACAAGGAGCACCAAAGTACCTCCAAGTCGGAAGTGCAGCAGTGATGTCTGAGGAACTGTCTGGGTACCCAAACAAGGGGAAGGGCTTTGTGGTCTGTGTGTGCACGCAAGAACAAAAATTCAGGAAAAAACATGAAGAAAGGGTTGTGAGGGTGATGCTGAGGAGGTTCTTCAGGCTCGGCTTTACTAGAGGGTCTACTGGAGACAGAGTCAGGACACTGCCTGTTCTTGTTTTTTTTCCTCATGTTATCAGGCAAAAAGGCCAGTGTTCATGTCTTATGTAAAAAACCTGGCCTCCTGACAGCAAAACCATTGCAAGGCCACATATGCAAGCTCGCCCCTCAGACAGCAGTGCAGGGAACACAGCTCCCACCCCACTTCCAGGTGGAGAAGGTAAGGACACAAGAGAGCCTTTCTATAGTTGTGGCTTCTTTATGACTGTCTGTGCTATTTTGTAGCACAGATGTAATTTTTGAAGGGCTTTTGGAAGGTGCTCAAACCCTTCTAGTGCTTTTTTTCTTCCTTTTTGCATTGTCAGTGTAGCAACAATAGCTCAAAGCCGGCTCATCCGAAATTCCTTTAAATTGGAAACAGGGTCGTGATCCTTGAACATGTTTCAGATGACGGAGGCTAGACAAAATCAGGTCTGGATAATGATGTTCCCATCTTGTTACCCTGACACCGACCAGCTCAGCGGACAGATCTAGACAGGAAAAAAGTCCAGTGTCGGAAGCCCAGTGCTGGAAAACTGACAAGTAATGAGAGAGCTGGAAGGGAGTCCAGTTCCTCCAGTGATCCTAAACACTGCCGCAGCCAAGTTTAAGTCTTTCTGAGGAACGTGCCTGAACTAACCCTACTCATTCCTCCATGGCAGCCCCTCCTATGTCTATGCGTGCTGAAATGCAGCAGGACAGGCTCCAACCCTGATGCAGATGACCCTGTTGCATGGTGGTAGGACCTTTCACTTGACTGGTGTCATGCCTTGGAAAAGGCATTGCTGGTGGGGGGCTGGCAACCCGCCTAATCCTGCCGAGGAATCCACCCATTCCTCGGTATTGAGGGAGCCTGTTGGCTTTAAAGTCGGCATTCAGCAATCATTACTCATTGGTGCTGATGGGGTTATGAAGATGTCAAGAACGCCTGAAGAACTTCATAATCTGGAGGTTGCATTACGGCTTATTTTCAAAACTATGAAAGCATTGTTTTTCTTTTCCTACTTTGAAGCTATCCAGGTTTTTATGCACATCATGGCATTTGAAAATAAAATTAATGCATAGCTGTTTGCCAGCAAACGCTTTATGCATTCAGTTTTTCAAAGCAGGAACCTACTTGTGTGTACATGAAAGAAGTATGCGTGTGAAATCTGTATGTGCACCTACCCGAGTCACATGTTAGCTAGGCAAACTGCGAAAATGTTCCCACAGCCAGGGAGTTACGGGCCAGGTTGCAAAGGAACACGTTTCCCTTCTGCAAATACAACTCTGGCACAAGTGAATGCAGAAGCGGGTGCCAGGAAGCCTTCAGGTTTCTTTTGCACACAGATCTGGGGATAGTTCCTGCTACCGTTAAAATTACAGTAAAATTGACAGGATCAAGCTCAGAACCCTGGAAACTTTTGCCTTGGCTTCAAGCAATTTTATGAAAGAACTAAACCCAACAATCTCTGAAAATAAAGGCTCAAAACTACAGTGTTGACACTATAGCAACGTAGAGTTTTTCCCGTCCTCGTGTCCTGCGCTTGCTCTGCAGATCTCTTTCAGTGCATTAGTTCCTTAACTTTTTCATTCCAGGTTACTTTGATCCTGTCAATTTGCAGTTTCTTGAATTAGTTTTTTATCTCTTGCATACCAAGCTCCCCCCACTCCCTAAGCTAAGCCCAAGATGTTTTAAATGCCAAGATCAGAAGTTTGCATTGCAGTTAATTCTTTAACATATAATAAATCATGGGGAAAAAGGTAGTGGAACTCCAGATTTCACCCAACATGTTTCAGCCCTGGTTTTCCTTTTCATCAGAAACAGGTTAATCTGGTTGGATGTCAAAGCAACCAAAACATTTTTACCATTATGTCGTGGTTCTGACCCCGCAGCCCAAAGGTGACATGTCCTCGACCTGCCAAATCCTGTATATTACTACAAGACGCACTTGGAGGTGTCCTGCCTCTCACCCCACTCATGCTACGGCGCCTGTGAAGCACACTGTCCATGAGGCCTTTGGGCTTTTCCTGCCTTGGGATCTCATGTGGTATTTGCTGCTCATCTGTCCCCAGACATCTGTGCCTGCAGCCTGCTGCCCCACAGCTGCTGTGCAGGTGCCAGAAGCATTTGCTTCCTTTGTGCAAAGCAGTTTGGCTAGAAAAGCTAGTTTGCTGTTTTTGTAGCCTTGAGCTGCAGCTGTACACTGGCACAGGTGAACTAAGGTCATCTTCCCCCTTTCTGTGCCACTCCCAGGGTTGTAAATCAACCTGTTGGAGTGGTGGGAAACAGAGATGGTCTGCTAGGACAGAAGGGAAATGAAGAGTGGAGTTTGTAATTTGGAAACAGGCAATTCTCCAAGGTTGATCCTGCAGAGATGCTGCTGAGCTCATGCTGTGACTTCAGCACAAGTTTGTCTCCCAAGAGCAGCCACCAGCCCAAGAGAAGCATGGTCCTGCTGGTCGTGGGAGGAGAAGTACTCCTTAGGAGTCCTCCAGGACCTTAGCAAGGCTCGCCTACCTACACGTCCTCATGGGAGCAGCAACTTCATACTCCAAGCAGGAGGCATGTCCAGATTCTCTGTGCTTCAGAAGCACCTTACTCCCTCATCGCTATCGCAAGAGAGGGCAAAGAGGTCAGGCAGCCCCTCTGAGCTCAGCACTGTAGCGATGAACGTGAGCTGCAAACCAGCAGTTGGGATCTTGCTTCCACCCATCATGCGGCACAAAGGCATGGCAGGGGAAGTAGTGGACTTCCCAAGAAAGGCCTCGTGCTGCACAGGCGATGTGTGGACAGGCAGAAAACCTGCTCCACCGAGGAACAGGAGAGTACAAAGCTATCACTGGAACGCTGGGAATAATATTGCTCACCTTCAGGTCCTCTATAATATTGTTATAATTTTTTGCATGTGTATGTGACATTGCCATATTCTTTTTGTTTCTCTTTTGAGCTCTGCAAAGGCTTAGTTCCTCCTCTTGCTTCAGGCGATATCTGTGCCAATTCTCGTCTCACCACATTGTAAATCAGGTGTAAGTCCAGGGTGGGCAATGGAAGACTGATCTCAAAGAAAAGAGTATACTTTTGATTCTTGGATGTTTCTCTTGTGCTCCAGAAATAAGACACAAAGTGCCTACTGTTAATTAAGATGGGAACTGTCACATTCGGGGGAATTACTACAATGTACTTATTTGCCCAGATCAAATTCTAAGGCAGGTCTAGGAGGGAAACACTGAAAATATGTTCTTATTTTAGTGTAATCAGTCTTAGTTAGCTTTCCATGGGAAGGAATCCCCTGAAAGAAAAGTAGAGCCAGACCGGAGCAAGACAGGGCAGGTGTGTGAGGCAGGGTAGGAGCGGGTCCTTTATAGACAACAGATGCATTCACAGCTAAGATTGTAAAATGGACCCACAGTTCTTTGTTAAATCAGAGATTTCTATTGGAAGTAAACCCACTGTATTTACAAATCCCCGACAAAATTACTTTCAATGCCGTTTTGAAAAACTGTGAAAGTATTTAACACTGAAATCTAAGTGACGTTGGTTATGTGACATTAAAGGATCCTTTGATAATCCCACCTGTTGCACAATGGATCCTAGGAGAGATGTTTGAGCACTTCTCCCATTGCCTGGAAGATTCCTCAAGCAAATTTGCTCAGTGGAATAGTTGTTGCTAGGTTTTTTTGAGATTTTTTTGTTGTGGCGGTTTGGTTGTGGTTTTTGTGTTTTTTTTTTTCTTTATGTGAGTGGTTTTTTGTGTATAAGCCCTGGTCTGCAGGCACTGAAACCCACTGTCCAACTGTGTGGCCATGGACAAATCCTTGTTTTGTGTCCTAGTTCCCTCTCCATTAATGGGCACAATTACTTTCACAATGACTTTCTTTAGAAAGTACTTTGACTTTCTTTGATGGAAACTATCATATGAGCTAGACAATGACATTTCTCAATATTTGGGGTGGAATTAAAAGGTGAGAAAGTCACAGAGCACGCAGGAACCTCTACAAGTAATCTCTTCCTCACCACCCAGTACTGCCAAACCACATCCCCATTAGCTTTTCCACACTGAGCACACTCTTGGTTATATGGTAAGGCAACAGCCTGTCTGGTTCCTGTCCGGTCCTGTCCTATCCTATCCTATCCTATCCTATCCTATCCTATCCTATCCTATCCTATCCTATCCATCCTATGTACCCCTCACTGCTGCCACTGTCACTGCTTCTGCCCAAAGTGTCTACCTAGATTTGAAGCGGTTGGTGATAGGAGCTTCCTGGTACGTTACTAGTATGTGTAACATACTAAACAGATGTATTTATACATATATAATCCCACCCCTCCTCCAGAATCAAAAATCATATTTAGCATGGAACATAATGAAAAATTTTCTGGCAGGGTGGAATAGACTGAATCCTTCTTAAAATTAGGGTCATGGTGAAGGTGACTTTTTTGCATGGTTGTATAAGAAGTTTGGTCTTTCAGTAGGTGGTGTTAGTTACACCGCACTGAAACGCAGTCAAACTGTTAACACTGTTAATGGAAAACATTGTTTCAAAAGTTCGGTGGTTTTTGAAGTATCGGAGTTTTATTTTGTAGCTATATAGTATAAATCAAAATTAGGATGTTAAAATTAGAGTAGTAGTAGAAACTGTGCAATGTGTTTAACAACTGGTGGGATGGTCACCACAGTCATTTAGCCAAGTACACTTCCTCTGGGAATCTGGTGCTACCACATGTAATGAGACAAAACACATGGGGGAGAAGGGGGTGATTTTAGCAGAGTATGCTCCTTCATGCTAATGCAAATACAGAATAACTTTCTTACTAGATCTGAACTGAGACAAATATGCGTGAGCCTTGAAATCCAGCACCAGGAACACACAGGAGGGTAGCTCTGGACTGCTTCCCAGTTGCCTACAGCAGTGTTTCTCATTTTTTTCTGGGTGGCAATCCATTTTTAAAACATAAACAATAAAAGCACGATTGCTGTGCATTTACTATAAGAGTGAAAATGAATTCATGATAGCAGTGATAAGCTTGTGTAATTGGTGTGTTTGCTTGGCCAGAGAATACAAAATTCTGTAAGATAATGCTGTTTTGAGCCTATGGGAATAAGGGTTTTTTTGATCCAGATTCTTTAATGTTGTTTTAAGGCTGGGATAGAATAAAAGTAAAGAAGTGCAGCCAGCAGAGCTTGGAGCAGTCCAGCAAAACAACTCCAACCCCATGGAGGGGCCCACATGGTGATCGGTACCACCAAGCCAGGGCAGTGGAGGGTGAGTCCTGGAGCACAGTGTGAAGACCTGGAGAAGGTCTTGCATGAGGACATGCAGGACATGCTGCCGAATGAAGATTCACTTGTTAGACAGCAGTCAAAAGTCTGCTAGTCAAAAGACTCCTGCTAGTCTTTCACAGCTTTCCTCTGCCCTATCTGAGGGTAGCAGCTACAGCTTACTGAAAAACAACCTTATTTGGTGGCAGGATCTTTTTTCTTTTTCTTTGTTTGTACAATACTGTATTCAAATTCCTTTCACTGCCAGGAAGCTCTCTGGGCCCACTGCTGGCAGTGGTCGTGAAATCAGCGTGAACATTTATAGAACTGAACAGCGGTAAATGGCCACCAGGGTTTGTAACAACCAGATGGCCCCAGCCCCAAAAGACCCAAGACTTACAGACCTTTGTGTGTGCCCTTCTGCAGATAGTCTAGCAGCTCTGAGGGTTCATGCCCCATTGACATTTGCAGGGCTCCCATGATCCCTGGTGCAGTACTGGACAACACGGTCTAGATGGAGATAACTGTAGAGCTTTAGGGCTCAAGTCTTTCACATCTGCACAACAAATGTGCAGCATCTGTTGACTCATGGAGAGTGTTTGTTTCTTCAAGAAAATCCCTAATTTATTGGGGTCTTGGCACAGGGTAATGCTCGCGTGGGAAATCACATCTCTTGGATGGGATGTTTGGCTCACTGTCCACATGGCAAATCAAGACGCTATTGTGAGGATCCCTGAGACACTGTCTTCTGCTGGATCTGGTGAGACTCCTCAAACTGCCATCCTGCTCAGTTCCTGTAGTCCGGCTGGGTCGGGGTCCTACATGACCTGCTATAGATTATCTTAAACTATGAGCAAAACATCCCCTATCTTTACCATGTGCAGAAAGGCTGTTCTACATCACCGTTTCTGCATCTGCAGGAACAATTTCTACTGAGTATTTAGAAGGAGCTCATCAATGTCTAAGTTCTTCAGTTCTGCAGCAGGTGCTGCCTGGGGCAGTCCCCAGCATGGCCAAATTCTCCATCCTAGATGCTAACACATTGGCACACCAAATAGTGTCTATAAAATGATCTAAGCACAGCAGGAGCTGCCTGGTAGAACCTCTGGGACTACCCAAAATTCCCACATGGGCTCCCACCTAATTCCTCCTGCAGGAATTAGGCAAAGGCTTTGCTGTGAGGGTCTCCAGGAGCTCAAGCAATCACCTTTTCTCAGATTAGTCCCTTGTGTCACCTCTGCAGAGACTAGCTGGGAGCTCTGGGACCACCCAGGGGACTGATGTCTAAACACACAGGGTGCGTGCCCAGACACAGCCCTGGTACCAGCTGCACTGTAGCTATAACTATAGGACAAACTTGAATGTCTATAACTTAAATTCCATAGTTCTTGCTACAGAAGGCTTCTGGCTCCATTGCAGGAGGCCTGGAAGTCCTGGCATGGTAAACTATTTCAGAGTCCTGATTGAAGCCCTGGGATGAGAGCCAAACACCCTGGAAGCAAGACACCACCTCTGCACTCTCTTTTAGATCAGTTTTAGCAGCAAACTCGAGACAAAAGTTTCTCTTGACATCGTTCTGCTGCCGGAGCTCCTTGGGGATTGTTTTTAAGACAACGCATTCGGTGTGTTCAAAGGGTGAGTTAGGGAAGGGAGGTGGGCTATGAATGCATCTGTTAATCTCATTTTCCTTCAGCGGGATGAGCCATGCTGAGCTGTGCCTCGTAGACCTATTTCTGTATGCTTAGCTGCCCTTGCAACAATACTGGGAGACAAGATAGCACAAGGTCCTTCCTAGGAGGGCTCCAGTGTTGCCTGTCACAGCCAGCAGACATCGGTAGATAGTCTGAGTTCAGGTTTCAAGCTTGTCTCAGGGCTGCAAGTTTAATCCATGTCCTGGTCGCTGTACCACTTTTGGATTCTGTTTGAAACCAAGCTTTGGATGCAGTGAACTGCCATTGTGTTTGGGCTCAGTTCATCAACAAGTTTGGATAAAATGCATCAGCTTTTGTTGAGACTTGCAGAGGACTGAGAAACACAGAGGATTCATGCTTCTCTTCTGATCTTTGGAATTATTCTCAGAAGGTTTTCCCCAATTTAAAAAGTAAATTCAAGGTTCGTACTCATTTTTTTGAAATGCTACTCTGGGTCCCTGGGAAGCTTTGAAGGGAACACCACTGCTCAACAGATAGGTGTAGCACAAGGCAATATAAGACCATAAATAAAGCAAATTCCTTTTCTGTGCTTTCCTAACCCATAACATTCATAATTTTCTCCCATACGTCTTTGCAGACAGCAGCATGGGCTGTGTTGCCCATGATCACCTTGTCACTAAAATTGCCTACATGGTAAGATGCGGACTGGATGAGTGGATGACAAGGGGGGTGGAAAATTAGATTGTTGGTGGTCTGTGGCCTGGAATAACTGGCAGCCAGTTACTAGGGATGTATCTCAGGGACTGATACTGGTGCCAACACTGTTTAATGTCTTTATTAATGGGATGATGGGCTAACGTGTGCTCTCAGTGAGTTTGTGGGTAAGCAGTCGATTTGCTGGAGGGCAGGGCTGCAATTCAGAGGGAGCTGGACAGGCTGGAGAGCTGGGCTGACAGGTAGTCATGAAGTTCAGCACACGTCAATGCAAATTCCTGCAACTGGACCAGAGTAACCCACCGCACCAGTACAGGCTGGGGGCTGACTGGTTAGGAAGCAGCTTTTCAGAAAAGACCTGGGCATCTAGTTGAACAGTGTGTCCTCGCAGCAACAACATACTGGGCTGTATTACCAAAAACGTAGCTAGCAGGAGGGAAGTGATTGTTCGCCCTTTATTTAGCACCTTTAAGACTGAATCTGAAGCAGCGTGACCAGGTTTGGGCTCCCCTTAACAAACCTGAGCAAGTCCCACAGAGGGTCACTGAGATGGTCGAGGGCTGAAGCTCATGTTGTAAGAGGAGAAGCTGAGAGAGCTGAGCTTCTTCAGCCTGGAGAAGGCTTACGGGGATGTTAATGCAATTTACAGGTGCCTAATAGGAGGGTGTAGAGAAGACAGAAACAGGCTCTTCTCTGGGTGCTCAGGGAAGCAATAGACACAATTTGAAATGTGGGAAATTGTTATAAGGATATAAGAATTCCTTGATATAAGGTGGGGGGGAATCCCACAAGGGTGGTCAAATATTAAAAGAGGGCCCCAGAAAAACTGTGAATCTCCATCCTTGTAGATATTGCAATATCAACTGGACACAGCCCTGAGCAATCTGCGCTAGCCCTAACCCTGCTCTGAGCAAAAGGCTGGACTAGAGACCTCCAGAGGTTCTGTGATTTTGTGACTTTGAGTTAGCCAAAGGGAAAATAGGGTCAGAAAAGATCTGTGCTCTCCTAGCCACATCAGTCAGCTTGTTCTTCGCAGACAGCAGGTCAGCAGAGCACACTCCACTGCACATATCAGTTGTGCCTTCTCTATTTTTAGCAAATGCTGGGGAAGGAGTAAGTGATAGGTAGAACCATGTTGACTGTCCATTAACACTGTTTAGTGGCCTGGATCTAACCCACCTCCCACTGAAGATTCCCATCCATATAATGGGATTTGATGCAGGTCCATTGAAAACAGAAGGATTAAAAAAAGCTGCAGCATTAGAGGCAGAAGTCATAGTAGCTCAGCACAGAATTATCCCCTGCCCTCTCCCAGCTCTCCATCACATACACACACACACGCATCCACACACATATGCAACCTCCTTTGTGGTATCTGCAGTTCTGTACTCTAAATCCTACAGCACTAAAATTAATTAAAACAGAGATGCATGTTTACTGTCAACAAGAGAATGATACTCTGTTCATTACAGACAAAACTGCTTCAAATCTGCAAGAACACCATGGGAAAGCAGGAAGGTTGAGGCTATAAAAGAAATGAAGTGATAAAGGAATATTGGTTTCAGCAACGTGTGTTGTTTCATGATACTCATAATTCAGGACAGAGTGTAGCTAGTCAAGTGTGATTAACTTCTTCTGGGATCTGACATCTTACTCTCTTTTGTAGCAAGAACCAGAGTGCACAATGTTCATGGGAGAAAACCGATCAATGGAAGCGTGCCATTACCTGAAAGAATATGTTCTTTTGATTCTCCTCTGCTGCGAAACAAGTGTCTTTTGTTCCTTGAGTAGAAGAACAATATAAAGGGCTTTGCACAGAATAACATAAAGAAGAAATAGGCCTTATATAACATTCTCGGCAGGAAAACAACAATTTGGGGAGGGGTTTCGTTAATGCCCAAATCTCTGCTTGAAGCTCAGCAGGGAGGAAGGGAAGAGCAGAGAATACAAACAATCAGATATTTGTTAGGTGATACGGGACCTACAAGCACATGAGAGGCTGCCCTTTCATTCAGATAACACAGTAAAATAAACAGAGTGTGACAGAGAAAGATGAATGGGAAGTTAATTCTATTCGCATTGACAATATTTCAATGGCAATATTTTCTGAACAATGGTCCCTATTGATGCTAGAAGTGCCTGCACATTGTGCCTGCTTCTTGCTGAACAGACATGACACTATTCGAGCAGCTGTATTCTCTAATTGGAAAAGGGACGTTTCCAAAAATGATGAAAGGTTATATCTCATCTGTGCTGAAACTGTTTGGAACTTAACTCATTTTGGTGCCTGATTCCTCCCTGCCCGCCCCCCCAAGACTTTTTTTTTTTTTTTTCTTCCTACTCAGGATCTCTGGGAAGATTTGTTCTGTCAAGTGGCAGAGCAACTAGAGGCTAAACCTTAATAACTTCAAGTTTAGTACTTCAGTATTTTATCACAGGCGAGCGCTTATCAGGATAACAAAATAAACAGTAGCTTTGTCTGCATTAGAAGGAGTTTGCTGTTATGAGCAGGCCATTTAGATATACATCTCCTTCGCCTTTATAAACTGTGTCTCCACTAAGAGGATTTGCTTGTCTATATGGTTCAACTCAACTGGCAAACTTCCCCTGGTGCATACAAGGTCCCTGTACATTTTTTGATTCTAAGAAAGCACTTGGCCATGATAAAATGCTTGGGAATTAAGGGGGGAGAAAAAGGAAAAAAAAAAGCAATCTGATTTCCAGTGAAATATCGTATTACTCCTGTTATTAAAGGACTTTCTATACACAGATGTGCTATTTAGGGGTATAAATTCTTCATACTTTCAAACGACATAGCTCTGCCAGCAAAAACTTTAACCGTAGACAAGGCAAACCTCTGTCCTGAACTCTGAGCCAAGTCTAACACCATCTGTCTGGCTTAAAGGATGATTTTTACACCACTTGGCTACAAAAGCAAATTTACATTAATGCTGCGGATCCTGCACGTTTGCTTGCTAGCTGTCTGTACACCAAGCTGCCTGATTTCCTCAACATCTTGTGCTAAAACTGGCCCCCTCCCTGGCCGCAGGGACAGCAGGCTGCTGTAAGCAGGCCCAGGTGCTGCCTGACATCTGGAGAACGTCTAGGTCATTTCTAGTTTGGGATCTAACAGCCTCCGATGAGAGCTCCAGCCTCCTCCCTCATCCTTTCCTTTCCATGCAGCCCAGCCCTCCTTGATTTTGAAACCATTGCCTCTAATTTCTCAGGTCCCTGGGGGCTTACACAAGCTCCCTGGAATTCGGTCCCATCTGTGGAGCTCTGTCGTGGCGGTTTAACCCTTGAGGGACACAGCAGGGAAGGGCAGGAAAATGTAGGATTTTCTTAACTATGGAAACATTGTTCTTGAATTACGTCAAAGCAATAGAAATCCTCCCACCATCCCTTCCACTTGATCATATACATTTCTTCTGTCTGTCTCTTAAAAATTTTCCTTGTTGTGATGGTCCATACCTTGCTCAGAATAACACCTTGTCTTTTAATCTCCTCTCCTTGAGCAGCATCCACCTGTGTAGCTCCTCTGGAAAAGCGCTGTAGCAATAACAGAATGGGGGATAAGGATCCAGGAGGCATGTCATGTTGCTGCAGATGAAACCTGAAAATTAAGAAGAATAACTGTCATTTTCCACCTTCACTGTGACTTTGTCATCATCTTTAATCAGTAATATCTTTTATACTGCTTTAGATTTTCAACACAATGAATGTCGGATTCTCACAACAACCATAGGGATTAGTTACAGAGATATTATTATCTCTGAACTAGATGGAAAGAAATGATCTTGTAGTGAGAAGACACCTCTACAAACCAAAAAGATATTGCTTTGGGTCTGAGACCGTGGACTAGTAATTTAATTTCCATGCTTCAATTTCTCCATCTTATTGAAACAGGAACGCTGATACTCATCTGCCACGGAAGGGGCATTCAGATGAGCATGAGCAGGGTAGTGCAGGGCTTTTACAGTGGGAAGCGTGAGCACAAAATGAAATTAAAATTTAAGAGATGAAGAAAAATGGCAGGTGCAGAAAGGCTGAGCCGCTCGCTGAGCTCTGTGCAGCGAAGCATCTGCGGAGGCAGGATCAGAGCGTAAGAGCTGCCAGCTGCCGCTCCCAGTGCACCCAGCTTCTGGCTGGAACCACGGGCCTCACAGACCCTCTGGAGAAGAAAAGGACACTTTTTTTTTTTGTCCCCCAGGGTTTGTTATTTTCTGGTTGTTATTGTTACAGATCGCGGCCAACCTAGCAGCGCAACCCCGGGCCGTGTGGCTGGTGACATTTTGCAGTGGTGGGTGCCACGGGTAGCGAAATGCCTTTTAGTGAAGTGAAAGGAATATCACTGGTTGACCTTTTGGTTGAGACATCCGTCCCAGACTGCTGCGTATGTTAGTCAAAAGACAGTCACATGCTTCTTTTCCCCCTTTTCATACTTTTACAGGACAGAAAATCCTGCAACCTCTGAATGATTAAAAAAATTTAATTAAATGCTTTGAAGGGGTTGTTTCTTGCATTACTAAACCAGAACCAGAAAGGCTCTAACTTTCACAAGGAGTTGAAGAGAGGGGAAAGACAGAGTGAAGGATGAGACAGAGTGGGTTATTAGCCGTCTCCCGCAAGCAGATATCCAGAGGGATTACAGAGGAGCTGGGATGGAGTCAGCCGCTGTGCCTCCACAGGCTCCCCTCACAACCCCGGCTCTGAGCCGTGGTTTTGCAGCCGGGATCGGTGTTAAGTCTGGTCAAGGCCAACCATGTCCACTGATCCCGAAGGCAGCGGGCTCTGCTTCTGCTGCTTGCAATAGATGAAACTCTTTGGTGGAACTTCCCCTTTGGTTTTTTTTTCCATTTTTTAATCTTTTTTCCTTTTTTTTTTTTCTTGCTTCCATTTCAGAGCAGCAGCCACTCTTCCATGCACCCTTTTCTCTCTCTTTAAAAAAATAAAGGCATTGGGTGTATGTATGTTCTATAACAAATACAGGGGGTTGAAGGATATTGGCTCAGCTGGAGTTTTGTACAGAGTTTTGTGCTGCAGTTCGTACTGCAACAGCCTTAAACTGCTCCAGTGTCTGCATTGGATATATTCTCATTTTTTGCTCAGAAATCCAAGTCAGCACGGAGATGAACTCGTGCATGTAAAAGACAGGTATGTAAGTGCCATCCTGATTTCACATCTGAGTTGTCTGTACAGGGATACAGGTGTGATCACTGGCATTTTGGTGATTTCTAAGCAGGCGTTTGGAAGCCCATCTTTGGCCAGGGTTAATGAGGAGGGTCCAGGTGGCTGCTGTTGCTCGGGCTATGCGCTTTCCATGGCCATTTCTGAAGAGAGACTTGTGTGTGGACGCATGTGTGAGAAAGACTGCAGCCTGAGCTCATGTACAGGACTCCTTTATTCACAGTTTTAACTCACATTGGTGACAAAATCAAACCCGTTTTGAATAGAAATAGTAAAAGTTTGCAGATGTTAAATTTTCCAATTGGAAAAGGAATCAATATCATGTATCTTAGGTGACTGAGGGCAGAGCTTGATTACCAGAAATGAATGTTCAGTCTGCAAGCGGCTCACAGACTTGAATCTGCTCAAAGAAATTTGCTTAGGGAAGCTATTTAAATAGCCTTTGGTAGACAACAAACATAAACACTGATGCCTGTTTGCAGAAAAGAAAGTGTCTAAATTTCCCTGCTCATTTTTTTACG
>NW_009647595.1:3033240-3036123 GCF_000708025.1 Charadrius vociferus
GTATGAAAAATATATCCTCTGTGGGGTCACTTCAAAGGTACATCAGACCAGAGATCATTCAAATGACCTTTTAACGCTTCTAGATGATATTAGAAGATATGATATGACAGCTAAGGAATCTCATGTGTTCTGCGGAACATGGGAAATAAATTCATTTTTCTCCCAAAGGCCTATACACAGCTGATACTGATTTTTCAAAAGTTTGCTTTGAACTTGTTTCAACTGTTGGGTTTTTTTTCAGACCGAAGAGTAGAAAGACAGTAATAGGGAAGAAGTGACACTAATAATGCAGCATCAGTTCTTTTCTTCTTTCTCCTTCGCCTCACCTCAATATCCAAAGTCTGAGAGTTGCTGAAATATATTAGTCCTGAAGGACAAAAATGGGGAGCTGGAAAAAAACTAGGATGCTGAGTGGCTGAACAGGAATATTGACAGTGGCTGTGAATTTTCCGAACTCTTTCACGTCTCAGAGTTTTCCCTTCCAAAGCAAACACAAATTATTCACTGCTCCACAGGTATTTCAATAGATCACTTCATTGATGAGTCGATATGCAATTAAGCTCATGCTAAAGCACTCATTAGCCTTAACACCTATAGCTCTTTAATTATGGGGATGGAACATGGCAATCACCTATACAAGTTAATCATTGAAAACTGCCTGTCATTAATTCCTCACTGTTTGGGAGCTAAAGATCGCAGGGTGAGTCTTTACTCAGCGAAAACCCTCAGTGAAGACAACGTGGACTTTGCCAGACAGGGTCAAGTGGAAGTGAATGGGTTTTTTGCCTGAGTTAAGAAATAAATGCATTTTGTCATGGTTCAAACTTTTCAATTCCCCCCAATGCTGTACAAAATCCCATCAGTCAGACCTTGCTGCTGTGGGGAGTTTTTGCAGTATGGTTCTTGAGATTGTCTGAAGGAGAAGTAGATTTTAAGCCTATAGTGTGTAGCAATTTCCATGGACAACACATCCCTTCTCTCATACAGCCAGCAGCATCCCCTCCTGCTTTTTCACCCTCCCTGGTGAAGATCCCCTCTGCATAGGGGACCCCAGGGCTGGAAAATGTGTTTGGCTTTCAGCTGCCCCGTTCTGTTCTGCAGGCTGGGGAAGTCATCTGCTTCCAGAGACGATGCTCCTGCTGCCTAACTGCTCCTGGGTCTTAGGAACAGAATGGCAGCTTGCTGCCCAGATGATTGATGAATACATAGGTATGAATTTAGTAGAAATTCAAGGGTTTGCTTCTGAAATGGCTAAAAGCAGAGCGTCAGTTGGTATTGAAGTGGCTTCTCTTTACCACATGCTCCTCACACTTTCTTTTTCCATGTACAGTCCTGCCTGACAACTTTGTCAAAGCATGACCTGGTTTTGTGCCATGGGCAAAATGTTTATGAAGAACGGGACTGGCAGTTGAAATAATTTGTTCTATTTACCTAAACTAGTTTTTGAATGCTAAATTGCCAAGAATAAAAAAAGCTCATGCAATCAAGGAAAAACCAAAACTAGGGTAAAACTAGAAGATTAGAACGGCAATAATTATCGTACAATAGTAAAGAAAAAGAGACTATAAAAACTCTTTAAGCTTGGATTTTTTTTCATTAGCATTACCTCTGCTTTGTTCATTGCTGACATTATTTGAATTTCTATTCTGTATTGCAAGCAGCTTTTGTGTGGTTTCGTTTCTTTCTTGGTGTCATCTCAGCAGAACAGAACATTTCCAGTAGCAAACTGGGGGATAAACAATATCCTGACATACAGCTGCAGCCTTATAAGAAGGGAACAGCTTTCTCTGAAAAAGGATGGAAACCCAAAGAAGCACATTCCTGAGGCGAGAAGCAAAGTGGTGTTGTACATGAGAGAGCTCAGCGTTGTAAGGTGGTGATTGAAGTGGCTCTGGCCCAACAGGACTCCGGCCTGTGTTGGGCTGTCAATGCTGGAGGAGCTCTGACACCAGTTGGGTTGGTCCTCTGCTGAGGGCTGAGCTGAGCTTGGGCGCATTTTGTGGTGGAACTGGACCTGTTGGCTGAGACACCGCATCACTTGTAGTTTTTACATTTTAGGATTTTATTTTCATGCCTCCTTTCACATAAAATCAGCCCCATCACCGTCCTGAGCAGCCTGTTGCACTGGAGCTGGTACATCCCACCCACAGAGGACTGGGCTTTTTTCTCCTCCTCTGATACTACATGGACTTGTTATTTTGCATGTTGGACTTGCCCAGGAGGACAGGGTAATTCAACCTGAGCTAGTGCACACACCAAACCACAGTTTTAGCTATTAAAAAAAATTGCCTGACTTGACATGACTCTGACTCAAAGATGTAAGGGCTGTATTAATGCACAAGTGGACATTCAACTTCAGCCTTATTCTCCCTTCATTTTGTCCCCACCAGCCTCATCTCATCTCCTTCAAGGGGGCAGGTTGACTATTACCTCCACACCATGAATTTTTTACAGCATGAGCAGCCAAAAATGGGGTTCCCAAAGGTGAGGGCAGGAAACCAAGACAGAAACCCAAGGAAGAAGGAGCTGAGGAGGGGTTTGTGCTGGTGCAGAGTAGGGGACCTGAACAAGGGGTGGAGCAGCAGCAAGGAGCTGAACCATGAGGAGGTCTGGAGAAGAGGACAGGAATGAAAGCAGAGCTAGAGCTGACAGCTGCTCTCAGAGAGGAATGATTCCTGAACAGGCACCTTGCTGTGGTCAGGGCTGCGCATAGGAAGCCTGCAGGCAGCCTGGCTCCTGAGCATGCCTGACTGTGGACCCTCCTTGGTGGCCTGGGTGAAAATGT
Organism: Charadrius vociferus; assembly: GCF_000708025.1. Lineage (NCBI taxonomy): Eukaryota > Metazoa > Chordata > Aves > Charadriiformes > Charadriidae > Charadrius > Charadrius vociferus. The sequence goes on from NW_009647595.1 coordinate 3,036,026, forward strand.
GATTGTCACCAGCTGAGAGTGTGGAGGGTGATGGAGAGAGATGGTAGGGTTGCTTCCGCCCTGAAGAGACTACCCAAATTAATAATAGTTTTATCATA
>NW_009647595.1:3036163-3066816 GCF_000708025.1 Charadrius vociferus
AGAGCTGCTGAGAAAACATGGTGTGGGGACACATGGTAGTGTTGCTGCTGGATAAGGATAGTGTCGTTATTCATTCCATTCTCACTAACACAGGACAAGGTCATAATTATTTTAGGGCAAACAGCAGACCCTGTTATTATCACATCAGCAGATCGTTGGGTTATTATTGTTTGCATTGCAGGAGTGCGCAGAGGCCCAAACTGTGTTGAAACACCTATTTGCTGTGCACAGGGAGAGCGTCCCTACCTGGAAGAGCTGCTTCTGCACACACAAGGCTGATCATATTGCACTGGAGCAAAGAGAAAATGCATGGTTTACCCAAAGTTGTAACTCGGAAAGTCCTTGATGGAGCTGTAAATCGCTCTAAGGACAGACTTGTTACTCAGGCAAGGTGAAGACAGCAGATCTGATCAGCTGATGTTTTGGTTTTGAGTCTAGGAAGAAAATGTGGTATATGCTCAGAACAAGCTACGTTAAATGGGGTGGTGGAAGTGTCAACTCCACTTGTTAAGAAAGCAGACTGATCATGGGAGGCTTAAGGATTTTTGTACACTTCTTTGCTAATGATCCCTTTAATTACTTGCTGTAAGTCATCTGGAATGAAAATATCACCATAGTCATTTAGAGAAGAAAGGTTTTGTAATGCTGTGTAATATGTATGGATTTAGGGCTCTGTGGATTAAATTTGGCAATTTCAAGCATGCAAAGCTACTAATCCACACTTTGTCTACACAAAATAAAAAGAAGCAGCAAGGCAGGCTGATGCCCTGAGGACGGCCGGGGAATTCCATACATACCTGTCTTCTGCAACTCCTGTCCAGGGAGCAAACATTAACATCGGTGTTGCAATAGTTACAGGCAGACCAAAGGGACACACTTGCAGCAAAGCATAACTGATTTCATCAGGTACTTCTCTATGTTTTCACCTCACGTTTGGTTTTTTTTTTGACATTTCTGTTCTTTTAGTTTCGTGGTGGTTTAAAGTATGTATTTGTCACATTTAATTCTATCTTCCTGTAATAGCTTCATCCACAGAGAATTCTCTTGGAGAACAGCCCGGAGATTTTTCTGTTTCTTCTTATGCCTTTATTTTCCCTGCATCTGCTATTACATCATTTATATGAGTTACATCCATATAATTTTAGCTTTTATGTCAGACCTATAATGCTGTAGTCAGGCTTTCAAAACGGCTAAATCCTGAGGATTTTATTCAGGCAGAATTTGTACTGAAATGTCTATGATTGCTTCAATAAGTTGAATGTTGTAATATTTCGAGAAGGTAGGACAAAATAATACAGATATAAGAACAGGGCATCAGTAAAAAATCATTTTAGAGGCCAGTAAATTGAATCCCATTGCGTGGTTTTCACAGGGTCAATGATGGACTGGTAGAAATCAAGGAATCTTGATTTTGGGTTCAGTTTTAAACCCTTAATCGCACTTTTTGTTCTATAATATAATGTTTATTCTTAAATTTCATTTAATACTGAATTTAATAAATTCTGTAATTCTTTTCCTGCATCTCAATGATAGATCCTGGAATCTTGTATCAAATATTTAATTGGTTTAAGTTTCCTGTTTGTACTTCAATTGCCTTTTAAAGATCACTGGACTCCACCCATCTGTATTTTTTCTGTCTTTCTGTCCATCCCCCCCATCCATCACTTGTGGCTTGCTTAGCCCTAAATCCCACCTGGGGCTTAGTGCTTGAGATTTGGTAAATCTCTGTAGCAAAAGAGAAGACAGAGGCAGCAGGATTACACTAGATTTGCAGAACTCTTGTAACTACTGCTGCATATTTGAAGATCCTGCCATTGAGCAGGAGTTGCTCGAGGGCAAGATCTTCCAGTGCCTACAGGTAACAAGTCACAGTTTCTGAAAACTGTGATTTTTTCTCCACCCTTCCCCTGTCTTTCTCCCCCTCCTTCTTCCTCGTTCCAAATCTCTCTCTGTGTGGGAATTATTTGTTTAACTTAATCCAGCAAATTGTGAATGGATTAAGAATACTCATACCCCTACACCCCAAAAGTGACTAAGCAGAATAAAAGCAATTACAGATTCATATTTTTCTTGCTCAATCTCCACCTATCCTTTTTTCATGTGTGATTAATCTATCAAACACTTTGATTTCTCTCTCAGCCCCCTCCCCCTCAATGTAACTGGACTTATTAGTAGCAAAGTGTGAAGTTTATCAGAGGATGAACCGATGAACTGACGCTCTGACAGAGCGTCGCTGCCAGACTGTTCACAGTACCTTTATTCAAAAGTCACACTTCATGAAGTGAGGTGTCATAGAATCATAGAATGGTTTGAAATGGAAGGGAACTTAAAGATCATCTGGTTCCAACCCTCCTGCCATGGGCAGGGACACCTCCCACTAAACCAGGTTGGCCCCATCCAACCTAGCCTTGAACACTTCCAGGGATGGGGCATCCACAGCTTCCCTGGGCAACCTGGGCCAGTGTTTCACCACTCTTATAGTGAAAGATTTCTTTCTTATACCTAATCTAAATCTGCCCTCTTTCAGTTTAAAGCCATTACCCCTTGTCCTATCACTGCATGCCAAAAAGTCCCTCTCCAGCTTTCTTGTAGGTGCCCTTCAGATACTGGAAGGCTGCTATAAGGTCTCCCTGGAGCCTTCTCTTCTCTAGACTGAACAACCCCAACTCTCTCAGCCTGTCCTCAGAGGAGAGGTGCTCCAGCCCTCAGATCATCTTTGTGGCCCTCCTCTGGACCCGCTGCAACAGGTGCACGTCCTTCTCAAGTTGGGGACTCCAGAGCGGGACGCAGTATTCCAGGTGTGGTCTCATGAGAGCAGAATAGAGGGGCAGAATCACCTGCCTCAACCTGCTGACCACGCTTCTTTTGATGCAGCCCGGGATACGGTTGGCTTTCATGGCTCCAAGCGCACATTGCTGGCTCATGTTGATCATGTTGGGGTATATCTGAAAACTAAACCCAGGTAGGTTTTATGGGTACCATGACTGTTGTGTGACATCCTATCTTTGTGGTGAGCCCTCTGACTACCTGGCTGTTCCCTGTAACCAGTGTGTTACATGAAACAGCATCTCCTCTGGTGTCCATCTTCTTTTAAAAGAGAGTGGTGACTGTCAGTGCTATATGCAGGCAACCTGAGATATGGGAGAACAACACCCAGTGGGCCTTTTTAGGATAAATGCCTGGTTGATACACCATTGTGTGAGAGGCCTCCGGGCTGCCCAGGTTGGAGGGAACCCACCCATGTGCAGGCTTAGGAGGACGTATCGGCTGGACCTTTGGGATTAGCATTGTGGATCCCATGTCCGAATTTCTCCCCACGTCTCATTCCTGTAGCCTCAGTTAGTTATTGAATTTGGTCCTAGCAGGTTTCTGAGAAGATGAATTATTTGGAAAAGCAGTTGTGAATTACAGGAGATTAGAAAAGCTTTATGAAGTCTGCTGGGCAAGTGCATTACACGAATGGTGTTCAAACTGATGAAGAAATGAACACAGGTCCTCTGGGTTGGTTGGTTCCTTTTTAATGTCCCTACACAAGTAGGTGTTAACGACAACATTAAAAGAGGTTGGCTGGGTCACAGGTTTGATGGGATAGCAAATCAAATGCATCTCAGATTGGCACACCAGGTGATCCCACTCCATGTCAATGATATAAAATAGCTGGATTTCATCCTTAATATATCTCAGCATTGTTTGCTGCTAGGGAATAAGTGCTGTCAAATAACTTCTGGGAGGCACTCATCCTTTTAGAGAGAGGAACAGAGGAGGGCTCCAAATTATGTATTTGCCTGCCAGTAAAAACGTCTTCTCAAACACACAGCCCACAGCAAGCAAATCTCCCGCTGCTGGGGTGGTGCAGTTCTAGTGGCACCTTGGATAAAGCAAAGGAAAGGAACAGAAAAGGAGAATAACACAAAAATGCAGAAACGGTACACCTTTTCCTGTCCTTTTTGGAGAGGAATCGTGAGATGGCAGATAAGATTTGAAAGGAAGACTGTTTGCCTGCAGCGTCATTGCTCTTGGGACATAGGCGCGTGATCCCTTGCAGCTAGATACCACTTCCCCGCTGGGCAGGGGACAAATCGCAGAACAGGACTAAGTGCTGCAAAGAGCTTGTCTGTCTGGCACTGCAATTAGTTGTGTAATTTGTGGCTGTTTGCACAGGCACACTCTATCCACTGGTCTCTGCACGCTCATTTGTTAATGGGGATCAGCGGGCAGGGTTATTTCCCATTACGTGTCATCTTTGCTGTCTCTCTGACTCATATTTCTTCCGCTGTGTCTGCATCCACTGTATAACACTACAACACCAAGGACAGTCGTTTACTCTGGTACAAGAGGACTCCACTCCAGCCATAAGCCAGGCTGAGTTAACAGTCTGAAGGGCTTCAAATAGATCATAATCGAGTCTTCAGACTCCAGGGGCCTCATTTCTCAGACAGTTAGACTATTTTGACACTCGTTCTGATGTTCATTTCAGAGGGACATCTCTGATCACTTGAGTGAGAACAAGACTGTTGCATCTATTTTATACCAGTTTATAAAATCCTTCATTAGTAGGCGAGTGAGTTACAGAAGCAGATGATTAAACATACGCCATCCCTATCCATATATGAAATTGAGACTTTGGTGCTTAAAATTATGATCCATTTAAATATTTTGGTGGTTTGGGGTCTAGGCTTTTGGGGTATGTTATTTTGCAGAGTGTGAGGCAAAGTGGGGCCAGGGTACCATAAGCAGGGATAGACACCATCAGGGTCTCAGGTTCAAATGCTGCTCCACATTAACGCACACAAAACTGATTCTTCTGCTTCTTAAAGGTCCTGCCACATTTATTGGTGATAAATTATAATTCTTATAGTTCATAGGCTTATATTATAACTATAAGCCTATGAGTTTGTATGTAAGTGCTTCCATAAAGATCTGCTAGGCTAAATTTCTCTGTGACAAGTTACTTTCTTTGGCCTTGATAGTCACTGTGAAGCTCATCCCTCATACTTTCCCAGCTACGATACTCAGTTCTTACAGGAAAGTACAGAGTTAAAATCTCCTCCATATAGAAGAGCACAGAAAGAGAAGTAATTTGAATATTGGCCTTGGTTTTCCTGGAAAGGAACAGGAAAGAGTAACGAATTCTCTTTTAGCCCTAAGTGCTTTATTGCCCTTGCTAATACTTTCAATCAGCGAATCTTAAGGCATTTTGTAACTGGGAACAGAACATGCTTATTTTTTTGCACCCAGTTACTAGCCAGGCAAACTGAAGCAGAGTTGGGGGGAAAAAGAGGACTGGCACCCAAGTTTCCTGACTCCTTCCTCATGCTCTATCCCTCAGTTATGTTAGCATTTTCGTTATGAAAAATGAATATATTCTTCATTTGAGGCATTTCATGCAATAGAGGATAAACAATTCTATAATTGTAAAGGGTCATCTAGGCAAAAAATGAAAACACATTTAAAAAAGCAGATTGGTGTTAAGTAATTAAAAAAAAAATCCATAGAGATTCTTTATCATTTTGAAGATTTGATATCTTTGGGCACATTACTATGATGTTCACAAAAACAAGTTTGAAATTAGTGAGCACAGGCTCCTTGAAAAAGCCTTCTACTCCTAAAGTTTAAGAGGAAAAACATCCTGCAATATCGCCGATGAGTGTAACGGTTGCCTGCTGCACAGCCAAGGAGAGGTTGGTGCTGACAGTGCAGAAGCAACAGCATGTGAGTACCTGCTCCAGATGCTCTTCCTTCATCTTTCAACTCCCTGAGTCTTATGTACAGTGTCATATTCATTGGAGTGGCCTTAAAACAGAGTGAATAACTGACATAACCAACTGGATCAGAGCAGTAATGACACTGGTGCACTGAAAGTTAAATTTGCAAAGATTAATCTGAATGTTAGTCTTGGACCCATGTGTTTCAGCAGGGTTGATCTGCCCTTCCTCCTGTTGAAGTTGGTCATGGAGTGGCTCTTGGTAATCTGGGCAAATATATGGCAAGGAACCTCCTCAAGGTGCTTAGGGAAGATTGGCTCTCAGGGCTTGGATATGCTGGGCTAATTTTTGATCGCTGTAAATCAATGGGCTGGCACTGCTGTGGTTGTAGAAAAGGAGCTTTGGATCCTGATTTTATTTCGTTTGCCGACAGAGCCTTTTCTGGCTGCCTCAGCAAATGCCTACGATGTAGCCAACAAGTGGGGCTTTACAGCAAAAGGGTGCTGCTTCCCTGTCTCTGAGATCACCCATTCAAATGACTGGTTGCCCCTAGCACGGTAGTTTTCATCCAGATCATTTGTCCCTGCAAGAGGTTTAATTTATTGGAATTAATTTCATACAGCTGCTGGAATACATCAAAGTGCAGTGCGAGGGAGTTGAGCAAACTCAGCCCCGACGGTGCCTGTTGGGAGGAGGATGCCATCTGTCTCCCTGACGAGCTGCATTAAGTTTTTTCGCCTGAGAAACCTGTGCATTTTGTTTCAGTCTCATATATTGTTCCTCAAAGATGCTGTCTTTAAGCAGCTGATGTCCAATGACGGTGGGCCCTGGGGTAATCACTGCCGGGAAAAATCCAGCACAGCTGCAGCTCAGGTTTAAAGCTCACCTCTGTAGTAAGATGGGAAGAAACCTGCTGATAGCAGGTGGGATTATGTGGCTGCTTTAGAGGCTTCATGCATATTCCGCTGGGCCAAACCATTTTGGGGTCAGTTCTCCACTGAACCTTAATCATTTTGTCCAGGCCAAGGTGATGCATAACATTGTCCGATGGGAGAAAGACAGTTTCCACCCATATTGCAGGACTGAGAGACACTCGGGGCAGTGGAGAATCTCACTTCCAGTGGTACCTTTACCCTGGTCTCTCAGCATTTGGGTATTTGTTGATGATTTTGTCTTTTTTGATCTAACCAGAAATTAAAGTTGTGCTAGTTCAGCTCAAATCAGTGCAGACGTATGTAATTGCAGCGGTGGGAGCCCTGTGCGTGTGCTGAGCTCTCAGGTGGTGCCTTAGCTCTGGAAGGCTCAAGCCTATTCCCACATTGCTCAAATGGTGAGGTCAGATGAACAGTTTGGAAACGTGTGGTGGTCCTCGCCTCTGAGCTGTGCCCTGTCAAGTGACAGTGTGACATTGCTAAGCCACTGCAGGACAAAGTGTCTTTGCTTCACCACTGTTGAAGGCTTTGCTGGGAATCAGCAGCTTTGAGGGTGGGAAACATGAGTTGTTCAGCGCTTTACGCAAGAGCAGGGGTGACTGCTTGGCCATACCACAAAGAAATAGAAATATATATATTTCTGTTTTTATGGCTACAGAGCTGTTTGCGTGGACTGGACTTTAACTGGTACAATGGTACAGTGTTATGGATGGAAAATCCTATAGGCTTTAGACATTTTTTGGGGAAAGAATTGTCATTCATACGTTTGTGTAGAGCTCAGCACATGGAGTCCTGACATAATGGGGACATCTAGATATCACTGCAATATAAATGATAAGTAATAGAAATGCAGTGTCCTACTAAGATTAATTGTAATGAGGTAGAAATAAACGACCAAAGATATGATAATAGCATTTTGTGACATACAGGCATTATAGTTTAACAAATAGGTAGTCAGTTGTAAAACAGTCATCAGGCATCAAAGTGCGTGTTCTAGGATGTTTTTACAGCAGTCTCTGATTGCTGTAATGTGCACTGTGCTCCAGCCAGCAGGAGGAAGAGGTCCAGCACATCCTTAGACTGCAACAGTGCCTCTCTCTGTTCCTCCCCTTTTTTTGTTTAGATGCAAGTCCCTCTCTGTGTGTTTTAGGGTATACAGTCTAGGAACGAGTTAAGAAAGAAGTTAGGAGCATATGTGTTTAGTTTTCCCTTCAAACTGGCATCAAGAGCATAGGAGCATAGGACAGGGAGGGACCTTGTGTGCTTCTGGGTCCAGCCTTCTCCAGCTGCAGGCTATTGTTTTAGATAATCCCCTCCTAAATGGATCAAGTCCTGTCTTGGGACTTTTATCTTTGTCATCCTTTTTTGGGGTTGTTTTGGATCCCCACTTCCTTAATGAGTAGAATCCTTCATTTAATTTCCAGCCTAAATTTACTCATGGACAGATAGTTCATAACCATTTGCTCTTCTGCCAACATATTCTTTTCATAAAATAGCTCTTTCCCTCCACTGATGATTAACCTCCTGATGTACTTATACAGAGCAATCATATAATCTTCGTCTCTATTTGGCCAAAATTTTCCAGGTCCCTCACTACTGTTAATTTTCAGTTACCAAATATGTGAAATAGTTGAAGTTCCTAGGGGGAAAGATGTTGCTCAGCTCTCTGAGAGCCATATCATGGAGACACCTGATGAGCTGGGACATGGGAAAAAGGATACAGCTCACATATCCATCTACTGAGCCTCCATGAGTACCCAAAAATGTGCCCCAAACTTGGGGTATGAGTTTGGAGACCAAAATCAATGTTTATTTGATGTCAGTGACTGTGAAGAAACTTCCACCCACTGGAGGAATGAGGACTTTTGCAAAGCTCTCCCAGAGAGGGCAGATTTCCTACTAGGTGTTCCCTTCCTGGAAATTTTGTTTACCTCGTATCTGCAGGTTTGTATTTGTCACTGCAGAGCCTGTCTGAAGGAAGATATTCTTGTGCGGCACCCTGCCTTCCTGGGTCTGCATTCACTATGCCAAGACTTATTAAAAGGATATTTCTTGGATGGTGGCTTTTCCTGGATTGTGTGGTTGGCTGGTATGCACAGATAAGGTAATCACCGCTGCCATTGCAAGGCAAAACAAAACTGCTGCAAAGCAGGACGACTGAAAATCTACTTTCTGTTCTTGCTCATTTTTGTTAGTATAGCAGCTGATTCACTTTCTGCTGGCTGCCTTTGGGAGACAGCTCAGTGCTGGAACCGCTCACTCCAAATGCCTCAGTGTTACCGACTGCCCATCTAATTGGCCCAAATGCTGGAGCCAAACTAAACTCTGGCAAAAAAAGAGCAAAAGTAATACCCGTCTGAGCAGGTTTTGCACAAGTAAATCCGTCCACCTTTCCTTTTTCATAATCCTTTCCCTACCTGTAATCCATTATTTTTCAGAAATGAAACTGGTTGTTCGCTTGCTGAGGACAGTGCTTTGTGGAGGAAGGTCAGCTAGAACTGAGAAGGTGGTGCCACGTACTGAATTTTGCACTGGGGAGTGTGCAGAACATGTCCCACTGTCCTGAAACACAGGCACAAGATTTTCCTGGTGCCACAGGAAAATCTCCAGGTTCCCAGTTGCACAGATTGGAAAATAATGAGCATTGCAGGACAGTTAAGCGATAAGAAGGTGCCTCTATTCTGAAGTTTTCTCTGTTATTGAGGCTGCAGCTGCAAACAAATCAGCATATTTTGGTCACGTTGTTTGTCTGTGTTGCTCTGCTGAGTCACACCAACCCTTCAGTTTCCTTCCCAAAGACTCCCATATACAAAGTCCTTCTGTGCCTCACCCAGAAGGCATGACTTTTTCTGGCTAAGATGAGCTGTTGCTTTCCTATTCCAAATGCTTTGCACAGTCATCTGCGAAAAGAAATGTTGAAAACTGTGTGACCTTCAGAAGTTTCCATTTGTAGCTGGCTCCATCTTTAAACGGTTCCCTTTCTGCCTCACCATTGCACACAAAGCATCTGAGAAAATAGTGGGAGCATTGGAGAGTTGTTCAGCAGCTTTGGTACCAGTATCCAGCGCTTCTGGCTGTGGAGGAGGTGGCAGATGGCTTGCATGTGGTGTTTACAGCATTCCTTCAGGGGAGCATCCACTGCGCGCTGCAAAGGATGTGTTTTGGGGATGCTCTGGAAGGAAGCAAGGCATGGCGATGGGCACACCAAGTCATCTCTAAGGCAAAGTACAGGCCATACCCTCACGTGAGCAGCTATTCCCACATCAGGCTAAATTCGACTTTGAAATACTCTGCTTGGCTCCCAGTGGGATTGCATCCAGGTGCAGTTCGGTCTTCAGCAAAGGATGCCCTGCCAGGAGGGACAGTGGCAGACGTGGGAAGGAGCAGCCGCGCCACCACTGCCTCGGCATGGCAGCAAAGGAGGCCAAGTGTACTGGGAGCTGTGGGAGGCAGTGGGGGTCAGCTCCTGGTGGAGAGGCTGGATTCAGGAAGAGCTAACTGGAGGGCAGGGAAGGATGAACTTATCCCAGTGGGCACCCAAAACATCCCCAGCTCTGCAATACCAAGCAGAGCTACCTTCCCCACAGCCTCCCTTTCCTTTCACAGTCTGGGAATCAGCTCTGCTGTCACTAATAAAATAAATTTGGGGTCTCTCTCGAGGATAAGGACTGCATATATTTATCCCTAGGACTGGGAAAAATCAATTATTGCTACATGGCTGGAAAGCCTTGAGACATCTCTGATTGTCCCAGCACAGCCAGGAGTAGGATTTATCATGGGATCTTCTTTGAGAAAGGGTGGGACCCCTGGGAGAGAAGGTAAAATGATGTATCTTTGCAATGAATGTGACATGGCTTTTCTGTTCTGTTGCTTTTGTGAGCCAAATCATCCAAATATCAGCATTTGCACAGCCAGATTGTCCCAACAGCAGCAGAACTAATGGCAAATAATTTTCTAAGGGTTTGTGTTTTGAAGCTGAACTTCTGTGGCAATTGCCCGGTTTCTGAAAGGACCTGAGGTCACAGTATAGTCCTTCTCTTGGTAGGGGTATTTATGAGGTGTCTCCCCTCTCTCTGATTACTTAGTATTTCTACAGAACTTGCCAGAAGCTTAATAATGTTGAGACCATTACCCTTCTATTAAATTTGGCTGCTGTGAGCCAAAAGATTTGAAAATTATTTGGGAGGAGCTGACTGTTCAACAAACACAAATTAATGACATAATTCAGCTGGAAATCAGGCCAAAAAAGCACTGAGGAATGATGAGGAATTTAGACAACTCACTAATGATGTTCACAATCACAGTTGGTCCCAGGTGGGAAAACACAGGTGGGATATTTTTACATCCAAATTGCCCCAACAAGGCCGAAAAGACTTGAAAACCCTGTGCCTAAGTGTAAAAATGGTGCTTGGTGTTCGATCACCATTCCTGGTTCTGCTGCAGAACAAACCTCTTTCCCTTCCTGTGTCAGTTTGCTGTTTTATCTGCTCAGATCAGGAGCTCTCTGGGCTGGAGCTGTCTGTTGCTGTGGGCTCATACAACACCTCTGACAATGAACTCCTTGGTTGAAACTGTTAAGCATTCCTATAACTCCAGTAATATACACTAATAAATAATGAAAGTAGGAGCAAAGAAACTATCAAGAGAGCTGAAGCTTGTTTAGCCGGATAAATGGCATTTGACTGCACTTCTAAGCAAGTTTTGAAAGCGAACTAAAATTTTCATTACTTGCCAAGATCTGTGTCATGCCCATCACTAACACCTAAAGCAGTGCAGACCTCTCTCCCAGAGCCTGCAGAGCTGCCTCAGCCACTCTAACGAAGATATCATCTGCCGTGATAGATAGCCTTAGGTCCGATCTCTGATCATGACAGATAAGCAAAGGAAAAAGTGATTTGAAATAAGTTTATTTTAAAATATATTTATTCCTGCTGGGGTTTGCTAGTCTCTGCATGCCGCCTAGGATCAGAGAAGTTAGCCTGGTTTCTCCTTGCTTCTGAAGATGACTTCCTCAATTTCACTTCGCATTTTTTGACTGCTTTAGCTTCATAACCCCAGGTTACAAATGGACCCACCGCTCCTTTGTGGAAAATACTTTTCCATGCAGTCATCTGCCTGGGTGGTTTTTTTTTTTTGTGTGTATGTGTTTGCTATTCTGTTTTCCCTTTTTTCTGACCATAGGGTCTGTAGGCTGCTCATTAATGGAAGTTCTGTAATGCAAGAGGGATAAGGAGTGTGCGTATGGGTGCGTGTGTGGGGGTGTATGGTGGGGGAATATACGGCATGGCACAAAGCCAGGTTCCTCGGACTGAAGTACGTAAGTGCTTCTTAGGAAGCACTAAGGAAGGGCAGGGAGTGTTTCTGTTCATGTCCCTGATCAGAGCAATAGCGGCTCGAACTGCTTCACGTCTCAGCCGGTCTGTGCCACAAACTGCCCCCTTACGTGAGCTGTATCTGGCAAACGAGGGGTTAATCTGTAAGTGCTGCAAAGAAGCATTATAAAAAGTGTTCAGAAAAAAATGTCTCGTCTAAGGAGAAACCCACCCTCCAAGGCTGGGGAGCGCTGGGTCAGCAGCTCTCTCAAATGGGGAGCAGCTCTGAGGCTACTAAGGAAAAATAAAGACATTTTACTTCATTATAAGGTATATTTAAAGGTTATTTATTAAATAGTCCATACAGTGATTTTAAGTAGCCAAGAGAAAATACATAATGTCATAGGTAACTACACACAGAAAATCTGTAGAGAGGTAAAAGGACATTTCAAAGCTGTCCAGTTTCTGCCATAATTGTCCAAGCCGGTCTGTGCCACAAACTGCCCCCTTACGTGAGCTGTATCTGGCAAACGAGGGGTTAATCTGTAAGTGCTGCAAAGAAGTATTATAAAAAGTGTTCAGAAAAAAATGCATTTTCATGCAGCTATAAAATCACCTATTTTTAAACAGCTGCAACTTTGCAAATCTTTCTCATGCAAAGATTCAATTTTATTACACATATTTTAGTGTTTTTTTTCCTTTCATTTAATATCCCACTGATCTATTTTAAAACATTTCCTAAGCCTGAACACAAAGGCTAACGCTTTACAATGCTCCTTCGCCCTTCGCAGAGAATGAACATCTTGCCAAGCAAGCAACAGCTTCACAGGTGGTGCTCAGTGTCATCAGATCCTTGCTGAAGCCCGGCAGAGGCTGCCTGTAACCTCTGTGTGTCTGCTGGACCCTCACGTACCCTGTGCTGGCATCTCTCACCAACCCTCCTAGGGACATTGGCTTCACCCTCACCTTCTCAACCTGTAGCATTTTGAGCAGGAACAGCCAAAGAGACGGCAGGTCAAACTGGGGAGGATGAGCATTAGGACTGGTGATGAAATAATGGCTTGTTGTCATTTAATGTTCCTCCTGTGAGAGTGACTCCACTGGGCTGTCCCCAACATGCCGGCTTGTCAGCATGACCCCATGACACTTCATATAAAGTGGAGATATTAATACGTATAACTTGCACCTGGATATCCAAATACAGATTAGTTCTCCTCCATAGGTTAAGGCCCCTGTCCTCATGATGGACTATGTTGTTTAACACCGTTGCCTTAATAATGGGATAGCAAATTTTGTTCTCTACACGCATAGTTAATTTTCTATGCATGCAACTACAGCTACATGCCAGTTTATTTTATGAGGAAGATGGTCCCAGAAGACATATACTCACAGTTTACTAAAGGGTATTAAAGCTTGCCAGTGGATGTTAAAACTTTCTTTGTGGCATTCATCTAAACAGCGTGAACCCTCGGGACAAGGAGACTCCCCTTGGCCCCACCAATTCTCAGCACTGGGCACCTCCGTCCCTGGGTACGTCACACAGAAAGAGGAACACGACGTGCAGGCGTGAGTCTGTTTTCATGGGAAATGCTGCATTTTCTGTTTCTCAATTCTGTTTCTCTGAATGCTTTTTATCCAGCAGTACCGCGGGCAACGTGACACTGGCTTGTATTTCTCAGCCATGCCAGGAGACCGGATAAATATTTGCACAACTGTTTTGGGGATCTGTGGTGTAAGTGTCCTCTCTATGGGCTGAAGCCTTCAGTGGCTCTGTGAGAGCAGGCAACGGACCAGGCAGGGTCCCAGGAAGACACGAAGACCCTCCCTGCCCGTGTGGACCTCCCTGAGCACTGAGCTTCATGCCAGAACAGAGTTGCTTTGTCTTCTCTTTCCCAGCTGCTATTATGACTGTTGATTGCACACACACACATATCTATCTTTAAAATGTTCATTACACAGGCTTGTCTTCAGAATTGAGTTTCTCTCAGTACGATATATTCCAGTGAGTTGTCTCATAATCAGGGCAAGAACGTAATTGGCACATTTCTGCTTCAGGTGGGGCAATTAAGAAAATCTGATGTTGAGAGCAGACATTGTTTTGACAGAGAAGAGTTGCTAAGACTCTGCAAGTCTGGAGAAAAAAAAGAGACAGTATTGTTAAATTATGTAACTTCTGAAGATGAAAAAGAAGTCTTTTGTTTGCCTAGTTGTTGCTCTAGTCTTAAAGTCAATAGAGCTGAAGCCCAGTAATGAGAAAGATCATGTTGAAAATACCTTGTCTCATTCAATTCTCTTGCCTTGTCTTTCCAACCTGCACTGAATAAAAATGTTCTTCACTTCTGGACAGATTATCAAATTTAAAGTGTATTAGCAGGCACCAGCTGTGTGCTGTAATTATTTGGTTGAATCTTCTGACGTTAGAAGAGAAAATCTGAGTTAATGGCTCAGATGCTCTCCTGCCTGGTTCCCTAATATCCCCCACCTTGCACCTGGTGCATCTGCACAGAGCAGGGATAAAGCAGCAGGAGGGCAGAAGGGGACTGTCAGGGATGTACAGCACAGAGGGACAGACGACTACTCATGCTGCAAGAGCTTTGTAGCAAAATATTAACCATTATCCATTAATAGTCCCCAGTGTGGAAGGAGGAACTCAGCTGTATTTCTTTCCAGATGGCTGTGATGTTGTTGCAGTAGTCGGGCAGGGCTGGATTCAGCTATCCAAAGAGAGATGTCTAAAGTCTGGAGGTGCCCAAGAGGAGCGATGAATTAGTGTGTCTTGGGTGATCTCCAGGGAAGTGCCCCCAGCGCAGCTCTGGCCGGGCTGCTGGCCCCAGGGCTGGAGGAGGCAGGCAAGGGAGCAAGCTTGGCTGGCATCAGTATGGTTTTGTGGGATTATTAGTTACCTTCTTTGCCTTCTTTCAGTTAAATGGAGAAAGGCAAAATATGCTGCACTTTTAAATCAGTAATTCTTAGTGACGGGGGCTAATTCAGAGCAGCAGGAGAGGATCAGTAGATAAAGCAGTGGGTGCTGCAGCTTTTCATCACTTTGTGAGGTTCTGGGCTTTTCCTTGGGACTAGGGTTGGTGCACGGGATTTGATGCTGTCTGCAGAGCCCATCACACCTCCTACCTCCACGAGGGACCGGAGTGCTCTGGTGTGTGTGTGGTGTAATTGCTCCTGAAAGGAGTCTAGTTTACATGCCCCAAAACTACTCTGAACTGAGCCAACATGCAGTAAATAAGAGGCAATTGGAGAATTTTCTTTCAAACTGCATGACAGCCATGAACCAAAATCCGAATGCAAATTCAGGAGAGAGATCAGTGTAAAGTGAGACACACGAGGTATCTGGAGGAAATTCCTTCTCCATCTCCAGTAACTTGAACACTCGTCAAATTTTAACCAAAGTTACATCATAATTTAAATAATCTGTTTATCTACCTGTAAATATAGGGACAGATGTTCATTGCTGAAGGGTACTGTATGGACACCTCTGGACTGTTCACATTTTGAGGTGCACTGTCTGGTTGATGCAAAGCGGGCTCTGCAAACATGCATGAGCAAACCCAGCCTGGCAGAATAAAGCAATTCTTTTACAATAGCATATTCTGAATTCTGTTTAATTGCCAACCTGTCCCCATCCTTTAGTGGCACATGCTTTTCCTCCTAAAGCTTTTTTCTCTAGCCATGGGGGATGGAAACTTACCTCAGAAATGAAAGCTGAACCTTTGGGGAAGATCTCTGTTCTACTAGCGTGGCTTTCAGGCAGAAAACTACAGAACAGGATGAGACTGGAGATAGAATTGCAAATGTTGGCAGCCTTTGTGTGTATATATTACAGGGATACCACAGCAATGTTTGCTAGTATTGAAAAAGCCAAATGGTTTTGACATAGCAGCTCCCGACCTTCAAATGTAAGCCTTTAGGAGCAGGCAACCTGTGTAGGGTACAATATGTACACATGCAGTGCTATTTTAATAGTAATTTCCTTTTTTTTTTGTGCTGGTGTCCACCTATTTCTCAGTTCTTTTGGGGAGCAGGGCTTCCAGTAGTAACAATATCAAAAGCAATAGCTCCTCTGGTGCTCTGAATGGCAAAAAATATTCAAAACCATATAGAGTACTGTGTGGATCAAGTTATTGCATGTGAAACCTTGCGCAAGTGCCACTTGCAGTCAGTTATTCCTGGCAAAAATATTTCTACAGTTAATAATGTAAACAGTGGGAAAAATGGAAATCTGATATGATTTTTTTTTTGTTCTGCTATGCCATTTGGAAAAGGGCCAGTATGTTAAATTGGAAATGCTGGTATAATTTACCATAACACGTTCATTTTGACTACATGTTGTAAATACCCACTGGTTAATTAAAAGAACAGAGTACTTGGCAGATCACCTGGAGCTTCCTGTGACAAAAGAGAGGGACTCTGAAAATTTCAAGGCAAATTACATATGAAGAAAGCCAAAGGAGATTTTATAAATGGTTCATTGACATCAAATTGAGAAGAACCCAATAGAAAATACAGTCTGAGCTACTTCTTGTTCCATGTGCTCTGCATCATTACTAGAATTGTGCAAAGAGAATGCAAAATATCCTTGTCCAGCAAATACAGAATGCTTGTTATAAGCTTTTTACATCAAACACACGTAGGAAAACATTTCTGAATAAGTACAAGACAGGTTAATCAGAACCTTCTTACACTGAGATTAGAATCAGACCTTCTAGTCCATATTCACATTTGTTAATTCACAGGGATTCTTGAATTTTGTCCCAGACTTACAGGTTAGGTACATATCCACCCTTGCTCTGTCTGGGAAAAAAAAGCAGCTCATACCCTCTCTCAGTCAGAAAGCATCTTTGCTGGCAGGATTAACTATCGGCCAGAATAGTATAGTAAAGTAAACTTTGGTCAGCCCAATTTAGAAATGTCAATTAGGTATTAGGAAAGAAAGTGATTCCTACATGGGGGCTTATTTCATTAAGACTATCTTATGCACATGGAATTGAAGTAATTATTTATTTTTTTTTTTATGCACAGTTATCATGAGCTGCAGTCATAATGAAAATCAGGAAAAGTTCATAGAAAAATGTCTTGTAAAGCAGGGACACACTTAAAGGCTTTCCGGTTTTCTTCATCTCGCAATGTAATAAATTGGGAAAGAAAATGCAACCTAATGTCTAGTGCAAGGTGCTGCATGGTAGGATGTCTGTATTTATTCCTGGCTCTGGCACTGGCTCTTACGCTTTTGGGTGAGTCATTGATTTACCTGTGAATGAGATGGTAATGATAAAAATCAATTTTATCTATATCCAAAAGATGAAGTGTTTTCACAAAGTTTAATTCTGCTTTTAAAACGTTTTGAAATACTCTGATAAAATATTGCAATGAGATATTGCTGTGTTTCCAAAAAAGCCCTAAAAGAGTCATAGTTTAAAAACTGTACTTTAATCCAGAAAGTGATTCTGCCCTTGTGAAAAATCAACGTTTTAGCTACAAATCACGGGTCTGTTTCTAAGAGACTTTTTAATACAAGTTACTATAGAATAGTATGTAAATTTTATGGTGTTTTGAAATTACCTTTGAGATACTAGAGGAATGAAGGTGACACCAGTTTGGGGTTTTTTTTTAAAGGGACTAAGGTAATCTGCTGAGGTTACAGAGCACAAAATCTCATCTCTACTCATAAATTGGTGGAGCTATAACAAGAATGACTAGAATTGCTAGACATACATAGATGACATAAACTGAGGAAGAGCCCAATTTAACTTATATAAAGGAAAATTTTACCTCATACATTTACTAGATTTCTTTGAAGAAGTCACCATGTATGACATTGGTACTGTTGAACTTGTTTTCCCAAAAGCCTTTGATCAGGTATTTTACTAAAGACTGTTAGAGAAACTAAATCATCTTGGGGTGAGATGAAACATCCTTTCATGGATTATTAATATCTGGTTGAATTGCATTGTGAGAATTACTAATCACATTTACGATGCGGAGGATTACCGGTGGTCCCCCCTGGGAAATGTGCTGAGACTGCTGTTGTTTACAACTCTTTCATGATCCACAACAAAAGGAGGAGTGAAAGTGCAAGGCAGAAAAACTTAAGGAAAGTAGGAAATCATAGAATTGTAGAACCGTAGAATGGTTTGGGTTGGAAAGGACCTTTAAAGGTCATCTAGTCCAACCCCCCTCCAATGAGCAGGGGCATCTTCTAGAGCAGGTTGCTCAGAGCCCCATCCAACCTGACCTTGAATGTTTCTAGGGATGGGGCATCTACCACCTCTCTGGGCAACCTGTGCCAGTGTTTCACCGCCCTCATCATAAACAAAATTCTTCCTTCTACCTAGCCTGAATCTACACTCTTTTAGTTTAAAACTATTAGCCCTTTTTGTGTAAGAGAGTTATTCCATCCCTCTGATCATTTTTGTGACCCTCCTCTGGACCCGCTCCGACAGATCCATGTCTTCCCCATTCTGAGGACTCCAGAGCTGGACGCAGCACTCCAGGTGGGGTCTCACCAGAGTGGAGTAGAGGGGCAGAATCATCTCCAATGACCTGCTGGCGATGCTTCTTTTATTACAGCTCAGGATATGGTTGGCTTTCTGGGCTGCGACTGCACATTGCCAGCTCATGTCCAGCTTTTCATCCACCAGTACCCCCAAGTCCTTCTTGGCAGGGCTGCTCTCAATCACGTCCTCCCCCAGCCTGTATTGATACCAGGGCTTGCCCCAATCCAGGTGCAAGACCTCGCAGTTGGCTTTGTTGAACCTCATGATGTTCACATGGGCCCACTTCTCGAGCTTGGACAGGTCCCTCTGGATGGCACCTTGTCCCTCAGGCATGTCAACCGTACCACTCAGCTTGGAAATGCTTTAGGATAGTTGAAAAAGTCTTTGAAGACATGAAATCCTTCTGATTTTATGATACAGAGTGTTTTGGCAGTAAAATTGCAGATGAAATTTAATGTCAGTAAATGCAAAATGATACACATAGGCGGGGAAAAAAGGAACAACTGTAGCTAAAATGCACAGTGATGAGCTCTTCCTTACCTGTCTTGGAATCATGGCATGCAAAAATGTTGCCTGAAGTTCAACAGTGATCAAAAAAGCAAATTAAGTTTAGAAATTATTAGCTAAGGAACAGAGAGCAAAAAGGAGTATATCATGTCACTGTGTAACTCCAGGGTATGTCCATTTCTTGACCAGTACATGCAATAGGTACATTTTAAAAAGGGAAAAATCATAGCTGGATTGGAAAAGTAAGACATAAAGGTGCAGAAGGGTGATTAGAAACATGAATTGTCACAGAATTGTCAAGGTCGGAAGGCACCACTGAAGATCTAGTCCAGTCTTCTGCTCAAAGCTGGATCAACCAGAGCAGGTTGCTTATGACCATGTCCAGTTGAGTTTTGAGTATCTCCAAAATGGAGATGTTTAAATGTTCCCTAACTTGATCTTTATCCACCAAGGATAAGTCTTCCTTGCTGCAGACTTTTCCACTGGTCTCAGGGGCCTGCGATTCCTGAAGGCTGGGCTGGCCAATGAAGACTGAGGCAAAGAAGGCATTGAGTGCCTTGGCCTTTTCCATGGCCTTTGTCACTAGGTCCCTTGCTCCATTCAGCAATGGGCCCATTTTTCCCCAGTCTTCCTTTTGCTATCTATGTACCTTTCTCACTGCCTTTCATATCCCTCATCAGATTCAAATCCAGGCAGACTTTGGCTTTCCTAACCTCATCACTGCACACTCAGAGAGTGTCTCAATACTCTTCCTGAATTACCTAGCCCTGCCTCCACCTCTTGCAGACCTACTTTTTTGTTTGAGTTTTGTCAGGAGCTACTTGTTTGTGTATCCAGGAGTCCTATGCCCCTTTGCTTGACTTCCTGCACATCTGCAGGAACCAATCTTGAGCTTGGAGGAGGTGATGCTTGAAAATCAACCAGCTCTCCTGAACCCCTCTACTCCCCATATTACCCTAGAGATTATTCCTAACAGGTCCCTGAATAGGACAAAGTCTGCTTTCCTGAAGTCCAGCTCATGATCCTGCTATTTAACTTGTTCCCTTCTCTTGAGATCCTGATGTCCTCTATCTCATGGTCACTGCAGGCAAGTCTGGCCCCTGACCTTCGCCTCCTCTACCAGTTCTTCCTTGTTTGTGTCTGTCAGGTCCAGGAAGTGCCTTTCCTCATTATCATCAGTTGGAAAACTCCTGGATTCCTTCTGCCCTGAATTGCTGTGTTGCCCTTCCAGCAGGTATGGGGCTGGTTCAAGTCCC
Organism: Charadrius vociferus; assembly: GCF_000708025.1. Taxonomy (NCBI): domain Eukaryota; kingdom Metazoa; phylum Chordata; class Aves; order Charadriiformes; family Charadriidae; genus Charadrius; species Charadrius vociferus. Next base: position 3,056,385 of record NW_009647595.1, read on the forward strand.
CCATGAGGACCAGGACCTGCAATATAAGGCCTCTTCCAGTTGTCTGAAGAAGGCCTCATCTACTTCTTCTTGCTGCTCAGGTGGTCTGCAGCAGACACCCACCACAATGTCATCCACAATGGTCTGCCCTCTAATCCTGACCCATAAGCTTTGGTTGGCTCATCCTCCTATTCCAAAAGACTAAATAGATTACTACTATTCAGATTGGAAGAAATGACTAAGGGAAAGGGAGGAATATAACAGGTTTTTGTAGTTTGCTTGGTGCAAAGAAGGTGAATGGAAAAAGGAGCTTCACTGTTCGCTGTTTCTCACAGGGCAAGAACTAGAAGGCAATCTGTGCCTTAAAAACAAACACCAAGAGGAGTATACTTTCACCCAATGTGTGGTCAAATTATGAGCTTCTTTGCCACATGCATTTCTATAGGTCAGACATATGTGTAAACTGAAGATGGGAAAAGACAAATTTAAGAAGTGTTAGTGTTAGTTACTAAACACTAGTCTTTAGTTACTAAAAATAATGGTTTGGATACCACCCGTCTGAATGCTGCAAGCTGTAGTGCAGAGCAGGCAGTAATCACTTTATATTTGTCCTGTTTTCTAATGTGCTTTCTGCTTCTGGTCACTGCTGGCTGCTGCACTAGGTGGATCTGTTGTCTGAGAACAGGGGGTCTCTCTCTAGTATGTACCTATATCTGTATGCTGGACAAACCGCATTCTAATGCAGCTCATCTATTGCTCTACTTGGATTGCATATTCTTTGCAGGCAAAGTAGCAACTTGGTTACAAGAGGTGAGATAATTGAAAAGCAGTGTTTATATTGTACCTCTTCATTTGACGAGACAGTGGACTAGAATAAACACATGCAAATATTCTGAGTGGCACCTCAGGGTTTCAATTTTTGGACATTTTGGTCCATTAGCTCTAACTGAGAGCCAGCGGCTGAAACCAAGGAGCAGTTTCTATCTTCTTTTCCCTTCCCTGCTTTGCTGATAACATTCAAGGACTTGGCTAGAAAACATTCAGACACAAAGGCAAAATGGGCCTGAATTAAATTTTAAAAATTAGCAAAAAGACTACGGTATTGTTATGGCGATTCTTTTCAGAAGCTATTAGTTTGTAATGCTGTTCTGGAGACAGCCGGGGAGGGACTACCTCGAAGCTCTCCATTGCACAATAGTTTCCATATGATGTATATGACTCTGGAATGGGAAGGACTCATAAATCTTTAGCAAATTGAATCCTGCACAGGATTCACAGGATGCCTGAGAGAAGCACGGAATGAGACTAGCTTATAAACCTGACCTAAATAACCAAGAGTGAATCTTAAAGCAGACAGAAAGTGTCTAGGGGTAATAAAATAGGCAGAAGTGCTTGCAAACTTACTCTAAATACCAATTGATTCCACTTCTTCTAATAGCTTTCTGGATCCATCAGCACAGAACAGGGAAATCTCTCTTTATAACACATTTATTCCAGTAGGCTTCCGAACCTTTGGCAAAGTAGTAGGACTTGAAGACAAAATTGATAAAATAGTGGAAGTAAATTCCAAATTAAAATTGTGGCCCCCAAAAGTGACCCATTACTTTTTCTGTTAGGTACTGGTAAGTGCCATATAATTTCTACCATGTCCTTTCTATAAAAAGCTAATAAAGGAGAGCTGGAAGTGGCTGTGGAGGGCAGTCTGCCTATGTGGGAATGACCCCATGGCCAAATACCAGAGGATACTGAGAGTGGCACAACTTAGCATAGCTATCCCTTTGACATTTTCACTGAACAAGCTGCTACTTCTGTTATTTTTTTAATGTGGCTCCTCCATTTTTTAACAGAAAGAGTTTCTTGAACAGAATATAACCGTGTACAGCCATTAGGCAGAAACATGTCCGACTGTGAGTGACTTTCTGCTGTAATGATTAGGTGGACTTGGTAGGGATGTCCACCATAGTCCTGGAGCTTTCATATCATTCAGCTCCACTTGCATGTTATGAACCCACACTCGATTGGATGCCTCACTCGCTTTATACTGCCTCAAGCATGACTTCTGTAATGCAAAGCAGAAAGGATTTTGTGCAGATATTGAGGAAAGACACTGACTGGACATCATATTAAGACGAAGGGGGCTCTGAGTCCATTCTGTTCCCAAGGAGATTCTGCAAAGCAGTACTTTACTTGAGACAAAATGGGTAGCACTCGTAAATGTGCTGGGTTGTATGTCATGAAGTCCTTTCCCATAATTTAGAAGGATGGATTCTTTAAAAGATCCATCCTTTCTAAAGGAATTCTCAAATAAACCAGACCAATTGCCCCCAGCAGCACCTGTGTCTCTTGAGGGGGCCACAGGTAACACTCAGAAATTCCCCCACACTGGAGACAACAGCTGGGAGAGGTGAGAGCCTCAGCTTGCCTGTCCTTCTGCCACCCCAGGGACAGGCGGGCACGTCCAGGGTGGCCTCAGCCTGCCTGATGCAGGGCTCTCAGACGGGTCGGATGAGTGGTTAAGGGGACTGATTTACGTCTCTCCCCTCATGGTTGGGGGAATCTCTAATCTAAATTAGACGATTATATTTTAAATGGCCAAATCCCATTGTAGCCATATAGACGATCCACTTCAGTGCATAAGCATATATTTTACTTTTATTTCAGTGGGACATTACCAAGCGTTTAAACTCAAATGCTGTCTTCATTCTTTGCTGGCTAGATGTAGTTGAGACATGACTTCCTAAATTTGGACCACAATACAAAGAGGGAACTGCAACATTTTATATTTTTTTTTTCTTTTCCTTTAACAGGCACTTGGGAGTGTAAGTGATGTAAAAGCAGCTGTATAGAAACAGGAACCTGAGTCTGAAGCAAATGGTGTATTAAAATAATATCACTGTAAGCTTCTTTCCAGACAGGGTCTCCACAATAAAATCACAATCATTTATAAACAAAACAAAAATGTGCATTGTTTTAGAATCAAAAGAAATACTTGATACGCAGCAATGCAGCAATGCAGAAGAAAATGGTTGGCAAATGGACTGCACTGATAGTCTGGCAACAGTATTATTTCTGCAAGCTTTGAACAAGCTATCAATCGTGACCATTTTCAACCATGCCTAAATGAGCCCTTAGTTGTTTTGAGTTAACTAGGTGTTTGTCCTTGCACCTGGAAGTGAACCCAAGTGAAAAATGTTTGGAATTAGTCAATATACAGAACACATGATGAAAAAACCTCTAGGTGACCACACTGGTTGTGCAGCTTTGTACAAACATTTATTTTTCCTGGGATTGATGTGTATTGAGCGTAGCTGGCTGTTCCGCTCGCTTGCTTGTTTTACTCTTCAAGAGTCTATTGTTCATCTGTTCTGCAAACACCGTAAGGATCTGTTCTGATCTGTAGTCCTAAGAGTTGCTGCAAGTGTCCTTTTATATCTTTCTCATAACTGTTAAGACAACAAGAGGAATTTTATACTGTGATTGAGGTTGTGCCATCCCATAGGTTTGTGGAAAGGGTGTTACTGAGGTTCAAGCGGACATAGGGAGTGAGTGGTGTACCTGTGGTTGGTGTTCTATGTCGGTTGATTGCATGTGACTCCAATTGCGGTAACCATCCTGAAAAAGATTTTAATGTTTTATTGAAGTTAAGGGAGGAAAAAGAAGAATGTAGTTGAAGAATTTGACATGTAAAGTTTGAAATGTGGTTTTGACATTAGGTTTCCCTCCAACACTTAAAGAAGTAATCATAGGAGAATCTCTTGGTTGGTATTAAAAGTAGTATAACAAATGCACTTGAGGAGGGAAAAAGAAGTTAATTTGCATGGTCTGGAACTTTATTTTTGAAGTTCAATCCTGCTTCCTTTTAGATAAAGCAAGACCAGCACACACCAATGAGAAGAAATGACAGGGAGAAAATGTGTCTTGTGTTGGTTTTCACTTACAGCTGACTGTGGGAAGGTATGGACCCAGCTCTCGGTTTGAAAAACACTTTGGAAAATGAAAAGCATTTACCAGTATTGCACTGCTTAAGACATTGCTCCTCTTTGGCCTCTCTAGGATCTGCAGCAGGAGTCAAGTTTTGTGTCTGTATATTGCAAGAAGCTGGGATTGAGTTTTCCTAGGGGGCTGATGTCTTTTGGGTGCTCTTCTCTGCAAACTTTGGCAGGAGTCCTCGCATCTCCCCAGTGAAGGACTCCCCCAGGGAGCCCCAGGAGATGGTGAGGGAGGGACTAGTCAGGGTTACACTGTGATTCTTCCAGTTGCTTTTCATTTAGTGACCACATGCAGCACTACCAGCCAAGGAAACCTGCCTGCGAGCCTGGCTGCAATCTGTCTTATGTCTCCAACATTCTGCTTGTTATCCTGCCAGGGGATGGCATTACAGCAAAACGCTGTGTTGAAATCAATCCTGTTTATACGACGTGTGGTTACTTTTGTTTGCAACTCTACACAACAAGCTAAGACAGGTTTCTCCCACATGGCAGCACTTATAAAACGGGTCCCATGTAATCATACCTCTTGACTCTGCCAGCCCTGAAAACTATTTCTTTCTCTTTAATAGAGGCTTATTTTCCTGCTATGGCTGAAATCCTGCTCCTCTGGCTAGGAAGGAGTCACAAGGATGACTTACACATTCATAGCTTGCAAGACTGTTTCCTTGCTGAGTATGTGACAATATATACCCCACCATGGCCTCTTACTGACAACACGGGACTACAGTTATTCACAAGCTCTACCTTAAATATCACAAGACTCCTTAGTCTGGAGAGTGAAGCTGTAGGGCCCTCTTGTGGGAAGAAAACAGCAGTCCTGCTTGTTGTGAAATGTGTATACTCGGGTGAAAACCTGTGGTGAACGTGTGCTGTCATCTGTGGAAGCATTTGTACTGCGATACGCATTGTGTGACAGCCCAGGCATCTTCCATTGGTGCTCAAATCTGATTCCCGTCTGCAACGCTGGAAACGAGAATGAATTGCATTTATAAACCTCACCCCTGCATATAGCTGCTGACATCTGCACCTCTGTCCCTGATCTTCCAGAGTGTTTTTTTCTCTTCCCTAGTTATGGATAATAGCTCCTAAAATCAACCTCTCTGCTCCGTTCAGCCAGGCCTAGTGGTGGTGGCACTTCATTCATTTGTGGATGAGTTTAGTCCTTGCCACAGTCATGCCATGACCCAGGGACCTGCCACATACCTTTCTCTCCTCCAGCTGGTGACCACAGCTCTTCATGACCCAGCCCAACTGCACTTCCACTGAGGAGGAGTGTGGTTCTGTGGCCTCACCTCCTTGTGACGTGCCCTCACCTCTCCACCTCCCCCCTCCTGGCATGGAAAGACCCTGGCATGACTTACTGAAGGCTTCAAACACCTTTTGTATCTCTGTGCCTGCTTCAAGGAACTAGAGTCCTCATCTTGGCCCAGGGTGTTATCTGTGTGTTTAGAGGAGCTGTGAGTTGGCTACAAGCAGTGAAGGATGCCGGAGCTGGGGCCCAGAGGGAGGCAGAGTTAGGGCAGGGACCTGCTTTATGTCAGATCTGTGGACAGGAGATGTCAGGTTTTAGCTGCTGAGTATGCCTAAAAATTTAGTGAGAGGAGCCGTGTCTGGTTTTGCTCTGGGCAAGCGATAGCAGGAGCTGGACGTTGGACCTTTTGTACTGAACCACACTGAGGTGGCTGATGGAACAGTGAAAGGCAGGGCACGACAGCAGCTCAGAAATCTTTGACCAAAGCATTGCAAAGTGTCCCAAGTGTATTTGGCTATGTAACTCTCTCTCTTAGTCACATGCAGAACCTTTTCCTATAGACCAAGTCCCATTTCTGACATCAATTCCTTCTTTGAGGAAGGATGATGCCTGTTTGCTACTCAGTATTCTATAGCTGTGTGGTGTGAGAACAAAGCAAAACAACAACCACCAACCCCTATGAAGCCCAAGTTAGGAGAAAGATCATTGTCATTATTGCATCATTTTTATTACTATATTGCTAAGTGTTTGTGTATTTTCACCTGCTGTTCTGATCTCAGTCCATATCTGCCTCTGCTGTGACAGCTTCATGTTGACAGGCATCCCATCCATTTAGCTGCAGCAAATAGTCTCCTAAATTACAACCCAATCACACCATTTCTTTTATACATACAGTTAAAACTTTCTAATGCAGTTATCTCAAATATTGAACTTAATATATAAACCAATCAAGGAAATTCTTGGAAATATTTACGTTATTGCAAATTCTAAGAATCAAGGATATCAGAAGTATGATACTATGAGTATACTTGGAAAGTACAGCATATATTCAAAACCCGATTTCAGCATAATTGATATAATATGAACTTTTGTCTTTCTGAGACTATTTTCTGGAGTTCCTTTTTTTTTTTTTCCTGAAGTCAAAATGACTAATTGACATTAACTTTTCATGAAGTTATAGTGAAACTCATAAATGAGTGTGGATCAGTGTGGCAGCCCAATCTTCTATTGGTTTATTAAAAATGGTATTAAAGGGCTCTAAAATCTATTTGATTATGACATGGACAGTTTGCTGCTTTTTCTAGTTAAAGGATTCCCCCAATAATCCCTCCCTGCCACTGTTTTGGGAGGATATACAAGGTAAAGAGTTGTCTCTTGAAAGGATTGAAAAAATCGACAAGCCATTGATGAGTAGAGAAGGAATGCTTCAAGAAAGGACATTCTTTACCTTTTCTTATTTGATGTTTTTGTGTGGATGTACAAGGCCTTTAGGAGCAAAACCTGTAATTTGGCAGGATGTCTTACCTTTGTGATGGAAACCATAAGAGCAGAAACTGGGCTTGAGATTCTATAGTTTGGAGTGAGTAATGCTGGGTAGGAGCATGCTGAGGGCTTTTGAGGGAAATGTTGCTTGGTTTTGAACAAGAGCTATTGATGGACTGTTGAAGCTATTGAATCCAAAGCACTGAACTGTACTGTGTGCGCTGCTGACATGGAGCCTGAACCTCACAAATTGTAATAGGACGCCAAAAATTAGAGCAAACCCTCCATCAGCTCCAGCAACAAAGAAATACAGATCACAAGTTCTGGAGCTAGCACAGGACCTCAGTAAATACCTAGCAATATTACACCAAAACCTGTTGCACAACTGGCTGCAACTCTGAATTGTCTTGTTTGTGGGATTACCCCAAACTAAATTTAAAAAAAGCATCTTTAGTTTCTTACGTGATCTGCTCAACATGAGAGCCTGGATTCTAGGAAAAGCAGCATGACTCAGGAGACTAGTGTTCTTTGGACTAGCGGGAAATCTTAGGAAGGAGGATCAGGCAGCCTATTTTTCTGCCCTGGGGGCAACCAGGTATAATACTGCAAAATCACAAATCTGTATAGCTTTGGTAGAGTTTTACATTTATTTTGTGCAGTGTGTAAGGTATTAGAAGAGGAAACTCAATTCACTTTAGTTCACTTCCCTTTCTCCAGGTCAAAGAGTGCTTCAAAAATGAAATTCCCTTTGATTTCCATAGTGTGCTTTGACTAAAATGCTATGTGGAATCTATAAACCAGTTCAGGAATTGCACTTACTGAAGTGACATAACATTTTGTTATTTCCTTCTGCAAGAGTGCTTTGCTGGGCCTGCCTTTGGTCTAACGGGAGGTGGCACAGCATTAAGAGTCCTGTTGGTCTTATTCCACCTTGTGCCTTGCTGGCAAAGTCCCCAGTTTTCTGGTCTGCAGGGAGTCTTTCCCTTGGTGTGCCCTTTTCAGCCATCCTGTGTTTAGAGTTGTGTTCCAAATCCATGGTCGTAAGGGAGACGGTTATGGAGCTGTTCCACAAGTATATATTTAGACCCAGTTCAGCAACAGTCTAAAAATGTGTCTAAATCAAAGTATGACAAGGTAGCACCAGCCAGAGATGCCTTAGCTGTCTTGGAACTAGCTCATGCCGTGCTGGAAGCCACACAGCCATGGTGGTGCAATGGTCTCCTGGGGACACTTTAGTCCTGTTGAGGCCATGCATGTTAACCTTGGTACGGTGTTTTTGGAAATTTGGCATGTTGCCCAAGCACTCCCACAAATTTGTTCAGAGCTAGTCTAGGTAGCACTATATGGCATTGTAGGTATGATTTCTGTGGATGTATTTATTCCCCTTCCTATGCCCCATAGCCAACTGCTGTATTATTGGGCTGAGTTGGGATATTGCTGTCTGATGTTCAGACAGTTGGGGCTCAAAACATAACCCCATTTTAGCGGGAAATGCGATGCTAAAAACAGGGTGTGTAGGGCACAATCCTGCACCATTGAAGTCAGTTGGGGTTTCACCACTGATTTCCATAGCGGGAAAATCAGGGATCCCAGCAGCCGTCACTGCAATATTACTGTAAGATAGTGGTAGGTAGCCGCAGGTGACGTGATTTGGAAGAACAAATTAGAGCAGACAGGGGTTAGATCAATATCTGAAGGATGATTATCTTGGTCAGCACAGTATTTTTTCCATAGCCAAATCCAATCTAAACAATCTCTAAATATATCACAGACTGTGAAATTTCAATCCCTTTCCTGTCAGCCTGTTCATGTGAAGATGGATGACATGCCTGATGAAGTCAAAGGGCCTGATCCTGCTACTGCTCAAGTAACTACTAAATATCCCATTAACTTCTGATAAGCCTGAAGTAGTCACTTTTTCAAATTGCTCAATTAAACAGAGGTAGCAGATCCTTTCCAGGTGTAATGGGTTCACAGCATTTGCACATTCACAGACCTCCCCAAAGGAAAGGATGGTATTGGCAAGCTTTTAGAAATTAAAAAGCAAGCCAAAAAGAAATGACGATGATGTTCAGAATGGGAGGCTGCTATTTTAGGCAGCCCTTGACCAGGACAGACTGCACAGGGACTTGGTGAAAGCCACTTATTGCAATAATTTATTGTGGGGGCAAGGTGCTCTCAGATGTGTGCAAATGTGCTTATGGCACATGGCAACCCCTCGCCTACGGCCAGGTATGTGCTTGGAGGAGGGAGGCACTGCTGGCCAGCAAAATCTTCATCTAGGATGACATGAAGCTAAAGAAATGAGAAAACTGGACAAAATTTGACTTTCACATTGAGAAGAAGTTGGCCTGGGATCCAGCCGGTCTTCTTGCCATCAGGAGTAACACCTCGGACAGCCACACAGCCCCCGAAGTGGGGCAGAAGCCCAAGGAGGAGGTAGGTTGGGGGCAGGTTTTGGAATGGTGTCCCTGGGTTACATGTAACGATCCACCCAGACAATTAAGAAAGGGGTGAAGCATCTGTTTGCAGACATGTTACAGATCTAAGACCAGAAATGATTAATTGCTTTTGCAGTAATGAGTTTGTGCGTAAGTTTACAGCAGCACTCGTTAAGTACCTCCCTGGGAAGAAATATCTTTCACCCAGGTGGAACCCCACAGACAGCGTTATGAGAAGCTTCCACTGTCACGATGGGAAGAGTATGAAAAAGATTGTGGAAATTCCCTTGGCAGATCTGCCCAGCAGGCTGCAGGCTGGAACTGTAACTCCAGCCATCTTTGCTTTGCTCTCAATGTAATCACATAGGTATACGTATGAGCCTCTTCCTGTTTATTGCAGTAAATAAATATTTTGCCAAACTGAAAAAAATAACAAAATTGATATGATAATGAGGGTAAAATTTCAGGTATAAATATAGCCATCTTTAAAAAAAAAAGGCTTTAAACCCCTTTTGCATTGCTCAGGAATTCATTCTGACTGCTATTAAAACCCCGGTGTCTTAATTATATTAATCATTTAAATCTTTACTTTAACTGCTGCATGTTACTTAAAAGAGCTGCGAACAACTTTGGATGCTTGTAAGGCTGCAAGAGACATTTTCCTTATCATTACAATAGATTATTTTTTTATTTCCCACTTCCAAAATATTATCAAATATTGTCAAATTATGCAAAATTAAAAAAAAATTGAGTGATCATTAGTCACTGGAGCTGAACACTACTGGGAAAAACCAGTCAGTATTCACCTTTTTGTGTGTATAGTCAACTTTCAATGTAATGGATTTTGAAAATAATCATGTCAACAGTTATGCCTGGAAGCTCACCTGGGTTACGGATTGACCATGCCATGGGTGCAGAAACACACCAATGCTTTTTCTCTCTGTGCAGTCAGCTTGGATCCAGGAGCACACAACTTGGCTGCACCTTTTCCAAGACAGCTCCGGGCTGGAGCCAGTCTACCTGCTGACGCTCAGTGTGGAGCTAAAATCAGTATTTTGCTGAGGGATCCAAGCTATGCTCCTCAGGATTTTTTAGACATATCAATAACAATTCATTCTCTACAGCTAGAGCATCTGTAAGGAAAGCACACCAGAGAGGTTGGCCAACTCATTAATAGGAATTAATAGGAAAAAAAAAAGCATTTGAAGAGCAATACAGGATAATAGCTGCATCATTCCTTTGTAATTTACAGCACAGAGATTACTCAGGCCAGGTCCTGGATTTGCAAA
>NW_009647595.1:3066839-3118407 GCF_000708025.1 Charadrius vociferus
AAATCCTAAGATAAGGCTCATGTCAAAGAAAATTCTCTTAGTTCCAGTTAGGATTTAGCAATAGATGAAACATTTTTCACTACTAGTTGTTCAGACAGGTATAGTTGCTGGGTGGGTAACTCTTAGGCATCCAGTGTTGAGCAGTGCCTGTGTTGGGCTCAGCTTGCTCTTCAGGAAAAGTGGATGTGTCCAGTGATTACATGGTGGGGGCAAAATATGAAGAGTAGCTTGAGGTTGGTAGTAGAGGGAGTCCCTGGCGGCCCCATGACTTCTAAACAGGAGCATTTCCCTTTGCTCCTAGCAGGGGGCTGAAGCAGTGCTGCCTGGGGGGCAATCAAGGTGCTAGATCAACTCGTACTTGCATGACTGCTCTGGGCAAGATCAGCATCCTGACTTGAAATGAACTGGTTTTATTTGCAAAATTGAAACTCACGTTTAAGGGAAGGAATTTTGATCTGTGCCGCTGTTTAAGAATGGACTCAATGCACTGGCTGATGAGTGGCTAGTTAGCTACAGTTTACATTAACTTTTCTTTGGTTTTGCAAAGAGATTAAATCAAATGGTCCATATCTGCCACATGTTGGATTATGCTACATGCATGCTGTTATTTCTACAATGACAATTAGGTGATGTCATGTCTACTTTGTTCTTTGGGCATTCTTCCCCACATCTGGTATTTTGGGAAGAACTTAACATTTACTAAACCAGCAACAGATTACTCTAACATCTAATTCTTCTTGTACAAATTAAGGCTCTGATCCTATGAAGAATTATTCATATGCTTGCATTCATGTACAATGGGTTGTCCCATTGAACTTGCAAAATGAATGAAGTTATGCTTATGCATAAGTGCTAGAAGGATTCGTGCCTAAATAATGTAAGTGAACACTGACAGTATATAATTATCCATAAGCTTCAGCTATAAACACAGCAGAGTTCACCTCCAAAATAAATGTAGGAAATGGAATGAAATGGAGAAGTCTGTGAGAATATTTTTACTTTGCCTCATTCACAGCAATTTTGCACTGTTAATAATAACCAAACTGATGATCTAAATTGCCTGCTGCTTGTGCTATATATGAACTCTGGCACATGATTTAGTTTCTGCATCCATTTAGACACTTACTATTGCCAATAGATGTTAAAAGTGAAAGAAGCATGGAAAGAAAGGACTCTAAATAATTTCAGTGTACTTTTGAGACCCAAATTTATTGGTAACAGCCATCCATTACTTTAAGAAAATTAATAGACATGATTCTCACCCTACACACAGTCTATTGCCTTCAGAATGGCTAAATTGCCAGTCTAGACAGATTTTGTCACTTAGATGTCCTTAGTCCTCGGGTTTTACATCAATTCATGTTTATTCAGAGTTGGCCGAAACACAGAATTTCAAGTTGGCAGACAATAATCATTGTTGTTCAAAAATATCTGATGAAGTGGAACTTTGCAAACAAAAATTGCTCACAGTGGCCCCGTGGTGTGAAAGAAAATGGCATTGCTGTTTCTTTCACCACTGCCAAGAGAGGAGTGTTGGTTGAATGCACAAGCTCCAGAGGTCTCCAGGTTGACTGTCCACCACATTTCCTGGGCACAGCACGCCCAGGGTCCTGGGCCATCATCTTGTAATTTGAAGGCTGCTGTGGTAGGCTGTGGAGTTTTAAAATTGATTTTCTTTCCAGGAATGGACCAGAGAACTTGTGCAGCTACTTCCAGCTTCAGCATCTTGGTTTTGTGAGCAGAACAAGGGACCCTGGAGACCTGCGGTTGGAGCCAGGACCTCCCGGCTCTCCAGCAGCTGACTTCACAGCACTGCAACCTCTCTCGTCCAAGAGGCTCCGCTCAAGTGAGCCATGCATGCAAGGGACTCCAACCTTCCACTGTGGAGCTGTGGCCCTGAGAGCCCTGAGATCTCCAAGAGCAAACAGGCCCGGGTCTTGGCTCTGGGCAGACAGCAGGGTTGGGAAGACTTAGATGCCTGGTTCTCTCCAGCTTCCTGTAGAAACATTGAACCCTCATCATTACTCTCTGAAGCCAGGCAAGTTTCTGTCAGAGAGATGCCTGTGGTCTACCAAGAGCTCAAGAAACTCAAAGGATTTCTGTTCAAACTCCATTATTTTCAATGAATTTCATCAGAACATTTCTGACTTGCTCTAGCTAGGACATGTGATACAAGGCTAGCCTGGACTCAGAAAATGCATTCTGAAAAAAATAATATCTATTAAAAAAATCCCAACAAACTATATTAAATGAACATGGGTGAAGTAATGTTTTTAAAATTAGAAACTGGGGACAGGTAACCAAATGTTCCCAGTTTAAGAAGAACATCCACAAAGACCAATCATTTCAAAATGATAACTATAATGTGCATCTTGAACATAGCTTTTCTAGAATGTATGTGATGGAGTAAATAGTTTATTAGCTTTCTGGATATTAAAGATATTTAAAGATATTCTGTATTTCTGTTACTCATAGATTACTGAGACCAGAGAAATCAGGCACTGGAACACTTTTAAAATACCTTTTGCAAAAGACAGGTCTTTCTAAGTGCATCTTTAAAACATTTTAATTTATCATTTTTTAGAAAGTCCACTGGGAGTAAGGTGGAGCTGCAATTACCAACAAATGCTGCCAGCAGATTCCTTGGCTCATTTGTTAGCCCATTAGTCTGCCCCAGAGCAAACAATGGTGGTCCCTGGGACACCAGTAAAGACAACCTTTACGCTGCCGCAGCACCCATTTCTAGATGTAAAGGTCGCAGTTAAACAAGCTGTGCCAAAGCTGGGTGAAGGAGAAAGGGAAGCAGCTGTAAAGCACCACTATGTCCCTGCTGCATGGTGCAGCTCATCACAGTTTCTCTCCTCAAGGTCTAAGCTCTGCCTTTCCAAAGACTTTGAAGATCTTTGTGAATTATCCTCGATATCTAGTAATGCAATGTAAAAACCTGCCTTTTGCAAACAGATCAAAGTTTCATACAGACTGTTGTGGCATGCCTCCTCACCAGTCCTGTGTGACTGTGTTTCCATCTTAACATGAGAAGGAACTTCTTTACTTTGAGGGTAGTGGAGCACTGGCACAGGCTGCCCAGAGAGGTGGTGGAGTCTCCCACTCTGGAGACATTCAAACCCCGCCTGGACGCCGTCCTGTGCAACCTGCTGTAGGTGACCCTGCTCTGGCAGGGGGGTTGGACTAGATGATCTCCAGAGGTCCCTTCCAACCCTGACCATTCTGTGATTCTGTGATTCTGTGACGGGGACAGAAAAATAAAGGGGGTCTGTCTGCAGCATGGTTCTTGCAGAAATAGCACAGGTCAATTCAGAAAACTACCGCATTTAATTAGTTTAAGTAACACGGATTTTCCCTTGAGTCCCCATCCTATTCTATGCAAAACCCAGATCCCACACCCTTTTCCATTTCTCTCACGGGTGCAGAACTACCTTAACTTCTCCTTACCCTGGCAAGGGTTGAAGTTTGGCAGCGTACTGATGAAAAAAGAAATTATGGGCATGGCGGAAGAGACCTGGAGTAGCAAGAGAGATCCTAGCATCGGTGGTTAGGCACAGAGAGATTATACACAACGACTTCATTTAATTTCCTGTCCTGGTGAAGGGATGCAACAGGATGGCTAGAGGAGGTTTTCATTTCAACATGTATGCTAATTGCTACTCTGCTCTCAGGAAAACATCATACAAAGAAAATGCAGCTTTCCTTGAAGACCGGTGAAAACTGTTCTGAATTGCCAAGATTCATGGTTTGAAGTTTTCAATTCTTATTTAATTTTCTTTCCAAATCGTAAAAATTGAGATGATTTCATTATGTTTGAGTAATTTTGGAGACTTCACAAGCACTGGCATGAACCTTTAATATTATAGGTACTAGCATGAACATTTATCTCTATCAGGACAGAGGAAAAAAATCAAACATGGTCAGATTTGTCTCCTTCACCTCTGTATAAAATGCCAGTATGCCCTAACACCTCAGATATTAAAGAATATTACTACATATTATAAGAATATTATTGCTACATTTGGCAGAAGCTGAAGCTACCTGAAAAGTACCGTTCATCTCCAATACAGTAAACATCCATATTAGATAAATATTCCCATTCTTATATTTACCAGCACGCTGGGTGTGACCTGTGCCACACTCTTACTTGTTGGCAGCTTATATTGGGCCAGGACAGTTTCTGGGTGGGTGAGGGGAGGACTTTTAGCATAGCAGAGCTTTCTAAAGCAAAGTTATCTAAACAGGTACTGAAGCTTATTGACGATTTCACATTGTTGAACAAAATAAGGAAATTATCGTCTATTTATGCTGTCTTCACCTGGGGTTTCTCAGCACTACTTGACTTTGAATTTTTGAACCAAGGTAAAACTAACCAGAATGGTTGTATTTACACTTCTCCTCTTGGGCATTTGATAAGAATCAGGAGGGCTGGTATGTTTTTCAAGTTTAGATCTTTGGTTTTGGGCTCACACCAAGCTAATCAACACACAGAACCTCTGAGACTGCAGGTGACACATGGTGTGCCAGCTCAGAGCACAGATGAACCAGATGTGTGCTCCTCACTAATCACTCACAACTGATGTGGACCTAATTTGTCTAAGTAATCCCTGATTATTTGAGTAATCTCTGGTTTGCTCTTTCCGTAATCTGCCACCAGATTGGTTGCAGTGGTTGACTGTGGGATTGCTGTCTGTTGACAGTCAGTTATTTCAGTCAACCCATACAGATACTTAGTGTTTCTTGACATCTTCTTTTCCTGGCTTTCCCTTTTTACTGAGTGGCAAGACCATTTCCATGACATTCCTCTGACTACCTACTAGATTTATAAAACGTTTTCTTGTTACTTCTTATGTTACTTGTTAATTGCACCTCATTTTGTGTTGCTTTTCACATCTTTGTACGCTTCTGCTTTGCTTTAATTCTTGTCCTCAGCTGTTTGAGCTATGTTTTGCTGTCTGGTTCCTCTTTATATTTCAGTTATTGAAGACCTCTGCTTTTTCTGCTTTTTTTTTTCTTTGTCTAGTGATACTTTATTTCAATGCTTTTAATGTTCTTTATTTTTATTTTTAAATTCAATTTCCAGTTTGCCCAATCCATTTCCTTTACATATATTTCTACAGGGTGTTAGCTGCCAGCTCCTTGAGTTTATTCTGCTTAGCTTTCTTGAAGGCTTTTATTCTGTATTTCCTCTTTGTTACAAGAGAAGCCCCTTACCCTCCCTAGCAGCCCTGCCTGCCACTTCCATGATTTTGCTGCTGGTGAAAAGCAGATCCAGAAAAGCCTGTCATCCAGATGTGTTTTCTAAAATTTACCCACAACTGCTTCGGAAAGTCTGGGTGAGATTCCTCAAACCCAACAGAGATGTATGTGAGTAAATGAACATCTGCACAGGCCTGAGACCACTGATTTTCTTTATGGACAGTATTAAACAGCAAATTGTAGTAAGCAGTAGTAGCAAATAGTAATTTTTTTTGAGTGTCATTCAGCTCATCGTAAATTGGTATCTGAATCAATGACTAATGCCCTAAAAGTGCCCGTTTCTCAACACTGAGTATGAGGAGAGCTAGTCCATGTATAGATTTTGATGCTACAGATCTCCCAGGTCCCACCTTCTGCTGTCTGCTGCAGCCCCTTAGTGGCAGATGCCTGGAGAAAGCATCCCATTGATACCCAGCCTTGTGCTTGCATGGCTCTGTTAGCCGTAGAGAAAGAAAAAACTTCATCCATCCAGTGCCAAGTTTAGTGGACAATAGTGTGCAGAGGTCCATGTAGCTTCCTATGTGTTAGTTTAGTGGTTGCAGTCCATTTCTCATAAGTAAGGTGTTGGTCACTGAGGTCTGCCCGATGTTTTCGTAGTCATGATATTGTTCATAAGGCAGAGAAGGTTAAAACCTCACCATATGATTAGTTATGGTTTACTACTCTGATTTCTTCATTTGCATCTGATTAATTTCAATGGCTGCTTAAGGTACTGGTTGTCTTGTGTTCAACAAGTTCTCCGAGCTTATGCAAACCACATTCAAGGGAAGTGAGAGCCAAAAGCCATTACAGCATTGATCCCAAGGCTGTTGTCAGTGTTGGAACAAGTCCCAGTTGAATGTAATTTCTTCTTAGCACAAGGACTCACATCTTGGGAATAAAACCAAATGCTGTCAGACTGTAAGACAATTGACTTTTCTGGTTACAAGGTAATTAATGCTATTTAAATCTCAGAAAAGAAAGCAAAGAAACCACAAAAGGTTCAAGTTTAGGGCTACGCACCTTTCTTTCACTACCTATCTCAAGGGAAGTGAATCCATTAGAAATATGGTTCCAGATGCCAAAAACAATAAAAATGCAGACTTTAAGGTCTAGCCAAATTGTGGTTAAAGTTATTTCTCTGTGGATCACACTCACTCATTAATTTTAAGGCTGGACATTCTCCAAACTCCATGGTTGCATTGCAGCAAGGGGTAAGATCCTAGTGATTAGACGTCTTACATGTCACTATTTTTTCTAAGATATCCAGTTGAATGGAAATTAGGATTTCAGAACTCTGTTGCTTTCTGAAGGAAAAGCAAAGGAGTCATGTAAACCTGTTGAAAATGGACACAAGTATTCAATATAGAGCAAAGCAGTTTAGATTATGTAAATCAGTATGACTCAATGGTTTGGATCAGGTATATGTGATATGGTCTTCAGGATTTTCATTTTAATAAATAGAAAAGTGCTGTGGTCAAATGCTTCAACATAATTAAATTCATAGGAAATAATTTCATTCAATACGTTTTTTCTGGAAAAGGTGATTCTTTTGGAGAACATAGGAAAAGAAGCACATGAAAGACTTGCACTTTCATATAAAACATTGTGGAGTGTGCTATTCTTCAGAGGCATTTCTATAAAGAAATCAGTAAACAAACCAGCAGAACAGTGTGTTTCCAAAGCAAAAATAATCCTTTATGAAAGACCGTCCACAAAATTAAACTCTTATATTAAAAGATGCTCCTGAAAAGCGTAAGGAAGGCTTGTACTTACTTTGAAAATATCTTTTAAAAAATACTGATTCAGTACAAGCAATTTATATTTTAAACTTCAAAGAAACACAGTGAATAGAAGTATAGGTCTCTCTGCTGAGAAATGTAGAAATTTTATGGCAAACTTATTTTAGGATATGCTTTGTTAGGAAAGACCAAAATTCTATTCAGCTAAAGTTTAAAAGCCTGAGATATCTTGCTCAGGACTTTTTTCTACAATATCCCTTGACTATTGCTTGTAATCTTTGTCTTATATGAGAAAATGGCCTTTCAGGTAATCTGAAGATATTCGGTCATATTAAAATATTAGAATATTACACTAAAACTTCTTAAAGAAGATTAAGGTTTTGCTCAGAAAATTGATCACTACAATTCAGAGAGTATCTTTATAACTAACCTTATTCTTGTACTCCTAAGCTCTTATACTCTTAAACACTTAACAGCTGCTGATGGCCACCATGGTAGAAAGGACAATAGGTCTTGATCTGACCAGTGTGGATTTCTGCAGAAGAGACCTCCTGGCCCTGCTGAGGTCAATGTTACAATTTCCATGTAAAGTAGGTGAACTCTCGGGTAATCCTGGGCTGCTTTTTGGGGTGTCTGTGCATTCAAGATACGATAAGAGAGGAATGCTCCTGGCACCGCAAGCAAGCAGCAGCGTAACCCGTGTTGCTGTTGGACCAATGTGGGATCGCCCTCTCCTCTCCCATTTGCAAGAAAATTCTCCTTTCCTTGCAAAATCTCCCATGAGCTTATGCCACAGGTTGGTGTAAATCCCACAGATGCCGCTGGTCTAAAACTGGTGTGACTCCAGTACTGACCTCTCCTGACCCGATACCTGCTTGGGCTGTCCCCACCCTCCTTTGTCCTCGGTCCAGTGCCTGGTCAGCAGCTCCACTGCATTTCCATGTTGTGGATACTCCATAGCTGTGCCACTAACTCCAATGGAGGGGAGTCCAGACGCCTTTCTTGTGTACCATACCCCTACTGTTGCTGTAAAAATGACGTTAACTCAAATGGGGTGAGTAAATTTGGATTCTTATGTTCAGCTTTTGAACAGGCAGACTTTAACTGGTTTAAGGAAGACCTTTTATATTACTTCCCTGTATCTCTGGCGGTATTATTTCCTTTGCCCTTTTTTTTAGCCCCACAGCTATTTAAAAACTGAAAAAATGTCATAACTACCATTACATATCAAATAATATGCAAAGTATCCTCCACAAAGCTGTGCAAATAATCCTGTATATGTGACAAATGCTTGATTGCTTCTTAGGAACTGTTAGAGCCTGTGGAATAATGGCTGGATATTTTTAAATCTTTTATTCACTTGATAGTCTAGGCAGTATTTTTTCTGTAAATCAACTGTACTGAGTTATTTTGCTGTCAATATAGGATATAAAATACATTAAAATTAAGTTGAATTAAATTATTTTGGGCATAAAAATAGGCAGTGGGCTTTAATTTCCAGAGGGGGGCATTATAGAGCCCAACTGGATCCTGTCAATGTACTGATGGCCGTTGAAGTTACAGGACTATATGAAACTCCCTATAAAGCTAGGCTGCAGGTGCATTGACTATTTTTTTATTTCCATTTTCCAGGTGGGTGACCCACAGGGCTTTTACGAAAAATGAAAGTCTTAAACAGCTAATTAGACCAAGGCTTTCTAAAGAAACCAATCCTTTAGGCTAAACCATTTAGGAAAGATTTGCTCACTAAGGTTTCAAGTGCTTCAGATTTTGAATTCCCCTCTTGCAGGAGCTCCCTTGCAGATGTACATGTGAATATCCAGCTTCATGGCACTTCAGAAAGGAAAGCCAAACCCAGAAATGTTTAGGATCACCAACATTTTCTGAAAGGTTTTGCTGGAAGTTGTCATCCCAAATGGTAGGTAGCAGTAGTCTGTAATGCTGGGGCAAGCAGCACTCACAGGGATCTCCATTAATGTGCAGCATGGGCTGTAGGGAATGTGTAGAGGTCCAAAAGTGCATGGGAATGTATTGCCCCAGATGTGCTTAAAGCATTGATTTAAGTTTCAGTCCTGCAAACCTTGTGTGTGTGCTTAATTTTTAACGTACAAATACAAGTAAAGTGAAAGTCTCAGGGCTTTCCAAAGTGGCAACTCTCACGCCATTGCAATCAACTGGGGAATAAGCCAGGCCAACTGGAGCAGCTACAAATGTTCCTTAGCTGACTCCCAAGATATGAAGCAGAAGACCAACCACCTCAAGTGTATGTATACCAGTGCACGCAGCCTGGGGAACAAACAGGAGGAACTGGAGCTCTGTGCCCAGTCAGAAAGTTATGGTATCATATGAATAATTGAAAAATGGTGGAACAATTCACATGACTGGAGGATTGGGATGGATGTCCATAGGATGTTTCATAAAGACAAGCAGGTAAGAAGAGGAGGAGGAGTCACGCTCTGTGCTAAGGAGAACCTTGAATGTATAGAAGTCAACTACAGTGATTGTGGAAGCCTTATTGAATGCCTCTGGGTCAAGAGGTGTCGTCTCCGAGGGGGATCTTACACATCTGCTACTGATCTCCAAAGCAAGATGAAAAGGCTGACAAAGCAATATCTGGATCACTTAAGCAAGCTTTAGGTCAACAGAACCTGGTTCTTATGGCTGACTTGAACTACCCAGACATTTGTTGGAAGAACAATACATCAGGTCACATGTCATCCATCAAGTTCTTGGAATGTGTAGAGGACCGCTTCCTCATACAAATGTTAGATGAGCCAACCAGGAATGAGGCACTGCTGGACTTGCTACTCACACACCAAGAAAACCTGCTTTGTAATATCTTAGTGATAGTCTTGGCTGCAGTGTTCACAATATTCTGGAGTTTGGGATCCTGCTGAGCATGCTGAAGGTTAGTACTAGGACAAAGGTTTTAGATTTTATAAGGCCAAACTTCAGCTTGCTTAGAGCTCAGTTGGGAGGGTTTCTGCGGGGAGGTTCCTGTACGATAAAGGAGTTGGTGAGTGCTGGGACTTTTTCAAGAACACTGTCCTGGAAACAGAAAAAGAGTTCATCTCCTTTAAAGGTAAGGGAAATAGGCAGAGCAAGAGACCTGCTTGGCTTAACTTTGAGCTTCTGAGTCTACTCAAAACCAAAAGGGAAGTGTACCAGTGATGGAAAAGTGGGCAAATACCCATTGAGAACTCCAAGGGCATCGCCAAGGCATGCCGAAATGCAGTTAGAAAAGCAAAAGCTCAGCTTGAGCTGAAATTGGCCAGAGATGTCAAAAACTACAAGAAAGGGTTCTTTAGGTACATAAACAACAAGCAGAAACAGAAGGAAAATATTGGCCCACTGTTAAACAGGAGAGGTGAATTAGTCACCAAGAGCACTGAAAAGGCAGAGGTTCTCAACACTTTCTTCATGTCTGTATTTACCAGCACTGCTGGCCCCAGGCCTTGGGAACAACAACCCAGGTAGATGCAAACACAGACTCACCATCAGTGAAGGAAGAGTTGGTATGTGAACTATTGCAGGGGCTTGATCCCTACAAATCAATGGGCTCTGACGCTATCCACCCAAGGGTGTTAAGAGAGCTGGCTGATGTCTTTGTGAGGCCACTATCCATAATCTTTGAGAAGTTGTGGAGAACTGGGGATGTCCCAGAAGACTGGAAGAAGGCTAATGTGACCCACATCTACAAGAAGGGCTTAAAGGAGGATGAAGGAAATTATAGGCCCATCAATCATACTTTATTATGGAACGAGTCCTCCTAGGGGCTGTCGCAAATCAAATGAAGAACACGATCGGGAAAAGCCAGCATGGATTCACCAACAGCACATAGTGCTTGACAAACCTGATTGCCTTCTACAACAAAGTAACCTGCTTGGTTGATGTGGGATGAGTGGTGGACAGTGTCTACCTGGATTTCTCCAAGGTTTTTGACACAGCTCCCCATAGCCTCCTCCTCCAGAAACGGATGTGTTATGGTCTAGAGAAGTGGTCTGTGCAGTGGGTGGGGAACTGGCTGACAGACTGCACCCAGAGGGTGGTGGTAAATAGCTCCTTTTCAAACTGGCAACCTGTCACAAGTGGGGTCCCCCAGGGATTGATACTGGGCCTGACGCTGTTTAGTATCTTCATAAGTGATCTGGATGATGGGATCAAGCATATCCTAATGGAGTTTGCTGATGATACCAAACTGAGTGAGGAGGTAGGCACTTTGGAAGGCAGAGTGACCCTGCAGGAAGACCTGCATAGTCTGGAAGAGCAGGGTAACAAGGATCTTATGAAATTCAACAAGGACAAGTGTAAGATCTTGCAGCTGGGAGAACATAATCCAGGAGTGCAACACAGGCTGGGATCTACCGGGCTGGGGTGCAGCTCTGTGGAAAGGGACCTGGGTGTCCTGGTGGACAACAAGCTCATTATGAGTGAACAGTGTGCTGCAGTGGCAAAGAAAGCCAACAGGATGCTGGGTTGCATCAACAAGGGCATCACCAGCAGAGATAAAGAAGTCATTATTCCACTGTACTCAATGCTTGTCAGGTCACACCTGGAATACCGTATTCAGTTTTGGTCTCTGCTGTACAAAAAAGATGTGGACAGGCTGCAGAGGGTCCAGAGAAAGGCCACCACGATGATCAAAGGACCAGGAAACCTGCCATACGAGGAAAGGCTGAGAGAACTGGGTTTGTTCAGCCTTGAGAAAGGCTTAGGGGAGACCTTATCACCATGTTCCAGTATTTAAGGGGTGGCTACAAAGAAGATGGACACTCTATTTTACAAGGAATCACATGGAAAAGATGAGGAGTAATGGGTACAAGTCACTCCTGGGGAGATTCTGACGGGACACAAGAGGAAAATTGGTCACAATGAGAACAGTCAGCCATTGGAATGTTCTCCGCAGGGAAGTGGTGGATGTCGCAACACTGGACATTATTAAGATTCATCTGAACAGGGTGTTGGGCCATCTTGTGTAGACCGTGCTTTTGCCAAGAAAGGTTAGACCAGATGATCCTTGAGATCCTGTCCAACCTGGTATTCTACGAAGTAAGTTCTATTGATGTCAATATACAGAGCATCTGTTTAGAAACTGTAAAATTCATATCAGCCTTTTTTGGTTTTGTTTTTAAGTTTGTATATCTCTATTACTGAGCAGATTGTAAAACACAGTTGACATTGAGTTATTTTTTCCAGTACTTATTCTTATTTTTTTAGTTGGAACAGTATGACTACAGGATGGAAAGTTGAACATCTCTGTACTACAGACTCAAGCTGGATGATTTATGAGCAATGTGTGGGGTAAAATTTTAGAGAAATATAAATTATACCTGTTCATCATGTTGACTTCTTTTAATGTTTCCCACATGTTACTATGACAACATTTATGGGACATATATTTTAATTTCTGTTGCACAGAGGAAGTGTGTCAGGTCTGCACATTTCACTTGATTTTATGGCTCAGTGCTGTGCCTAATGTAGGTTGTAAATCTTCTTGGAAAAATATATAAGAGGGTTTTCATCACAGTGGCTCTCCTGGCAATTCTGAAGTTTTTAATAAGCATAAGTTAAATTTAAAAGGAACTTTTACACCCCTTGTGATGTGGAGACTTCTAAAGTGGGGGCAGAAAATGCTGTACAGAAAAGCAGAAGCTTCATGGTAACAATTGCTTAATGTGTTACACAGTTAAACACATTGTTAAAACCCTTACATCAATACACCTTGGACAAATACCTTGTGACCAATATTTAATTTTCTGTTTACCTTATAGTGGGTACAGGGTAGTTTTTAAACTTCCGTCTTTATTCTCTTTCCTTGTGGAAAAAGTGGCTTAAGAAGTTCTTTATAGTTCTCTAAATATGTTCTTCCTGGGACTTGAGGGGTTTTCATGACAGTGAGATTTTTCTTTTAAAAAAAAAGATGTAAAAACTAGATGGAACTTTCTGACTTGGGTTAGACAGTCTCAGTTTCTGCACTGTAAGCTGTTGTTCTACACGGCAATTAGTTTACATATGCATCTGAAACCAATGCCGGGAAGAGCGACAGTGAGCCGTGCTGATAAGTTGTTGAATGGAATTGTTTGGCAGGCCGAACCCCATTAATCACGGGGAACATTATCCCTGTGATACTTCAGCGCGTAGTTAAACAAGACTCCACTTATTTATTTACTTTTCAGTGTAATTTTTTTAATCAGAGTGGGAACATTAACTGCACAGATTCCCCCCAAATGTAAAATCTCCTCCAAATCACGAAGTTAGAGCTAAAACATAATTAGCCATAAAGAATGAAGAATTTTAGTAATTTCCTGTCATTTCCCACCAAATTAAATTTTTGCCTTGCAATACTGCTGTACAAAAACACCAGTCCTTTCTCATGTATAGTAAGTGGAGCATCCTATATGAAGGCTCCATTCTCTCTCCTTTTCCTGTTCTAACACAGCTATGTTCACATAGGAAAGGAGAAAATCCACATCTCATTAGTCTTCTTTCAGTCTGTTTTTTGATATCACTCTCATCTTGTCATTGTAACTGCTGTAGCTTTTGCACTCAGACACCTAACAAATCAGTGGAATATCAGCTTGTTTAGGACAAATGGCTGCAGATGTTTATTTAGATTCACACATACTGTTGACTACATTCATATAATGGTATACCTGTTTCCCTAAGTATTTAGCGTTCTTTCGTTGCCTGCAGCCCACGCTATGCTACGCCTCTGGGCATACCATTGCAGGTTAGTTCTCTTCTCCTATAACTTTATTACATCTTGTAAAGTTGTGGTATTTTTAAAAAGTGTGGCTCTAGGGGAATTTACACCCAAGAAACACCTGACAAATGTAGTTAGCCAAGGGTTTTCTGAAACCCTCAAAATAGTCCTCACCTGACCTTCCACCAGTGGGAAATACCACAGCTTGAAGATTAGCTTATGCTTCATCACTGCTTCATCACAGAGACAGCTCTGAGGGCCACCTGGGGGGGCAGGATTGACCTCCCATGTGCTACCCGCTGCTGCTTTGAGAATGGCTGCTATTGGCAGGACAATAAATTTGGAGTCCAGCTAACTCACTGCCCAGCTGTGGCAGAGCTT
Organism: Charadrius vociferus; assembly: GCF_000708025.1. Classification (NCBI taxonomy): domain Eukaryota; kingdom Metazoa; phylum Chordata; class Aves; order Charadriiformes; family Charadriidae; genus Charadrius; species Charadrius vociferus. The sequence goes on from NW_009647595.1 coordinate 3,080,910, forward strand.
TTTTAAAAGACTGTGCCTTTATTGTAATTCCTGAAAGTGCAGGTGTGATGCTAAGCTTTCATTGCAGGCTCTGTGACCTGCCTGCGATCTCCTGTTTGACATGGGCTGTGAGGAAAGTCCCTTCCTGGAGCCCATCAGAGTATGAGCAGAGATCTGTGACCTCCTTTCCTTACAAGGCCAGCCATTGGGACATGCTTTCTTTGTCCTCGGCAGCAACAACATGGCAATATAAATCATTCCATGGCTTTCCTTTCTTGCCAAGAGAGGTTGGACCAGATGATCCTTGAGGTTTCCTTCCAACCTGGTATTCTATGATTCTTTGATTTCTTTTCACTTTATGCCTGGCCTGTTTGGATTGTTGCAGATGTTTCAAATTCATCCTGCATTTTCACTGAGATATTTTATTTTTTTTTGCTCATTTAGAAAGTTATACAAGCCTCCTTTTGCAGAAGAGGCTTGCTTCGTTTTGTAACGCCAGACAAACTGACAGAACAGGAGGAAACCTGAGCTTTGCTCAGAGGTTCACAATTTCTTTACAAGAATATAGATGCTAATTTCCCATGTGTTTTTTAGTCTTTAAAGATAATATCATATTACTGGCCATGCCAGGCTTGCATAATGGGCCAGAATATGTACAATCCTTTCATCTGGCAGACCTAGACCCAAATTGCAAGTGTATGTCAAAGCACAAAGGGCAGATTTGTGTGGGGAAACTTGAGTCTGTTCTGCTAGTCCTGTCTGTAGAGAACTTTTATAAACATCAGCTGGAAAACGAACAAAATTTTGACAGGGTCAAGTTTCACCACCTGTGTTGAGGGGAAACACTGGTGGTAAGTTTGCATATATTCTACTGGAGATGCTACAAAAAACAACGGTGTTTTACCTGTGTTAAATGGTGTAGGAAGAAAAGAAGTGAGATGAATAAACATACTGATGTCCATTTTCTTTGAAGAATATGCTGAAAATTATAAAGAAGTATAGTATAACATACCTTTCTGTTTTTTTCCTAGGGATCATGCCAACATACGATAATATTGCTAAGCATTTCATATAATCATAGAATTATAGAATGGTTAGAGTTGGAAGGGCCCTTGAAGATCATCTAGTTCCAACCCCCTTGCCATGGGCAGGGACACCTCCCACTAAACCAGGTTGCTCAAAGCCCCATCCAGCCTGGCCTTGAACACCTCCAGGGATGGGGTCTCCACAACTTCTCTGGGCAACCTGTTCCAGTGTCTCACCACCCTGACAGTAATGAATTTCTTCCTAATAGCTAATCTAAATGTACCCTCTTTCAGTTTCAAACCATTACCCCTCATCCTATTGCTACACTCCCATTTCTCAGATGGACTTAGTGCATATCACACAGCTTAAAGTTGGCAGAGGAATAGGAACAGGAACAGGGAGAAGTAAACTTCAGTCAGTTTGCCTCATTGTCCGTGGTGGAAAGAGAATTTCCAAAGCACGTAAGGGATTTAGGTATATCAAACCACTGGAAATCTGTTGTTAAAAATCCCCCGTCCCCCATTTGTCATGGGAGTACAAGGAGAGACTTAGAAACTTTCTTTGCTGGTATTTCAAAAGGTTTATGTTCCTTTAGAGCAAAGTGGTAGGAGAACAAAGGCACAGTCTTAGCAAAGATAATTACTTTGATGAGGAGCCAGGTATTAGCGTAGACCTTTGGCAGCTATCTTAAACAGCTTGTTTAGCTGTCATACTTAGCACTGTAGCCACACCAGGCCAAATATATGCTGATCTTTCCTGATCCTGCAGCCCCAGGAGCTCTAGGTATCTCTGGTGTTTGGGTAGGAAGCCAACAGAAAATGCCAGGCACAAAACTCTCTAAGGCGCAAAACAAGAATTCTTGTTGAGACCACGCTTCATCTCAAAGAAGATGAATAAGCACTATATGCACTTGTTTCTGACACTGGAGCTGGGCTAAAAGGTGAGAAAATGAGCAGGATCTCATTCTGGGATCAAGAGAAAATGGATTAGGCACTGTACAGAAATACAAAAAAATACAAAATAGAAAGATGATCCCTAACTAAACAGTTCCTCACCTTTGTAGGCAGTGTGCAGATAACAGTGGGAGATGATAGGCGAGTACCTCACAGACACTGAAGGAAAACAGGAAATAACGAACTAACTGCAGTGAAATATTCTGTCGTAACCCCACCACTGCTAGCTTGTGATCAGGCATGCAGCTCTAGATGAGAAATGGCACAAAAGTCAGAAGACTGAGTCTGTGACAAAGGATTGGCATCTTACTGAAGTGCCATGCAAGATGCAAAATGTATTTATAATTTTTTAAAACCACTTTGTGAGTAAAAACATTTTAAAAGTGCATATGAAATTTATGTGCCTCTGAAGGATGCATTTGACAGTAGTGGTTTTAGGCTTGGTGCTATAATGGTTCAACTCCAAGAGTAAAGCAAATTGATTTGTAATGTGATAGAGTCACCAGAGCCATCAACACATTTACAACACATGACTTCTCCTCAGCTGATAAGGCTGTAGTTTATAGTGGATTTTGGCTGAACTCAAAGTAGAAAAGAAGGCAAAGGTTGGAAAGCAAATGGAAAAGAGTCCAACATAATTAAAGTGCAGTTGCATCCAAGTTTGGAAGTTGAGCAGTAGTATGGGGAGGATAAAAAAGGCCACATGTATCTTGACAGTCTTAGTAAATTTGAGAGGTATGTTCCATGGACCTAGGCTTGACTCCTGGTCGAAGGAAGCTTAGCATTAAGATCCACGCAGGAGTGGTGAAACATGCTTTCATCTTTTTTTCTGCTAATGTGTCATGGTTTGGGCTGAACTGGCCACTCAGGTGGAATGACAGATGCTCTCCCCTATCCCTCTTCAGAGAGAGGCAGGAGAGAGAAAGACTTATGAGTTTAGAAGGAACTAAACTATTTTAGTGAATTATTAATAATAAAATAAAAAGGAAATAATGAAATATATACAAAACTGTATAAAGTTCCCAGGATGACAATCGCGACACTGTCTTGCACTGGGGAAGTCCCAGACTGGACTCAGTGATGGACAGGAACTGGATTCCTGATCTGGATTCAGGATCAGGATCAAAGGCAGACAAACAGACAGAGTCCTCCTCAGACATTGACCAGTCTCTGCTCCTCGGACCGTTCTGTGTACTTAGTGTTAAAAACAAAATAGAAGCAGATTTGTGTTCACCTGCAGAAGAAATGTGAAGTGGGCTATCTTTGTAATCTTCTTTATCATTTGGTAAATATGGTTGTCCTAGAGGTTTCTGTAGTGGTCAGAGATCCTAATATCCTGCGGACATCCTTCTTTCCTTAAGGGACAGTAGCAGTAAGTCTTTCACTGTGTGGACATTACTACCAGTTCCTCCATCTAAGAAATCTGATAAAATAGCTCAGATTCATAATGAGACATAAATTCATCCTATTAAATTACTGCGTGCTCAGGTCTTCTCTTTTGTTGAGAAGCTCTAGGTGGCAGGATGGAGATTTTGAAGTGTTTCTACTGAACTTGGTTAAGATTGCTCAGGTAATAATGTGAAATGTTTGTCATGTCTGATGGTGCTGATACTGCCAACAAGAAGGCATTAATTGTGAGATGATCTTAGTTTAGTTCATTCCTATGCTATAATTCCTATATTATGCTGAGACACTGTGGTGACAGATAGTTTTAAAACTCCCTTGAAAGTTTTGCATCATACGTTTGAAACCTTGAGAAAATAAGATATGTATTCTTCTGTCCTGTACACAACAGAATTTTGTTGACAGTGTGTATTAAAATTGCCCAAATAACTGAAAAGATGTATTACTACAAGTCATAATTTCTATTGAAAGGTATCCTGTTGCCTATCCAAAACAGTGAAGCAGAAATGTAACTGCGAATGTCAACTAAATCAGATATGACACATATTATTGTCTAGGCAAGTGACTCAGGCAGCTGTGACACAGAGAATTGATAGGCCCTGCCTCGGGCAGAGGGGAAATGTTGACACACCTGGATAGTCACATATTATCAAGGAGTGAAATCTGCGGTTTCATGCTCTGGTAGAAAGTGGCATTTCTCATCTCAAAAATATTTGATTCTTCAAAAGACTAGGAGTTGGGCTAGAGCTAAATTGTCTGAGATTTAGTATGTACTTCTTCATATTCAATATCCTTGAAAAAGCCTACTGGGGATTCAAAGATGTTTTTTTAGCTTTGTATCAACAAAAAACTCACATTGGAAAGTAAGTAATAAGACTGTTGCTATCAAGTACCAACATTTTTGGAACACGATCCCACTAAATATCTCCATCTCTGTCCCCGGTGGCTATCAATAGTGAAGATGCAATTGCATTTTGTCATACAGTTAAGATACGATTATCAACAGACAGTTTAGCCAGTGTTTGGCTTAATTTGCTGCAGATGAGAAGTCATAAATTGGCTTTGGGAGGAGTCAGGTGTGGTCTGCAGGACGTATGTACTCAGGTGCAGTGCCATGAAACGCAGGTGATGTGTCCAGTAATGCTTTATATCCTGGCACAAAGCCAGAGCGGAAAAAGCCCACAAGGGAGTGCCTTCAAGAGACTTCCAGATGGTTCTGTACAGGCAGCTTGGGCCCAGCTTGATTTATTTGCTTTGGTTAAGTGTGGATATAGCATTTAACTGAACTAGAAAGTCAGTCAAATCCCTGGAGCGCTGGGGAGCGCAAGTAGAGAAATGAGTGCGACTCTGCAATATGATTCCCAGCGCATGCTTTTGTAACTTCTATACTCTTGGTTATTCCATGACTGGGGCATCACAGGTCTCTTTTATACATGAAGAAAGAGACAAGTATATATGGAGACACGTCAAATGTGTAAAGAAATATCTTCTTATTTCCTACTCCTGGTGATGTATTAAGTATTTTCTGGCATTGTTTCTGTGTATCAAATTCAAGATAGTGATTACTTCTCTTTTTTTTCTGTTGCTTTTGTTCTCCTGTATTTCATCACATGGGTTTATTTATATTTTGTCAAGGGTATCCAGAAACCCCTGCTCCGAGGTGCTGTTAGGTTAAAAGAAATAACTGAGATTTTTCAACCTCAGAAGTAAGCTCTTGATGCATTGTGCCTGAAATTCAAGATTGCATGTGGCACAGTAGCTGGGGAAGTACACGCCCACAGCTTTGAAATAGCCAGTTGACACTGACATTGGAGAAGCACTACGGAGAGCCACTGATTGATTGACGTTTTGCTACAGGAGCACGAGGCTGTGGACACACAGATGTGGACACTGCTCTTCACTGCCCACTGAGAGCATTTCATAAGTAGAAAACTGCTATTTCAGTTTATCTGAATTTGCACCAAATCAGAGTGCTTAACATCTATCAGAAAACTTGTCAAATTCTCAGGTCATGCTTGGAACAGGATTTGGGCAGTGTCCCTTCACAGTTTCCATTGTTCTTGACCTTTTGTATCTAACACTAAGCAAAGAAGAGCAATTAGAAAAGAAGTACAGAGTGGAAGCCTGGAAAGCAGATTTCACTGTGATGAGGCAGAATTAAAGCAGAGGGTGCGGAGATTTAGCCAGTGATAGGAAGACTTCAGTGATGAGACTGTAGGTGCATAATTGAACACGCCTTTTATCGATTCAGAACGACACTGGCTTTGGTTGGATTTCGCAGGTCCTATGTGGAAAGTGCGAGGCCTCAAGAAATACTTTCCCACAAAGTATTTTCTCAGTTAATTAGTTATTTTCTCAAAAATAGATTTGAAAGGGATATTCTCTTCCTATGATGTGCGATACACCATTGTCACTCTCAACACTTGGTGAATTGGTACCTCCCCTAGCAGTGATCATGATCACCTGCCCCCCAGCCAACCCCATTTATATACTGAGCATGGCATCTATGGTACGGAATATTCCATTGGCCATTCCATCATTCTGTCTATGCTCCGTCTCAGCTTCTATGGGAAGTTGAGAAGAGTCCTTGAAAAATATAAACAACACCTGGCAACAACTAAAATAATATGCATTATTGACATTCCTTTCACACCAAATCTGAAACACAGCAACCACTAGAAAGAAAATTAGCTCTATCCCAGCTGAAACCAGGAGAGCCATTTTTTTCACAACATGAAATTAATGAGCCAAACGTCGAAACCTGTTTCCTTGGCTGCAACCAGGCCCCAAGAATCACCTCAGTTAGAGCAAACGCCCTTGCAAAATTACTGGAGGGGCCACTTCAGAAAAGTGACTGCTAAAATATTTCATGCTACTTCTCATTGCAACACTATATTTCTTAGAATGGTTTCAATTATACATAGTGAATCAAGGCTTGTCTATGGGGACAATGAAGATGGCTTCAGACTTCTGAATTTTACAAGGACAGGGGGCTGGGCCCCAGTCACTCCTGCCAGGGGGAGCGTGAGTGTCTCATAGCTTTTGCTGTTCCTGCTGCTGTTGGGTGGATGACAGAAATAATGGCAATGGCTCTGGAGTACCACCCACCTCTGCCTGCAAAAACAGCCACCATCCTATACAGCCCACCTCTCACTGGGTGGTGGAAGCAAGCATGGTGTACTAGAGATTAATATATGTCCATGCAAAAAAGTGTTATGCAACCTTTGCTGTTCATAGGTGGTCAAGACTGCACTTTCCAGACAACCAGACTTCCATCACGTCTGGATGAGATCTGACAGAGCTTTGAGGAAAGAGTTCTGCTTGCTGCTCTCCATCCATCTTCTACTACTACGTATCCTTCTTGGCCAATGAAAGCAACAGAATCTCTGGTATTGAGGATTTTTCCAGGCTTGACTCCAAAATACCTGACAACAAGTCCTTCAGAACATGAGTTTTCATTGTATGTTCCCAGAGAGAAGAAGAGAAAAGGTTTTGACTATTCAGAATGTGGAGTTCTGAAAAAAGTTGCATCCAGTACAATGGCTTTATCAAGCTTAGATACATACTGTCCCATAGACTACATAATGTTTAAAAAATATCCTGTCACCTATAAAGTCCTGAAAAAAAAGGTTGATCCATTTACAGGCCTATTAAGAATTGCAAGCCAATATGGCCAATGCATTAATCCACTCTGAGGCCTTGCAACCATCATCCATCTTTATCAGGCCCAGAAGTGGAAAGCCAGCATGACATTTAATGGCATATAGAGATATAAAATCTGGAAACTGCTGCAACTTCTTACGAGACAAGTAGAATAAAATATTAATCAAAAAGGTCATAAAGTACAAATGATAAATGGTCATGCAAGAAAGCAAACTCCATGCATAACTACTACTTACTTCACACTTCTATTCCTTTAGCAAAAAAAACCCCAAACCAACAATCACTGCAGTTACAAAACTGCTATCGGAACTGTTACAACTGAACAGATCTAAAAAGACTGAAGTCCTAGGAAGAGGGGTAAGAAGTGAGCAGTATCCGAGACCTTTATTTTTCCTTGTTTTCCTTATTTTTCCTTTATTTTTTCTTGTTCCTTATTTTACCTTGTTGACTGGTAAATAATAGCAACAGCAATGGGCTGGGAAGAAGAGCTATTGGGCATGGGGAGCTCTGCAATAGGAGGAAAAGGAGCACTGCAGAAAGATGAATCTTGGCTTTGGGAAGGGTTGGAGGTGTGCTAAAGTTGAAGACAAGAAGCTCTAGGTAGTGGGTAGTGCCCTCTTTGTCCTGTAGGATAAATATATTGCTTGTGCCCACAAAGAACTGTCCCTTACTGTCTGTCCAACTAAACCATGACACGCGCTCTAGCAATAAAGGAATATCCATGAAGACCAAATCTGGCAAGCCAGCAATCAACCTGTGCATGGTTGAAGAAGGATCAGGCCTGGAAAATCTGGCAGAATCCAAGCCTGATGATCCAGCTATCTCCTGGTCTCATATCACTTATCCAGGAGTTATACTGGCCTTGCACTTCCTCATGCTGCCTCATACTCTGCCAGGGCATGATGTCAAGCTCATGAAAAATGGAAAAAGGAGAGTTACAGTAAATTGCCCTGCTGGATGGCCTCAGCTCCGCCCACTCTTGGGATCAGTCTTTTGGGGTTTTCCCACAGTCAAATAAATGTAAACCTACTAGATGCTCCGTGCATCAAAGATAGATGTACCTTGCTCTTGGTGTGAGAATGATGTTAATTGCATTGAAAAGGCGTATACTGGAAAACTTCAAAATAACAGATGGGGAGGAACGATCAAAAAAATTTACTGTGATTCATAGAAGGAGGAGTCCTTCTTGCTTCATGTTTTACATGATGGATGCTGCAAGGGAAAGTAGTCTTTTTGATGGCATCAGCATCAAAGAGGGGAAGAAGAGTTAGGATTGGATGCTGAGATACCTCGGTCTTGTTCCCTACCTCTGCTTCAGGCTTTCTCTTTCCTTTCCAAGTCCTTTTCTTCCCAGGAGGACTCTGAGGCAGACTGATGCTGGAAGAAGAGCTAAGACGTACTGAAGAAAAGATTTCTTGGTGCTTGTTCATTCCAGCCACTGCGCCCAAAGGATAGTCCCTCCTGAGTTTGCTTCTATCCCTGCCAAGCTGCTCCCATCTGTCTTAGCTCGAGAAATGCTTTAGGGCCACAGCCTGCAGTACCAACAGGCTGAATGCACGCTGTAGTCTCCTAGATCAACATTCTTCTCTGCATAACTCCACCTCTGTACCTGGACAGAGGGTGCGTTTGTTGTTTTCAGGAACTTGGCTCCCATTCAGACTCATGGTGCAGCTAAATAACAACCTGAAGGCAAAGCTAGCTTTAAAAGTTCCTGCTTACTGGCCACACGTTTCTTTACATTCTTTCTCTCCCTGTTGCAGTTAACTGCTCTGTCAGCTGTGCTGCTACAGGTGTTCTCGAGACCATAAACACGGAAACAGTCCCTCGCTAAAATAACCTCTAATTTCAAAATCAAAACATGGAACTTGTGGAGTCTCCAACCTTGGAGATAATCAAAAGACATCTGGACATGGTCCTGGGAAACCTGCGCTAGATGGCCCTGCTTGAGCAGAGGGTTGGACTAGCTGAACTCCAGAGGCCCCTCCAACCTCAACCATTCTGTCCTTCTGGGGTTCCGAAAAACAAGGTGAAATACCCGTTACATGTTCAGTAAATGGCAGAAAGGTAACTGCATCAGTGGGACCAAGAACTTGAAAGGATTTTGTGTCTCATCTGTGTTCCCCAGCACGGCCTGGCTATGCTGAAGCTTGCTCTTGCATACAGGGCTGGAAGAAATGGTTTTTTTCAGGAGTCTGGATCACAACCAGGCAGTAGGGTCTAGCCTGAAATCCTTGGTTGAGCCTATCGGCTTGGTGTATGCAGGAGCAGAATGTATAAGGTTCCTGATGCAGGCAGGGTAGGAATTGCATGGATATCATTTTCAGAGGCTGTAACACACCACCTTGAAACCAGTCTGCTCACAAGCTGCCTTGGTTCTGTCATGTCAATTTGTATCAAGAGGCACTGGAAAGTCATTTTCTGCAACCTGTAACATTTATGACCTTTTAGATATTTCTTCTGCTGAGTGGCAGTGAGTGACGAGATCAAAGCTTAGTGGGTGATTAAACTGGAGAGTTTTGAGTCATAAGTAGGAAACTGATATCCAGAGTGTTGAGAGTGTAATGTATCTTGGAAACTCATTGAAAAAAATGGTAACAAATCAAGGCTGTGAAGCCTAATTGGAGGTTTGATGAGGTACAGAAAATTTCAAAGCAATCTGAGAGTGCACATGCATTTGAAAGCACTTGGAAAAATAAGCTGTTACTTCAGAATTTATTCCCACTATATTATTGTGAACTCACTGCAAACAGTTTCATATGTTAAACATCTAGAATCCAGATTCACTTAGGTCTGTTGAGTGTTCTGAATAACACTGCATTAGTCTCACCATGTTTTTACCTAATCGTTGGCTTTAGGGAATGCTTTCTGAGGCAAAGGAATAGCATTACCTGGCAATATAAATAAACATTAAAATCAGTCTAAACCTCAAAGAAAGATGCAATAGCTTTTTGTCTGCAGCTATGCTTGCCACTGCATTTTGTGCGCTTTTGTTTCTGGGCTGACAGCAAAAGCTGAGATTTATCACACCTTGATTTAGATACTTGATGGAAATACCTTAATGCAGAGAGAGGATTCCCAGGCTACGTCTCTGGTGAAGGCAAGACGGTGTCAATGGATAATGATTTAATACACTGGTGCACCTCGGGGAGACAAGTTAGTACTTAGGTAGGCTGAATCGCCTGTCTGTCTCCCTTGCCTACAGTGACAGCTTGAATTTTGAGGATCCTTAATTGCAGCAACTCAATTCTGTGTTTAAACCCTGGTGGGAGGAACCTGGGTGCAAGTCCTTATTATTCACAACTGATCAGCAATGACTTTCCATTCATTGTCCGTCTGTCTTTGGCTGATCATTTTTTCCCATATAAATCTCTGGAAATGCTGTAGTAATTGCCACACGCAGCTCTATAACTCCTCACTGTTGCTCCTTGGTTGTCTCCAGATTTAATGTTAATATTCCCTTTGTATTCAGCAGTGATGCCAGCCATGAGATAAGGCAGTTCAGACAGAGCATGGACCGAGGGTTTCCTTCCAAGGATCCATACGTGATCTTTGGGGCAGTCAGTCACAATTGAAGCTACTTGTTCATTGTGCAATGGAAAGTCTACCAGTTCTGTTTCCCTTATATTCCTCTAAGAGGAATCGCTGATAAACTTAGAAAGCTTATTTTGTTTTTTATCTTAACATAACACCAGGAAACAAAATACCTAGTGAAAACTGGATAAGGCATAACAACCCTATCTCTGTATCAAGTGTGTGATTTAGCTTCTGTGTCACTGAGAATTTACCTGGGAAATTCTTTGCAAGGAACAAAAATATACTATGAACGTGAAATACACTGGCTGTTCTTCTCCTGAAAGAACAATAATCAGGGACTTCGCACTCAGGCAATCTGATACTATTTAAGGAACCACCTAGATAACACTTCACATATCAGCTTTGGAATTGCTACTAATAGAAAACATAGTAACAGAAATCATACAACTGATTTTCTGCATCTCAAGAAACCGGTAAGGTACTGGAAAGATGAGAAGCAATGCCTTTCTTTATAATATAGCATAATAAATTTTGTTCTGAATAAAAGAGGAAACTCTAAGCAATATGATGTGATTGGTAATTTAAGAAGTTACAGAGCCATAAGAGGATTTTGAAGTTTAAAGTGGTGAAATGAGTTTATTAAAAAGAAGTCTAGAAAAAAGCAAAGTTTAATCCCCAGTCTTAATACTGGGCACTAAGGCCATGCTCCTAAAACTTGTTTTCCTTTTCTTTGTAGACTCACTGTTATTTTCCCTTTGATATCAATGACACGATACTTTTAAATTCATTTGAAACCGTAAAATATGGAACAAGAAGAACGCCTCTTATCTAGCATACAACTATATTGCAAATAATTGTAGATTTCTTAATGTGTTACGTGCACAGGAGAGTGAAGAGCAAATTCACAGCTCGTCCAGGAGATGTCTCTCTCTTCCCAAAATATGCCCAAGACATTTGTATTTCAAGGGATCTATCTGGCCTTGCAGATGTTGGCTCCCTCAGCCTGCAGTTATGACCTCGCAAGAAAGCGATACGCAGTCTGACCGCTACGTATGCTGCATTCTGTTGTGGGGTTTGGCTATCGTTTCCAGCACAAACGCCTCATTTTTAGGTCAATGTTTTTAAAAACCATGGGAGCTGAACAAACATTTGTGCTGCAGCCTTGTTTTTTCTCATGCACTTCAAACTTATGTGGTAGGCTAACTTGCTTGATTTCTACAACCAAGTAATTTATTGTACAATTCTGTCACTGCAACCGAAGAAAACACAGTGATATCAATGGATTTTAGGGACAGATACAGCTCATGGGAGCCTGAATATGTACTATTATTCTGCTAACAACATAAAGAGTATAGTGTGAAGAGTAAATAATTCAATATTCTCATTGAAATACGTCACAAAGGAATTTAATCCTTTTGTAAAATATTTTGAAATATTTTCAGTTCTACTGCACAGAGATAGTCTAATGACAGTCAATACATTTTAGTTTTGCTGATTATGCAGTAAAATAATTTGTGCTTAAGAAATTGCTTTGTTTTTAGCAATGCAAAGGATGATGAAAACACTTGCAGTCCTAGGTCCTTTGGATCTACTGTTTTTATTCCCGCCATTGCAGTGGTTCTACCCTGTACTTTATGATATCAGCTCACGTGAGCCTAACTTCTTTTGTCAGGGGATAGACATAGAAGTCTCTTTTTTCTCTGGACAGAGCAAGGCAACAGCCTGGTTAGCCCAATAATTTTATTAATATGAATTTATTCATGAGTTTCATTGACTTACTGATGATCTTCACTGGGAATTACAGGAATTATGACATCCATAACAGTAATTCTTTTCTCATGGGAGAAATAATGAAATATGATATGAAATGTTAGTCTGGTGAATAGGTCCTGCGGCTTTCAGATGCTTTAGAGGAAAAATAATTTTATTTTTATGAGCATTTACTGACTACTGTCATTGGAGAATGAAGTACTAGTCTATGCGGTGGTCCCAGGTGAATCTGTGTACTCAGGGATGAGCTGCATGGACAGCTTTGTGAAGATCACAAAGGAGGCAGGGCAGGAGGATGCCTTAGTGGAGTTACTCTGCTTCTGGAATGAAACAGACAGCTGAGCATACACATTTCCCCCAAAATTCCTCAAGAAAAGAAAAGGGGCAGTAAGATGCCCCCAGCAAGAAGTGGGGACAAAGAAGCAAGACTGAGCCTTTGTCCAAAAACTCAGGCTGTTCACACTGCAGTATGGATTTAGTTTGGAGGGACTTTTAGGTTTGATTTGAAGACTCTGGGGGCAGAAGCTGTCCTGTGGCATGCCTGTCTCTCTTGGTAATAATATTTCTGCTGACAAGCTGAGCAGCAGTACTTGGGGGTAAGAAAAGAAAAGTTTTGTCTAAGCTTCATCTGGTCAAGGCACCAAAACCGAATGCTGTTCACTTTTGTTGATCTTCATGACATGATTCCCCTCAAGGACTGAAGAGTTCATTAAAGCGTCATGGAGGTATCCGAGTTAAGTTTAACTGAGAAAAAAGGGAGTTGCTTATACCTTTCAAAGGTTGGCTTTCAGGGTCTCTGTGAAATCAGAGGAAAAGATACAATATTCCCACACTTTTAAGGACCTCTTTTAATTCTAACAGCAAAAATTACTCATTTCTCTTTAAAACAACATCACACAACAAAGGTATTACATGGTAGCTAAAGAGACCTGTTGAATATCACATTTCTTGGACACTCTAAATGGGCAGAATGTCCTGTGTGCTGTGGAAATGTTCCTATTACTCAGCTGGCTGACATGGAAGCTCTTATTGTTGGTGTTTTTGTTTTTGTGTTCTGCTTTGCAGCTGCACTCCCCCCAGGAAGAAACATGGGTGCTTCTGCTGACTCAGTCCCAGCCAGAGTCCCCCAAATGCGCTGGAGCCACCTGATTCTTGGAGAGCCTGGAAGTAATTTCCAGCCTAGTGTGTTTCATTTTGAAGTTTAGTCAAACAGGGCAGCCAGATGGAGCAGTAGATTGTCCTGGAGAAAACACAATCTCAAAGTGGAACTTTACATAGAAAAATAAAAGAGAAATCTAGGAAAGGAGGGGAGGAGGCTAACTTTGTGATGTCCCTAGAAAAGAGAAAACTTCATCTCGAATGCTGGAGTGATGTAAGCAGCTGGAAGGACTGAATTAAAGGGTTGAGCTTTTGGGTGGAGTTTTGGGGGTCAAAGGAATATTTCTGCAAGCCACTCCACCTGTCAGTAGCCAGCCTGAACCCACCTGCCTTCTACTGGGAGCACCTTGAAAACTTCACATCAGCCTTTCCTAAACTGCACTTCTGCTCTTCTGACATCACACTCAAACCACAATCTTGGAGCCTCTGCCATTAATATGTGAAACAGCTTCTTGGATTTGTTGGCCAGGAGGGCCCACAAGGACCAGCCAGGATAGCAGGGTCCAGGCCCACTCTGACTGAATTCTCCTTCGAATTCTTGCCTGCCCCTTACAGAAACCTAGGTTTTAAAAATTCCCACGTGGGAAGGATTCACCAATAACCTTGGTATGTTTTACCAGGTATTTGTTATCTTTTCTGTTAAAATATGACTGACCTATTTGATAACTTGGCGGTAAGTAATTTCAAACCTGCCACAAGTAGATGCTTGCTCTTTTGATTCAGAGATGAAGAAAGGAATCAATCTGAAAGGTGGCCACATTTTCCTACTTTCATGTCAACTTCTCTGCTTGTATATTGCTACCTTCATTTACCCTCAGTAAGGCAGAAAGCTCCTTGGAGATGGGGATGGACCTTCATTCTTAGGTGTGCTGTGGCACCTGAGTGACATAAAATCATAAAATCATCTAGGTTGGAAGGGACTTTTAAGATCATCGAGTCCAACCATCAACCTAACACTGCCCAAACCACTACTAAACCATGTCCCTAGGCACCACGTCTACCCATCTTTTAAATACCTCCAGTGTCACACAGAATTACTCCAAGCAATTCTGAATTACCTTTACTTTGATAAAGCCTTTGAATCATAGAATCATAGAATGGTTTAGGTTGGAAAGGACCTTGAAGATCATCAAGTTCCACCCCCCCTGCCATAGGCAGGGACACCTAGACCTAGACATAGGTCTAGGACCACTAGACCAGGTTGTCCAGGGCCACGTCCAGCCTGACCTTGAAGACCTCCAGGGATGGGGCCTCAACAACCTCTCTGGGCAACCTGTTCCAGTGCCTTACCACCCTCAAAGTGAAAAACTTCTTCCTAATGTTTAATCTAAACCTGCCCTCTTCCAGTTTAAAGCCATTCCCCCTCGTCCTATCGCTACATGCCCTAGTAAAAAGTCCTTCCCCAGCTGTTCTGTAGGCCCCCTTTAGGTACTGTAAGGCCGCAATAAGATCTCCCCGGAACCTTCTCTTCTCCAGGCTGAACAGCCCCAACTCTCTCAGCCTCTCCTCATAGGAGAGGTGCTCCAGCCCTCAGATCATCCTCGTGGCTCTCCTCTGGACATGCTCCAGCAGGTCCATGTCCTTCTTATGTTGGAGGCTCCAGAGCTGGACGCAGTCCTCCAGGTGGGGTCTCACCAGAGTGGAGTAGAGGGGCAGAATCACCTCCTTTGACCTGCTGGCCACAGTTCTTTTGATGCAGCCCAGGATACGGTTGGCCTTCTGGGCTGCGATCGCACATTGCTGGCTCGTGCTGCGCTTCTGGTCAATCAGCACACCCAGGGCCTTCTCCTCAGGGCTGCTCTCCAGCCATTCCCCGCTGAGCCTGTATTTGTGCTTGGGATTGCCCTGACCCAGATGTAGGACCTTGCACTTGGCCTTGTTGAACTGCATGCGGTTGGCTTGGGCCCACCTCTCCGACCTGTCTAGGTCCCTCTGGATGGCATCCCTCCCCTCCAGCGTGTCTACCTCACCAAGCAGCTTGGTATCATCGGCAAACTTGCTGAGGGTGCACTTGACCCCACTGTCCATGTCCGCAACAAAGATGTTGAACAGTACAGGTCCCAGTACCGACCGACCCCTGAGGAACGCCACTCATCACTGCTCTCCACTTGGACATCGAGCCGTTGACCGCAACTCTTTGAGTGCGACCGTCCAGCCAGTTCTTTATCCACCGAGTGGTCCATTTGTCGAATCCATGTCTCTTCAATGTAGAGACCAGGATATCATGTGGGATGGTGTCAAATGCTTTACACAAAGTTTTGATCTGATTAAGGGCATAAAGGCCCTACAGAGGGATCCGGACACATCTGGATCAATGGGCCAAGGCCAATGGTATGAGGTTCAACAAAGCCAAGTGCCAGGTCCTGCATTTGGGTCACGATAACTCCATGCAGTGCTACAGGCTTGGGGAAGAGTGGCTGGAAAGCTGCCCAGCAGAAAATGACCTGAGGGTGTTGGTCAACAGCTGGCTGAATATGAACGGGCAGTGTGTCCAGCAGGACTAGGGAAGTAATTGTCCTGCTGTACTCGGCACTGGTGAGGCTGAATCTTGAATATTGTGTTCAGCTTTGGGCCCCTCACTACAAGAAAAACCTTGAGGTGCTGGAGCATGATCGAAGAAGGGCAACAAAGCTGGTGAAGGATCTCAAGCGCAAGTCTTATGAGGAGCAGCTGAGGGAACTGGGGTTGTTTAGCCTGGAGAAAAGGGGACTGAGGGGGGACCTTATTGCTCTCTACAGCTACCTGAAAGGAGGTTGTAGTGAGGTGAGTATTGATCTCTTCTCCAAAGTAAAAAGTGATAGGATGAGACGAAATGGGCTTAAGTTGCGCAAGGGTAAGTTCAGTTTGGTTATTAGGAAAAATTTCTCCACTGAAAGGGTAGTCAAGCATTGTGACAGGCTGCCCAGGGAAGTTGTTGAGCCACCACCCCTTGAGATATTTAGAAGATGTGCAGATGTGGTGCTGAGGGACATGGTTTAGTGGTGGACTTGGCAGTGCTAGGTCAATGGTTGGACTTGATGATCTTAAAAGGCTTTCCCAACCTACATAATTCTATGATTCTATGGTTCTACCTACCAGCTTATTTATCAGGAGCAGTATTATTCTACTAACACGGTGTTGCCTCTAAGCCACCTGCTTGTAACATCTCCTATAAATAATTTGATCTTAGAGCCCTCTGCCCCTCTATCTGGGTCATCAGGATGAGTTGGGTGGGAGGCAGATTTAGAGGAGCTACCTGGGGTGGTGCTCACCAAGGCTGCACGAGATGAAGTGCAGATAGCAAATGCTGCCTTGGAACTTGCCAGAAGGAGCAGTCAGGGGAATATCTGGAAAGTGGTAGGAACCAAGAAGGAATGGGATCCATTCTAGGACGCAGCACACTTCTTACACTAACAGCATTCAGATAGCCTCCAAAATGGGCATCTTTTCAGCTCTGCAGAACCTGCCTGAGTGCATAGTAGTGGGTTTTTTTCTATTTGTTTTTATCTTGTGTAACTAGATTTTTAGCTAGTTGTATCTATCTACTTAAGCCTCACTTCTAAAAGAATAATTCATCTGTATTAAACTTCCTCCAGTGCTTAGCCAATAGGTCTAATTTGGCTACATATATTTGCAGACACTCTCAATGTTTATTTTACAGAGCTATATGTTTGCAGATCCTATTTTACTGTCTAATAGCACTGGATCTTATCCATCTCTATCGTCATCTCATTTTTTCCCCGAGAAACTCACTGTACAATTTCCAAATTTCTAATTTCATCCTGATGTAGTAATTGCAAGGCTCCTGCTTGGGGAACAATGGGAAAGTGAGTAAAATTTCAGTACACCTCCTGAATGTTTGTATTAGTGACTTCTGTAGTTTTTCCTCACGTTTATACCATCAAAGATTGCAAGCCTTTGCATATTTCTTATGCTGTGTAAAGACCTCGACGCATGATCAAGTTACCATGCTCTAAACAAGTTACTACAGGTTGGCTGAGAAGTAGTAGTTATCAATGTACCTAATGCAAAATACTATGAAATTATGTGACTTAGGTAATTCTCTTTCTTTACATGCAAGCTTTAATCAAATTAGTTTGTATCTGACAAGCCTGAACATACACATCTAAGTGGTGTCCATTGGTGCCTAGTGACTTCTAAATCACTGCAAGTGGGCAGCTTATCCGAGCTTCATCAACCTGTAAAATGTGAAATGATCCCAATTTCTGTACTGAACCGAGGTAAAGTGGTCCTTCAGTTACCACTGAAGTAGCTGGCTACCATCTTTTAAAATGACAGGAAGATGCTATTATAAAGAAGATATTACCAGGTTTGCTATAGCTGTTTCATGTGCTGTTTTGCATCCCACTGCACAGGTACCATGTTCTGATGAAGATGGTTCCACCTGCAGTGGTGGGATTTCCTATTTCCAATTTACCTTAACCTGGCTGGAGCTGGGGAAACCCTTCAAAAAAAGGGGCAATCTTTTGGGCCAAATGGATTGGGAGGAGGAAATTTTCCTAGGGACACAGAGGGGACTGCGTTACTCTTATTCAAGCTGAGAGCACCCTGAAAAGTGACAGAGTACAGACCAAGGATAAGGAAACAACCCACCATGCAGGGACACAGTGGGCAAGAGAGACTGGCTTTCACATCCTTTATTTAACATCTTACCTAGAACTTCTGAGCCTGTACTATTTTTTTTTTTTTTTGCCTTGTACTAATAAAACCTCAGACTAGAGGCTGGGAATGTTTCACTTTTCAGTCTGTTCATCTCATACCCTTTTCTTCAGCAATATATATTAATAGTGTGGGTACCCTTCTGTGCTTCCTCCCTAACTTAAATGGCACTGTGTTGCAAACAAAAGGGACTTGTGGCACAGGTCCCTGACCTGTATTTGGAAAGAAGCTGAGAGTTGGTGGAGTGGCTAATGAGCTCCTCAAAGTTTATTTTTTGGCTCCTGAGAGCTGCTCATTTTGCAGTTTCCACAATGAGAAGGAAGTGTGATAGCTGAGAAATACACTTCAAGGATACACACTCAGGCATGTCTGACTGAGAGCACTTTCAAGGGCAACACTTCTGAGCCTTCACTTGTGATAAATAGTGATAGAACATGAAGGTGTGGAAAGCACCTTTAAAGAAGAGATGCATGCCCTTGGGCTGGAGGAACAGGAAGACGAGGACCATGCAGGGACATCTGGACACCAGGGCCTGGGAAATGCTTTGAATTGCACCATAAGTAAGGTTATCTGTGTTTCAAACTCACTAATGTGCTGCCATCCTCCTTGATGATGGCCAGAGTGATGGGGACTACACTCTGACCTGGAAGTGACCGTCAGTGACCGTCAGTGACGAGAAGACATTGTGTCCTGGTGCGCAAAGTGGCAGAGGACCTCCTTTCCCATCTTCCACCTCTATATCCATGATAAAAACTGACTCTAGTAAATAGTCACATGATTTCTCGTTGGATACCAGTAATGAGGTGAAGATAGAGCCTACATCAGCTCCCTTACCTGTTGAATGCCACCATTTACCTTGCTGATTTATTATTAGCAGATGTATAATTTTCCCCATACTTACTGGCTTCTTTTCCATCAAGTCATTCCTTATTTGAATGTACTGGTTTGATGCCACTCTCAGCTAGCTGAAATAAACAGTAACACCAGTATGAAACTGGTTGGAGAGTCACATCGTATGTCCTATATGTAGAAAAAGAAAATCTCTTTTCCTTGTTTCTCTAGTAATACTGAATTGCTGTTTCTTCAGAGCAATAGCTAGTTTCTATGATCAGCTGTAAACAATTACTAAGCTGCCTGTCTTGATGATTTATAGCTAAGTTATAAAAGGGTGTACTTTCTTTCAGGCTGCTTGCTAAGACCAGAGGAAGACCCTGAGCTGACGGTGATGATGCTGTTTTATCACCTGCTGTGAACTAATTCTAGGAACTAGTTAGATTTTTTCTGAGGAAATTGCTTTGCAATGTGAAATCAATAAAGTCAATACTCTTTTCCTTTTTTTCCCCTCTGTGTGTGGGCATAGACCAATATGAAGAAGTGATTTTTGGAGAAAAGGTGCTTATTTTCAGGATGAAATTTCTGGTCCAAACCAGAGATGACAGTAACATAGGGACAATAGAACAAAGCATGGTCCAGTGAAGATAGCACCCATGGGGAAAACATGAGAAATTGAACAGAGTTCATGTTTTGAATCTGCTGGTAATTTAAATCCAGTGTGAATTTCTTTCTAACCTGCTATTTGGGCAGATATTTACTTTTTCATGGAACACTGTGAAAGATCCAGTTTTTACCACATTGCAGAATGCATCATTTTTTAATTAAAATTTTGAGTAGTTCTTCAATATAGGAAAACTACTTCCTACAGATGCAATAAGAAAAATCAGGTGGCTGTTAGATTTTATTTTGGCTTAGTACTTGGCATCATTTAAGGGTTAAAAAAATCAACAGTAAACAAATTGTGGCATGTCAGAATTTATTCTAAAGCTTCTTTTTAAGCTACATGTATTAAGCACCCTGGAGTTTTTGTTTGTTTGCGATAGCTGTTTTGTGTGATCATCTGTTATTAATTACAGTATTGTTGGTCAACTGGCTGTTCCAGTGATTAGTGGTATTATTATAAAAGTATGCACACTCCCTTAGTACGTGGGTGGTGGTGGCAGTTGTGTTGATATCATTCCTGTCTTTTTCATGGAACAGAGCTTTAGGTCTTGCTTGGTTGCTTCATTTCTGCCAGATCCTAGATCTTTTTGCTTTCCTTTTTGGAATGTTTGAGACTTTTCACTAACTGATATAGGAATGGATCTTCTGAGGGTATACAAATTTTCAGCTCCTATAATAGATGCACAGCGCTCAGGAAGATAAGATACATATGCTATCTACAGATACCAAAAAACCCATTGTGCAGCATGTCATTAATTGTCAGTTTTATTTTTTTGTGAGACTACCCTCTAAAGTGTAAAACAAACAATGAGAAATGAGTTTTAAATTAGACAGTGGCTTCTAAGACAAAAATCAAGCCAGTCATTTTGGTATCAGATGGTAAAAAAAGGTTATGTGGACCTCATTTCAGAAGGAATTCGGCCAGTGATGTATTTCTGTGCTATATATGTCATGTTCATGAACTATTTTTTCATATACTTCTGTTTTAAAGCTTAGCATTAGAGAAACTTGGTAGTTCTTGTTTGTTTGGGGTTGTGTTTTTTTTTTTAATGACACATACTTAAAAAAAACCTCAAAAGGTTGGTGACTTCTTATGCTGGACAGTGTAACACATAACTGACACCACTGAGCTACTGATGAGAACTGCCATGGTGATAGACATACAGTTATTCACTCTGAAGCCACTGCTGTAATTAACAAGTGTGATGGCAAAGAGATGTTTCTGGGAAAGCTTTACGTTCTTCAGACTCTGAGGGCTAGTGAGAGCTTTGGAGAAGCATAGATTTTTGAACAGGGAGCCTTTAATACTGCTGCAGAGACGAGTGCAGTGAACCTAATCCTCCCATGCAAAGACAACTTCACAAAAGAATTCCTCTTACCCTGTTCTTTTACAAGCAAATTCCACAGGCAAACTGGCCCTTACTGCATTAGTTTAGCTAAAATACTGCTTTGGGCAGCCTTGCCCTATACAATGCCGTCAATTAATTGCATCTGTATCTAACTTGAATCGCAATCCATAGTGATCCTAATGTTTACAACAAACACCTTTAGTGTGTTCCAGATAAAGCTGGAAATTCAGGATTACTCATTAATTTTTAAACTCGATGCATTATCCTTTGTCTAATAGAAGAATATAGTGATGTAAACCAGCACAATGTCAACTGGAATTTGGTCAAGAAATTCTATATTGGGCTTTTCATTCAATTGTTGTGATGGAACTGGGTGAAACTCGCTTAATAGTACTGAACATTTTATTTCAAGATGAATACAGAAAGTAGATAAACACCACCTTCATCGAATATCAGTAAAAGAAATAATCATTTTTGTCCAAAACTCAGACCAGATACAGAACTGGAGCTGAAAGTTCAGTTGCACACCATGTATGCCTTTCTATGGTTTTCTTGGTGAGTTTAGGGGCAGTGAGTTGAGTGGGTGGCACACTTTGTGTACATAACATATTGTAGAAGAAGAGTAGAAATTCCTAAGGATGTGGCAAAAGAAAGATATCTGATACCTTCTTCCTTTAAGTGGACCTTTTTTTTTTGCCATGTTGCAGAGGTCTTTTGTAGAGCCTGACTGTGCAAAGTAGAAGGCCAGGGAGGGCAGTCCTTCTTGTGAATCCCTGGAGTTGCCAGGATGAGAGTGGGCACAGCCGGAATGACTGTAAGTTGTTACACAAACACTCATGGATGAAGCATTTGCTGAACTCAGGTAACACTCACCTGAGAAATCAAATCTGTTGGAGAGGATGACCGGTCACTGGCTAGAAGGTGACAGGTGTCTCTGCTGTGAGGGTCCTTGCAATGACATCTTCTGCTGGGTAGAGTGACGTTCCCTGAACTGCTCTTCTGCTCATCTCATGATCCTGTTGGGCTGTTGTCCTACGTGACATTACAGGCATGAAGAAGCACTGTATGTGATAGTAAAGTACTTTTACAAATTCTGTCTTGGCTGTCTACAAAGGACTGCCCTGCATGACCCTTCCTGCATCTACAGGAACGATTTCTATTAATGATTTACAATTATCTGTGTACACTGTGGTTAATTCTACAGCAGGAGCTGCCTGGAGGAGTTCCCAGCCTGGCCGGATTCTCCATCCTAGATGCTAACACACTGAAGCACACAAGTAGTGCCTGTCAAACGTTCTAGGCACAGCAGGAACTGTCTGATGGAATCTCTGGGACCGCCCAAAATCCCCACCTGGACACCTTCTGCAGGAATTAGGCAAAGCCTTCTCTATGAGGCTGTCTGAGAGCTCAGACAATCACCTCGTCTTGGTTCAGTCCTTTGTGTCACCTCTGCAGAGACCAGCTGGGAGCTCTGGGACCACTCAGGGAACCGATGCCTAAAGGCACAGGGGGTACACCCAGGCATAGCCCTGGTACTCAGCTACACCACAGCTGTAACTACAGGACAAACTTATCCTTATCTCATAAATTCAATTCAATAGTTCTTGCTGCAAAAAGCTAAACAAAAATCAAAATGATAAATCTGATTCGACAGGGCTGATGATCTGCTCCTGCAGATGTAAAAGATGGATCATATACAGAGTCTGGATTCAAAATGGGGAATGATGTTACTTCCTTTTGGCAGCTGTCTGGCCCTTTGAAAAACATTTCCTGTGCTGAATGTGCACAGGATAATATGGTTCTTCATTGCCGTGCACTGAAAATAAGAAATACTCTACACAAGTGTTTTGCACTTACAGTCCTGATTCTCGTTTGCACTGAAGCTCTTTTGTGCGCGTCTGGAAGTATAGTGAGCACTTGAAGTAAGTGCTCGTTTTGCTGAAGATCTCCTCCGGTCAGGGTGAAGAGCTGTGAGTTTAAGGGAGACTCAGTCACTAGAAGAAACCCAAGCTAGCTCAGTGTCATCAGAGTTCTTCTTTTCCCTTGTTAATACACCCGGACGTGTTCCCGTTCTGGGCAGGAGAGGACAGCTCCCCAGTGTCCTCACTTATGTGTGCTGTGTTGAAAGCAGGAAAAGTAAATGCAACAGCTGGTACATTAAATTCATGCCTTCTAAATCACTTCACTGTGGTGATAACAGCCCTATCAATATCCTCTTTCACTTGTCTGCTACATAGTCTTTTTTGTTTGAGTATTCACAGGTCCCTTTATGTCACAAGACTTCTCCAGCTGAAAGCACCACTGTCCATGTATTTCAAGTGAAAAGGGACATTTCTATTTTTATTTTAAGATTATGCTTCCGCTGTTGACATGGAATACGTGTGGTAATGGAAGTGTTAAAGGGGATGTTTGCATCTCTGCAATGCTTCTGGATAGAGGAAGGAATTGTTATCATGTGCCAAAGGTTTCTGCCTTGCCCTTAGTTCAGGTCAGGCAGAACGAGGATAGCGTTTTGGGTACAGCATTGGGGGTTTTTTTTAGCTTTGGGCCATTAATATCCATCTAGACTATTGCTGCAAAAAGCATTTTCCTGAACCATAGCTTTGACCTCTCTTTCCATCCTCTCTGCTGCTACTTCTCTGGCATATTTGACACAATTTTGTCTTTGTCCTCGAAGTTTTTCTTGGCCTAATCTCCCCCACCTATCTGTATTCCAGTGCTGAGAAGGTGTCTTCTGTCTCTGACCAACCCAGTTTGACTCATGTTGTCGCACTGTCACTTCACAGTTGCTGGTCTGTCTATCTCCATCTAATCCCCGGTCTCCTATTTATCTTGTTAGAATCCCTCTGGGGAGAAGCTCTTGTTTTCTGTGTTGGCAGCTAATGCAGTTAAGCCCTGGGAGCCCACTGGGGATCCTAGGCTCTTTGAAAATATAAATTAATAAAATATGAATTAGTAGAAACAGTGTCATGCAGAGGGATGGGAAAGTGAAAGGAACTAAAGTAATACCCTGGGGGTCTCTATGTTAGCCAGTAGTGGTTCCTAGCAGGAGCTGATAAGCAAAGAAATGGTGCTGAGGATCCACTGTATGAGGTGTGTACATTGTGCTGGGGGGCAATTTCCAGCTAGCTCTAGCCTGGTGCCACGGGCTGGAAGCTCGTTAACATCTGGAGCACAACTTCTGGTTTCGTTTCATCTAAGGGGAATACAGTGTGTGCTTTCTGAGACGGTGCTGTGGTGTGAAACACTGCAGTTATTGCTGTTGGGAGGTATTGGGATGTTCACTTCAGAAGTGCCCTCCTGAGCCAAACTATAGTGCTAATGTGGGCACACCCTCATTGTCTGCATATCTTCAGTACAGTTTGTCATTATGACATCAAATTAGCAAAATGCATAAATATTACTCCAAGGTAATAATTTTTTTTTCTAGTTGAGATTTGAGTTATTAATTTATGTTCATTAGCCTAGAGTGATTTGTCAGAAAAGACAAATGATTTCCTTCTATATATGTGTTTGCACTGACAGGAGTAGCTTTACGGAGCCCAGTGGATAGAGCATTATGAAAAAACCACTGGAGCTGGAGGTTCAGTTTAAACCCACAGTAGAACACACTAAAGTGTGCCAACCAAAACCACTTTGAATTTAACAGATTTAAAAGATCTGTCTAGTCTTCTTGAATCATAGGGTACTTTGTAGCAATCTGGAACTGCAATATCTTATTCTCATTTTAAAATTTCACCATACTTCACACCTAGCTAAATTCTGCCACTTACACAACCAGCGGTGAATGGTGATGAAACTGGAGAGAACAGAGGAAAAAAAGGCATATCTGTGTAGATGTCGTCAAGAACTGTTACATATTTCTTATTTCATCATTTGACTTGTGGTGACATATGGATTATAAGTAAAGCAAAATGCAACACTTGCCTTGGTACTACCAAACTTGCAACCTGGTAGAACACAATGGAAGGATGAAATAAGATGACAAGCATTATTTCCCAATGCTTATCAGACAAGTGAACTGCAGATTTAGTTTGGTACCTGTATAATTTTAAACTTGCTTTAAAGTGAAAACTTCTAAAATTCTCTGGTTTTCAGTTTGTTGCTTTCATTCCTTTTAGTTTTTTAAAAAGTGATTTGACTTCTTTGTTCTGCTAAGACAGTTTAATAAAATCTGCAGTGTAACTTAAGACTTAAATATCTGCTTTGTGTGTTTCTTCTGCTAGTTAGAACATTGATTTGCATTTCTTACAAATACTAATTGCACAGAAGGTTGTGGGGATACACATGTGCGTGTGTGTGTGTGTATGTAATATCTTGCATCCTTTTTTCAAAGCATTGTCCAAACACCAGCTAATTGATTTGACATGCTAAAAGAGAAACTCAGTGCAACCAAGTCATTTTGGTATGAAAGACATTTCCAGTCATCTCCGTTCAATAATTGCAACCACAACTTCAAAGATGATACAGATGCAAATTGAAATGCGTGATCTTGTTCTATCTGGATTTGATTTCTTTCCCCTTTTGCTCTGAAATACTCATCCTCCCCTTCCTGCTGGGATCAATGATGGCTGGGACTGCCACGTACAATGAAGCTATACAAGTCCAAAGTGATTGAATTTTACTCCAGGGATATAACTCCAGTTCCCTCTTCCTCTCCTTCAATGGGACTGGCCCTAATTTTATGCATATTCTGTGAGTTATATCCAAAATGTAGGTACGAATAAAATCTCCCAGGAGGAGGATGGGGAATCATGATCCTTATCTTCTAATAGGCCCCATTCTGAGATCATCCTTCTCTTATCTCTTTCCAAATTCTATACTGCCATATGGGAGTACAATAAATTATTGTTGACTAGTGAATACCCCCACAATTCTTGCAGAAGATAAATCACACCGCACATCTTGAAATTTCTAAGCCGATTCTGCCAGTGGAAGATAGTGAGCATCAAGTCTGTACAGATGGAAGGTTTTTAATACCTTAGCTAGTCCAAACATTTTGCTGAGTATGTGAAGTCCACCAGTAACTTTGCAATTACTGCTGATTTTCCATGAAAGACTCTCAAATGCTGTTGAAAAAACAGAAGACCCTCGGGCCCCTGACTCCTCATAGCTGTACATATCAGTACATGTCGTGCTAGAAAGTTTCAGCAATATTTTCTCCTGTGATTGTGGAAGACAACATCATGGCAGTTAACATCTGCACAGAAGATGATGACTCTGAGGCAGATGTAAGCATTGTTTTGTCTACTTAGCTCACCCGTTTTCTGTCCATCTGGCTGACTCAGGAGTTTTCTGTCCATCTGCCTGACTCAGGAGCCGGCAGAGACTGCTCTTAGTATGACAATGCATGGCAGTGTGACACCACATCGCTACCTCAGTGCACAACACCACGGTAGCAGGTACTTGTTAGCACATGGATGCTGCAGAACTGGTAAGAGCACAGTATGGAGGAAGAGTCTAATCTTTGAGTGGAATTCAAGCATAACAAACAGGGAAGATGTAACCAAAATATGCAAGAAAACAGATTGAAAAGTGCTCACAATTTCTGATGTTCCTCCAGAGCTCACAGGATTAGAGAACATAAGCTTCCTAGGAGCAGATTTTCTTGTACCCCTTTTTTCCAGCCAGATAAAATTCAGAAATGCCATTAAAACGTCACATTTCTACATTTTTTCTTGTGCTCACAAGTAACAATGTGGCCAATTTTAGCATCTCATGGGGAAATGGAGTGTGTCCAGAGGAGAGCCACGAGGATGATCTGAGGGTTGGAGCCCCTCTCCTATGAGGAGAGGCTGAGAGAGTTGGAGCTGTTCAGCCTGGAGAAGAGAAGGCTCTGGGGAGATCTTATTGCGGCCTTCCAGTACCTAAAGGGGGCCTACAGAACAGCTGGGGAAGGACTTTTTACTAGGGCATGTAGTGATAGGACGAGGGGGAATGGATATAAACTAGAAGAGGGCAGGTTTAGATTAAACATTAGGAAGAAGTTTTTCACTTTGAGGGTGGTAAGGCACTGGAACAGGTTGCCCAGAGAGGTTGTTGAGGCCCCATATCTGGAGGTGTTCCAGGCCAGGCTGGATGTGGCCTTGGGCAGCCTGGTCTAGTGGGAGGTGTCCCTGCCCACGGCAGGGGGGTTGGAACTCGATGATCTTCAAGGTCCTTTCCAACCTAAACCATTCTATGATTCTATGAAATTCAAAATCCATTTGAATCTTTGTAAGTAAAGATGAGAGGCCTCTGCAGGAAGAGACAGCACAGTTGTGGCTGACTGGAGCTGCCTGGCTGCCTTAGCTGCTTCAGCAGGGTTCTAATAAGAAACATTGAGGTCATAACTCATGCTTGTTCAGTAAGACATCTTCACATCATTGCATTCAAGTGGCCCCAACCAGACAAGACTATGCCATGAGAGCAGAAAAGTCATGAAGTCAGTACTTCCACGACTGAGTCATTTTTCCTGAGATTCATGTTATTTTTTTAATGCTTCAATATTTCAATCAAATTGAAGGAAACAGCTATTGAATAACGTCCTTTAGTTTCCTGAATGCATGTGCTGGTTTTGGCTGGGATGGAGTTAATTGTTTTCATTTTTGCTGGTATGGGGCTATGTTTTGGATGTGTGCTGGAAACAAAGTTGATAATACAGTGATGTTTTCATTATTGCTGAGCAGTGCTTACACTGAGTCAAGGCCTTTTCTGCTTCTCACACCACCCCACCAGGGAGTAGGCTGGGGGTGCACAAGAAGCTGGGAGAAGACCAGGACAGCTGACCACAACAGACCAAAGGGATATTCCATAGCATATGACGTCATGCTCAGCAATATAAAGCTGAAGGAAGAAGAAGGAAGGGGGGTACACTCAGAGTTATGGCGTTTGTGTTCCCAAATAACTGTTATGCACGACAGAGCCCTGCTTTCCTGGAGATGGCTGAACACCTGCCTCCGATGGGAAGTAGTGAATTAATTACTTGTTTTTGCTTTGCTTATGCGTGCGGCTTTTGCTTTACCTATTAAACTGTCTCTGTCTCAACCCATGAATTTTCTCACTCTTACTCTTCCAATGCTTTTCCCCGTCCCACTGTGGGGGGTGAGCAAGCGACTGGGTGGTGCTTAGTTGCCATCTGTGGTTAAACCACGACAATGCAGGATGAGGGTTTTTTCTGTATATCCTAATTCCTTAAAAAAACCTAAAAACCAAACAACTCAAAAAACAACCCTATGAATTTGCTTTTAATTCCAAGGCATGGGTTTACTGTGCCATAACCTCTGATGATCACTCACCTTGGCCTCTCCTGGAGCACCTGGGGCTATCACAACCACCACTACCTCAAGCCTCACTGACAGACCTCCGCAGGTCTTTGGGGTGTTGAGTGTGGGTTCTGGAAAAGATAAGTGTGATTCTGTGGCCCAGGAATTATGAGGGGATGATGTAGTCTGAATATTCCCATGCAAAGTTTAGTTTATTTCATGTTTTCTCCATTTTTTTCATTGTACTTTGAAAATAAAGAGATACCTTAGATTTTGGCCAGTGTAATAGAACTAGAAGGCTAAAGGAAAGAGGTCCTTACTTCTCACTGCTCAAATAGGTGTGAAGCTGCAAGAGGGAGAGACGAATCCACTTGATACAACAGGCGTATGTACCATATTGGAGGGTGCAAGTGCTGTGAGTTCATAACCACCACCTTGCCCACTCACAATTGCACTAATGATTGTTGTGGCATTTAAAATGTTGGCAAACTGCCTCAAATGGCCTGTTCAAAGCTAGCTTCACACTGCAGAGAGAGCCCTGTCAGCCAATCTGATGAAAATAGAGCAACAATGACTTCAATGGGCTTGCACAAAACAAAACCTTTGAGGCCTTGGTGGCAATTTGCTTCTTTTCTTTCTTCCTTTTTCTGTTTTAAATTGAGTTAATTTACATGCAGTTTTGTTTAAAGATGTTCCAAAGCGCCTTACCCAGGCCCTGTGGCTGACTGACCAGCTAGTGCTGTGAGAAAAGTTTTTTTCCAAAAAGAAACTGGGTGCATGCATGAATATATAGCAGAATAGTATCCACCATTGCATGTGACAGGCCATTTCACATTAAGCAAGTTCATCCCTGCAACAGGTATTTGGGGTTCAATTGGCAACAAAATCCATTTCTGGCATTTCCACTTCTTCCAAGACTATTTTGAAATCAGAAAAGCTGGTAGCGGTAAGACCTTATCAGGATGTCTTGATAACTTATTCTGAGGATTCCCTGAAAATGTTTTTTGAAGCTATAGGTATCAGACGTGAATCTTCAGTTTGTTTTGAACGTCACCAATGAGTGTCACCTTCTGTTTAACATGCATTCATTATTTTGGGGTAAAGATTATCTAGTTGCTCTTCTTAAGGTAAGGGAAACCTTCTGGTCAGAGAAGTCCCCAAAGGTGCAAATTATAACCCAAAGATGCAGCAGAAGAGTAGAGACTCAGCAGACTTCTCGCTGCTTGTGATAAAAGATCAGCACGCGTATCAATGTCTGGGTCATAGCTACAGAGTGCTAGTCGGTTGATATAGGTCTAGGGAAAACAATTTTTTCTCCCTGGAGGTTTTTAGATTTGTCAACCCCGAAACAGAATATGTGAAGAATTGTATATTCAAAATGAGATTGCCCCAGGGGGCTGATTTTTGTCAGCTGCTTTTCTGGGTTCATCAGTAACTGTGGTACTGGTGGGCTGGATTTCTGGCCTTGCCTCCATCATCTGGGGCTTGGGGCTTTCAAGGTTTCCCAGACCTCCTTCCAGGCTGCAGCAATGGACCAGAGAGGTGTCAAACCCTGAGCAACTGCAGACCAAAGTTGGTGTTAGTCTGCTTGGTTTCACCACTGCCTATCTCCGGCCAGCTCTAAATGACCTGTACAGGATTTTGCAAAGAGATTGGTTTTCCCTACTGAGTACAAAGAGAAATGAAGTGCCTGAAAAGAAAAAACAAAAAAGGTTATTTAACTCAAAGAAAATATGCCTTTTCTTTCCGTTTGCATGCAATCTTTCAAATGAGTTTTTATTTGAAAATCACTGCTAGCCATGTGTCTCCTTTGTACAAAAGAAGACCTAGTTATTTGTCAAAATTTTATTTCACAGTTTTCTATGTTAAAAGAAAAGTCCTTTTCTTTGTTAAGGAAAAAGAGAATATAATTAATTTTGTTGTTAGGACACATATGAAGAAAACAAAGCAGAGGAAGCAAAAGATTATAAAGGAGGGGGGGGTGGGGGGAAGCTTCCTCTTCCCAACTCTTTCACTGACTTAAAACAGCTAAACTTCCCAACAAATTTTCTTGCAAATTCCTCCTCAGGATGCAAGTGTTTTTGTGTGTTATATTTCACAGGCAACAGCTCGCTTTCAGGTTTTAGCTTCACCCCACCACAGTAAGTGCTAGAGATGGGGGTGTCAGATGCCCTGGGCTCATCATGCCATGGCACAGCAGCAGTAGGTCAGTGCTCACCACTTTGGGTCAGGAGCGCAGGTTTGAAGGGTACCTTCTGCTTGTCCCAGCAAACCAAGCTCTGCTTTACATCACAGAGTGGTCTCAGTGTGCAAGGCGATGGAGAATGCACCCTGTGTGCTTCAGGTGTTACAGGCAACCTGGAGCTGGTCAGAAGGAAAATCGTGAAAAATACATCACCAATGTCCTCATTTTCAGCCACTTGTCATTCCTAGGAACACCTTCTGTCCTTTCAAATCCACCTGTCAACCCAAATGCTTTTGCTACCTGCCTGGAATTGCCCATTGCAGGTTGTTTCTTAATGAAAAGGGCAATCACTCCTGTGGTCCTTTGAGAGGCAAGAGAAGCAATATGGAAAAGAATTTATTTTCCATGCTTGTAGTTTTATAATTAGATTTTATTTAAATCTGAACCAACTTTACAGTGCTGCTCCCTGGCTAGCTGGAAAGTACACTGCAGGGATACTTCACATTGTTTGCTGTTCATTGTGTCTCTCTTTTTTTTTACCCTTCCTGAGGTAAGGATTACATTGGCAGGGATTTGCTTTTGTTGTTTCAGCAAGCAGAGCCAACTGGCAGCCAGTTTGGTGTTTATATTGCAGTTGTTTCT
This sequence comes from Charadrius vociferus, assembly GCF_000708025.1. Classification (NCBI taxonomy): domain Eukaryota; kingdom Metazoa; phylum Chordata; class Aves; order Charadriiformes; family Charadriidae; genus Charadrius; species Charadrius vociferus. The sequence continues at coordinate 3,111,973 of NW_009647595.1, forward strand.
TCTCCAGGGCACAGATTTCAGTGTTGCGCAAAATGGTATTATGTTCAGATCAGGAAAAATACTTTCCTCTCCATTGCAGATAGAAAAGTGACAGCCTGTGGGAGGCAAGATCTGTCTCAGGTGTGTGTTGCTCTAGGAAAAATCTGGATGCTGTAGACATAGCTTAATGTGTCTGATGGTTTAAGAATGGGAAAAAAAAATATGCAGAGCGGAGAGTAATTTTTCCTTGTGTAGCATATAAGCAGTATTTTGCAGCCTTGTTGATGGTGTTCCAAAGGAAATGTATAAAATAAAAACTGAAAAAGAAAACCCCAGCAAAAATATTCTGAGCAACCTCACTCTCTCTATGATAAAACTAATTTGGGAGACTCATAGCTAGTTTCAACTTCTTTACTGCCAGAATAGCTCCACAGGATAGGACTTAAGAATACCTGCAACCACAGACCAGTTCCTGAGAAATGTCCATTCCTGCATGGATAAACCTACTGTAAAGCAAAAAGTCTGGTGTGATGGTATTGATTATGGTGTAGAACATGGCCCTTCGAACCACACTACCAAAATATATCAAAGTACCCAGGAAGCAGTTTATGGGGAACCTTGATAAGTGCTAAGATCTTAAAGTTGAGATGATATTCCAAGAAAAGACAGTATAGAGAGGGGAATATATATTAACATGGTTGTGGTTGCCTGTGATGCTGATGCAGCACTCTGAACTATTCCATTTTAGTTATATTTTTCAAGAGTTTCTGGCTTCAGGCCCAAGTGTTCACAGGAATTGATCTTTCTAATAAGAGAATAATCAAGAATTTAAGCTGATTTGAAGCAATAGAATAAAATCTTTCACCCTGGTGATCTCAGTGGGGCCAGAACGCAGTGGCTGTAAATAGGCACAGGTCCATGAAGCCTCACCCAACTTTGCTGCAGCGTAACAACGAGCTGAATGATGCTTTCAGTTTGTTAACTGACTGGCGTAGATCGTGTGTCCATCCAGAGAACATGATGTGCAGAAGTCGCAGCTTGGCTCTGGATGAATACCAGTGCTCTGTGAATCATTGCTGAATCCCACGTACTCATGAGCCAAGTGGGCCTGGGAAAAGCCAGGTCAGTTTTGCTTAGTCCAGGTTTCCAAGGTGTTTTTGGAATGTGGAAGTTTCTGCTCTTTTTGGACTCCACAACCCTAAAGCCAGTGCTAAGTTGGGTATCTCCCTATTCTTGATTAGTATTTTCAGCAGATGTGTGCCAAATATATGAAGCAGGCAGTACTATCAGAAGAGTTTCTCAAACACATTCACTTTTATCTATACCAAAACAAACAAAAAAAGTGCTCGAGAAGTTACAGACCCCTTTGCTAGACTCCCCACTCCCCAGTCCAATTCTGACCTCATTCTTCCTGTGAGTCTTTCCTTGGAGAGTGTCCTAAGCTTGGCGGGTTTTCTTCTCTTTTTTGTTCCTCCAGGTTGGTCTTCTGGCATGTGGTCTGGATGCTCTCTTTTGTCAGTCAGATTTCTTTCTTGAATTGAAGTCTCCTTTGATGATCTTTTTGCCAAACTTTTACACAGCTGAATTTCAGCCACCAGATGGACCCATCCCAACAAATCCCTGTCTCTGAGTTATTCAAGGTGGCCTTGATAGGACTGGTATTGATAATCCACTATCAGGTGTCCCCTTGTCTTCTGTTCCCCCATGGTGGAATAGAAAAGATTGCTATGATTAAGGTCAAGCAATTGCCACACAAAATGGGGTTCGCAATGCAAGTGGGCACGTACAATATTGTGCAAAGATGCTGCACTCTACTGCATGTTCTTTTTAACGGCAAATGAGTAACAGATAACTATGTATTCATATGCAAAAGAAAGCAGAGCTGCATTCTTTTAAACTTAGACACCTTTTCAAATCATATATGCTTAAGTGTAGAGAATATCGAAGTGAAACAGCTAACTCATAGTCCCTAGCACAACATAGGGATGTCCTCAGTGAAGGAAGTTTTTTGCAATACTAAAAGTTTTTCTTTCCAGGAAAATGTAAAAAGGTATGCCCAAACGATGTCCCCTTATAGTAACATCTTATAACCTCAAACAAAATATACTAGTTCAGATTTATCCATAAATAAAAAGAATTAGAACTAACTTGTTCTTAAAAATAGATGAAAAAAGGACACTTTGGAATATGCTGCATTAGCTGTTACCTTATTAATTTATGCTGTGATCTTGTTCTCTCTTTTAACCAAGTAGCAAAACTCTTACAGGCACTGGTGATTTTAACGTAGCACTTTAGCTGGTAAAGAACAAAACGCAATCTTAGAGTATTCCGCACTTCACTCCAGAATAGCAAAGCTCTAGTGTAATATTCATTCTATCACCTTCTATAATAGGTAAAGATGTGTTTTGGCACAAGGTGCCTCTAGTCACTAAATACCTGGCCCTTAGCCCAGAGAAGTTAAATTTCTGGCCAAACGTGTTATGCACTGTTGTCTGTCTTGATCATAAGGATAATTTCTTGAAACTGCTTCTGCCTGTGCTCAAGCAGCTTGGAGCTACAAGTCAAAGCTTAATCATATCTAGGGACCCCAGCCACTGAGTGACTGGCAGAATCATTGAAAATATTCCCATTTGCCTCACTAGACTTTGGATCTTGTCTTGGGTTACCACGGTGAAGTCTCTCAGCGTATCTTGTATCAGTAACAGGAGAGTGTGCCAAGGGTTGATACTGAAGCACAAGTATCATCAGTAACCTGGACAGAGAGTGCACCCTCAGAAAATTTGTGATGACACGGAACTAGCTGGAATTACTGACATGATCCCACAATCCAGTGACCTCAGTAAAGCTGGCTGCACCAGCAAAAACCCCATGAGGGTCAGTAAGTGCATCTAGAGGAATTGCTGGAGTTTGGGAAGTGACTGGCCCAATGACAGGTCGTGGTGGTGGATGCCAGTTTGAACATGAGCCACCACTGTACTCTCATTGCAAACAAACCAAACTTCAGACTGAGATACATTATGAGGATCTTGGTCAGAAGATCAAGGAAAGCTCTTCTCCTGGGAGGGTAGTGCAGAAGTGGAACAAGTTATCCAGAGAGGTTATGAAGTCTGCCTTAGGGTGTTTCCAATGCTGTGTTAGGCAAAGCTACAGCTGACCTCATCTGCTTGGTAATACTCCTGCTGTGGGTGGGAGGTCAGACCACAAACTTCAGAGGTCTCTTCCAACCAATGCTTCTATGATTCTGCGATTTTAACTATGATGTTACCTATAATTACATATCACAAAGTACTGGATAATAAAACCAAACTAAAAATATATTTGAAAAAGAAACAACTAGACCAAATACTCAGCAGTACAGAGCTAAATAGAACTAACATTGGAAATTCATTCATACTGCAAACAAATCTACCCTCTGGCTGCTGATGGGGAATCTTGAGAAATACAGACAAAGGGAGATAAAATGCAAGGCAGAGGGAGATAAAGTTACATGAAACAAGAGGAAGGATTCCAATAAGTCAAAGTTAATTAAGAACATCCGTATCATCTCAGCAAACATTTCTCTCATGAAGGTCCTCTTGCTAGCTTGAACAGCAGCTCTGGAAGTAAAAGAGAGAATGCCTCCATTCATTTTCATATCTTTGTGTATAAAACTCATTGTGTTAATTTGGCATTAAATGCATTTGTCTTCACATAAATCTGCATAATGGAATGGAAGATTTACTCCCTTTGAGGCCTAATCTCTCAACCTCATCTCTGTTTGAAATAGGCAGGAAATTGCACTGATGGCAAAGATGCCTGTAAGGTAACGTGTGGTAAGATAATGGAGGCAGAAAGCAAAGGTTTCTTGCTGAAGCCAGCCTGATGTGGCCATCTTCATGCACTTTAAACCACTTAGGTGAACATGAGCACCTTTGTACTGGCACACCATGATTGGGGATTGGTCAACAGAGTGAAAAGGTGCATGGCCAACATGTTCAAAAATGTCCCATAACCAGATCCTGAAAGAATCTGAGTGAAAATGCAACTGATGCAAATGTAAATGCAAAGTGAAAATGCAAATGACTGCCTAATTAGGTTTCCAAAAGCACCGAAGGAGATTAAGCCCCATTTCCCATTTCTGAACTGCTCCTACGTATTATTTAAGATCAAGACATCATTTTCAAAAATGCACTGGAATGGAAGCCTAAATCCATGCAAGGGCATAGACTTTGGAGAACCTAGCTCCCAGGCACTTCCTACCCAGCTGAAGTCAGAGTCCTAGCTTAAAGCCACGCTGATTTCATTTTGTGGCAAACCATGATATATCTGTTGGGCCAGAGAAAGAACAGGAGTGTGTGAAGTGGTCCAGGTCCTTGTGGCTCTTGGGCAACGTGCCCCTTAGAGCAGAGAGCTGTGCCAGTGCCTCGAGGGGAATATTTCCTACGCTCTGATGCTCTGTAGTTACTTGGAAAGTTTATGAGTTATACAGGATTAAGGATTCGCATTGCACCATTGAGTCAGATGTAGACTACGTGAATGGGGTGGCTATTCGGCTCTTAACAGCGTCACGTATTATAGAAGCAAGCATGCTAGTATGTTGTTCTGGGTGGTGCTAACACTACAGGGATTTCTTTGTAGAGTGGGAGAAATTACAGTTCCTTCAGTCTTCCTGATAAATCTTCCCAAGTCTTAGCTGAGTGACCTGACTGCTGGGGTCAAGCAGAAGGAGTGTAGCACCGTCTTATCTTTCTGCTTTGTGTGAGGCACTGTCTGGCAGCGTGCACTCAGAAAACCCAGTACTGTGCTGCTAGACACGGGGGAAAAGCTTGGGTTATAAATTCTGTCAAAATTCAGCCCTGAATTCAGTGCCTGGCTTCTCAGCACTGTCAAGAATTATGCAATTCTGGGTGTGACCAGCAATAGACAGTTTGGTATCTGGGGAATTTTACTGGGAGAAGCATCTGAAATTTTAGGCAATTCCAGAATTGGGGAGCTGATGAGGAAGGGGAGTGGGAGGCTGAAGACCTAAATTTTGCATAACTGTGTCTTAAACAATAGGACACAGAGGTCCTCTTGTGAATTTGCCTCTTCAGAGACTTGAAAAGTCCCGAGGTGCTCATCAGTTCTTCAGTTAGAAAATGTTCATCTCCTGTTGTCAGAGGTGTCCTGCCAAAAGACTGTGAATTTGTCCCGAGAAGGGGCCAGAGAGCAAGATTCGTGACTAGGGACAGCGAGGGGACAAGGCAGTGGGACCCTGGGCAAGAAGGGGGGTGAGGGCCAACTAGGAGCAAGAGGGGGACAGGAGAAGAAGAGGAAGAAGAGCCTTCCTCTGAGCTGAACCCAGAAATGTGGCTCCTTGGAGAGAGGGCAGAGGGCTGCATCCCACCACCCTGCTTTCTAGTAACTGGCTCAGCAACTGGGTTGACTTCAACAGTTAACTTTCTGGAGGGCTGAATACCTCCCTCACAAGTTTGTCTTCCTCACGGTTTGTCCCAGATATGAAGAAGGCGCAGCTGAGGCTCTGACTCCAGCAGTTTGTGTTCTTTGTAGGTTCTTAATGTTTTTTAAAGCCCATTTTTTAAATGCTGAATGATTTGGACACATGTTTATATCTTTTTTTTCCCCTAAATGAACATGTCCAAAAATCAGTTTTTAAAAAAAAAAAAAAGACAAAAACAATTGACAAAAAAAAAGCGCCTTTTCTGGCAGCTTGTCTTTGTGCTGAACAATTGTGCACAAATGACAGTCTCTTGCTATGAAGTGAATTAGTATTCCAGCCAGCATTATACACAGAGTATTTTCCCCAATTAAACATATATATTTTCCCTGACAACTTTCTGTACCTGATTCTGTTATTTTTTAAAAAGGAAGTTTGATTAAAGTCCATTTGTTCACCACAAATCATTTAAAACTGCCAGCCTTAAATATGTGGTAACTGAGAAATATCACCAAAACAAATTACATCACCTCCTCTGAGTTGCTAACTGAGCTTTGAAATTCTTCCTTTCTCCAAGTGGGGTTCAAGGAAAGTGCATGCCAGTCCATGTTCATTGTGAAGCAAACTCTGTGTGCTGGCTCTTCCCTCCCGATGCTGCATGGATACCATTTGTGTGCAGATCTGCACGGAACAAAATGTTCAGCCTGTTCTAGATCCTTCAGCAATGTCCCTCTGGAGGGAGCAGTGGCTTGGTGAACCAGTATAGATAAGGCAGGTAGACTGTGAAATCTCTTTAATCTTGAAGAAACTAAGCATAATGGATTATATCAGCTTCTCCAACTGACTCTCAACCTGTGGTTCTCAGAAAGTCTATCAATGGACTGAATTAGAGTTCCAATGCCAGGGAAACAAAGATGGACTTCACTGGTCATGGGTAGAAGATGCCCCATAGTTGGCTCATGTCACCTTTTCGTCAGAGTGAGGAAAATGTACAAATACACAAACTTCAAGAGAACCTCTTGTGCTTTATGACGAGCAGG
>NW_009647595.1:3118463-3187752 GCF_000708025.1 Charadrius vociferus
GAGCAGGAATGGTCCGTGCTGTTACAGCAGATGCTTTTCTGAGCCTCACAGTAGGAGAAATTCTGGCCATAGCTGATCACCAAATTAATGGGACAATATTTTACACGCTGTACTTACCTGTGTGTAATTTGGCTTTGGATATCCACCAAAATGTGTTTATGTGAAAATACTCTCAGGATAATATAATCCTTCACGTGCATAAACATCGTTTGACCGGAACGTTAGGCTATATGGGTAAAGTTATGATGCTACATATGGGGACAATATCACACTTTGATTTTACCTTCTTGAATGTAAATTCCTAACTATTTTTAATTTACAGTGTTACTCCTGAAAAACAGTTACAATTAGTAGAAAATTACATTCACAATAACATAACACCTGTTCATCAATTAATATAACAAAACACAGCCAAAAATAATTAACTGAAAGAGAAAGGAAAAACAATTATATAAAATAAGCAAATGATGAAACATCAGGTATAGCATAATAGAATTAAATAATGGCTATTATGCAGCAATTTGAGTTGAAGGACTGGTTTTTAGGCTACTCCTGTGTCTCAGTGTTGCTCATTCCCTCTGAATGCCAAGTCTCAAGCAGCATGGCAGTTCTTTCCATTAATTTTCAGTTTGATGATTACACAAAAGTTTTGGGAAGTCAGTTAGGACAGTAGAACCTAAAACTAAATATAAAAAGCTGCAGAATGGTGTTACAATTGTGTTTGCAAGTAGAGGGAATGTCAAAGCAAAGTAACCCACATTTAGAAAAATACTACTGACATTCAAAGATGTCAAAGAGGTTGAAAAGTCATTGTTGATCACTTTCTGAAAGCATAAGCAATTGTGAAAGCAAATAGATTTCAAAAAGCATGTAAGAATAGATGGCAAAAGAACTTAAATTGTTGTGCCATTCTTCAAGTCTTTAATAGATTGGGATTTTGGATTCAGCGCATGGTTCTAATTTTTCTATCACCGGGAAAGACGTAGAGGTTGAAGAGGTATCGAGAAAGGTAGCAAAGACAGGCAGGCATGCAGAAGGTTTTCTAACCTGGACGAATTGAAATAGGCAGCTAAGCTGAAATCGTCAGCTCAGAAAACAGATGATGGGGCTGTTTTTCAGAGAAGTCTTTAAAACTCCGGAATTCCAAGGAGAAATTGAGTAAAGCAAGATATTCACTGTTCTTGTAGTGCAATAACTTATTCACTAATTCGGTATTGAGGACTTCATTCGCTTCTCATTGAAAGAATCACAGTATTCAGTTGCATGAGAAAAAAAGAGAAAACCAGCTAAAATGGTTTAGAGTTGCAGCTCGTCTCAATATTTGAGTAAAAGGAAGACACCATTAAAATTTGTATGTAGAAAGGCAGAGATGCGGCAGGAGATATTCTGCAGATGTGACCAAATCACAGGAGTTAAGAAAAATGTTTAAATTTTGTTGTCGTCTTCAGAGGTGGACTCACTTCCTACTGAAACATTTGATGTTTTATTGTACAAAGTTGAAAACCCCATGCAAATGTTTTAAATAAAGATTTTAATTTCATGGATAAAATTTGTTGTACCAAGTTGTCTGATATCAGTAGGAATTTCCTTGTTAAGAAAAGATAAGTGTTAAATAAGCACTGTGCTCATCCAAATATCCATATCCACTTACTTTTTTTGGAGTGCACTTTTCACTTTTTTGGAGTGCTCTGAAGTCCCTTATCTCATGAGCACTTGAGGGTTCCTTCGCTTCCTTCTCTGGAACCAACCATTCAAAGTCCTCAATTGAGATCTCCCCCCCGCCAGTATTTACATCCCTCTGTCATCTCATCGGTCAAGTAGGATGTCCTTCACTGAAGTGTTCCCAGGAAGGATGTCTCTACCAGACACATTCCTTAATCTGTGCAGCAAACAGGAAAGCTCTCATGTATATATGGAAACATGCTCACAAGCCACAGTGTTAGGAGGGGGGAACGTAAATTCCACTAATGTCCTTCTTGGAGTCACAGACTTAACTGATGCACTTGGGTAAAAGGACTCATTGCAGCGAGATGTTCAACCACATCTGGGTGCTCTCAGGTAGCACTCTGGCTGCCTGTCTGCTTGCTCTTGCAAGCCTGTCCTGTCACAGGGGAAAAAAAAGCTGAAGGACTGAAAACCAAAACGTTCCTACAAAGGTTCAACAGTGCAGCTAAGACTTTACATGCTCTGCCACGCTGCAGCAGCTTTAAAAACAGCACTAGAGCAGCAGTGGTCCCCGGTGCTAGCAGGCCTAACTGATCTGGCTCAGCGCTGTGCTCCATGGCTTCAACTTCAGAGCTCACACTTAACAATCTGAGTGCAAAGGCAGAGTAAATTAACACATAGATATACCCTAAGCCTGCTCAGAGAAGCATCAAACTGCCTTACACAAGACAGATATTAAGAGTGGCAGTAAGTCTACTTCCATGCAGTTACTGCTCTCCGGCAGAGCATACATTGGCAGGAACCTAGGCTGAGAGAGTTGGGACTGTTCAGCCTGGAGAAGAGAAGGCTCCGGGGAGATCTTATTGAGGCCTTCCAGTACCTAAAGGGGGCCTACAGGAGAGTTGGGGAAGGACTTTTTACTAGGGCATGTAGTGATAGGACGAGGGGGAATGGATATAAACTAGAAGAGGGCAGGTTTAGATTAAACATTAGGAAGAAATTTTTCACTTTGAAGGTGGTAAGATCAGGTTGCCCAGAGAAGCTGTTGAGGCCCCATCTCTGGAGGTGTTTAAGGCCAGTCTGGACGTGGCCTTGGGCAACCTGGTCTAGTGGGAGGTGTCCCTGCCCATGGCAGGGGAGTTGGAACTCGATGATCTTCTATGTCCCTTCCAACCTAAACCATTCAATGATTCTGTGATTCTATGAACTTTTGCATCTCCACCATGTAGCTGTGAACGTGAAATTGCAGATACTGCACATGGGCAGGTTCCTGTGTTGCTCCTTAAGACTGGTCACAGCCTCCAGCCTCTCAGTGAAGTGTTGCTTGCGTAGCCTGGGATGCGTGAGGAGTGCAGGTGGGGAATGCCCCCACATCGTCAGCCCTCTGCAGAGGTACCAGAGCTGGTTTGGCCAATGCCTCGTGGCTTTTAAAGTGCTGCACCTTCAAAGTTATCTAGCATGGTTTTGTTTCTGCTCTGCTCACAGCAGGAGGTATAGCTGGGTAATTGTAACTATCTATGGCACATTAACATCTCATCCAGAACCTAAACACTTAATTGCTCTCTGGCAGATTTCCCTGCATTTGGCATCCATCCTGCTGTATCACTGTGCCGTGAACAATATAAAAGATACGTTTATTATAGTTGGGACTGGGAGAGGGCAAGGGGCAAACCAATGGTGTTAAAGATAGCAGGTTGGATTCTCTTATCTTTCATGGTGAAGGATGTTTTATCCCAATTAACTTATTTTTTTCCTAAAATAATTTAATATAATTTGGGGGTAGAGGGGTTATAGTCCTATTGTAAACAATGAAAACTCCATTCAAGTCAACGACAGCTTGAGCTGCATCTAAATGAGCTCTTCTGCCTGGAATTCAGGACAGAAGTTGTTTGCCTAAACACATGAACGTTGTGTTATTTATCCAAGAAGATTTTGTTTTAATAAATACAAGATCTGAATTCAGAACAGACCACTCCTATACTCACTGGCACACGTCAGAGTCAAAATTTTATTTCTTTTCAAGCTGGAAACTCTTCTAGTTTATGTGTGTTCAGATGCATTTTTTGTTACAATCAGAGGATAATGATAATCTTTTCAGATTTGGGCTATGGCCAATTCAGCTCTTACTCTCCATCAGGTTCTTTTAATGTCTGCATCAGGAATAATTATTAAAAGGACAGTCTTAATCTCATCCTATTTGAATTTTTTAAAAAATGTTAACTTTTATCTGTTTTAACTGTTATTTTTAACTAATAGCAACCCTTGTCTGATAAGCCTGACTTATCAGCCCTGTCAAATTCCAGTTGCTTTGGAGGGGAGACTGCTCTGAGCTTAATGATGTTTCCAAGAGAAGCCCAGGAGAGTGGCTACATATGAGGAGACTGTTGTTTTTCCTCTTTAGTCTTCTCCTTTCTTTTGACGGTACTTCTGTTGACAAGCACAGATACCTGGGACTGGGATGAACCTCTGGGCTACCACATCTGTGGTACCATGTCATACAAAGACACGGTGTGAGATAAACGTGTCGTGTCACAGGTGGGAGGTGAAATTTGTAGGAGGAATGGGAAACTTCAGAAAAGGTTTGAAACAGCACTTTTGACCGGCAGCCGGCCCAGTTCTGACTTGTTCTGGTATAAATCAGTAATAATTTCATGGGGTCAGATGGAGTTGCTCCAATATGACACCAGCTTAAGTGAGAAGAGCAGGTTTTGAAAGGAAACTTTGCTTCCCTCTTCCTCTGCAGACTTCTATGTTTTAACCATTAAAGATGATGACACAAGAGAGAGAACTCCCTCCATCATGATTGGGGAGCGCTCCAAATTGAAACAAAGTGTTCAAAGCCAGATATCATGAAATAAGACAGCCACGAGTTCAGCACGGCCGAGGCACTCCCTGCACTCAGCCACTCTCGGCAGCTTTTGCGGTTATTCGAGTCAGCTGCTTTTTCCCTGTTCTAACAGCGTGCGAGACGTCCCTCCTGGGAACATGTAAACTCCCTAAACAAACTCTGCAGGGGAGCCTGGTGAGCGGGAGGGGAGAACTCCTGCTGCTCCCGGTACCCACCAGAGAATACCCCGAGGAGATGGATATGGTGTCTAGCAACTGCCTTCCATGTGTATTCTCATCTTTGCTGATTACTGTAATGTCTGTGTATAAATAGTAGCTCTCCCTTTTTATATCGTTCTCCTGCCTGATTCACTCGATGATGCAGCGTCAGTGACGTTTGACTCGCTGCCATGGTGATTGCAAAACGAGGGTTTCATAAACATTGGATTGTGACATCTGAATGAATCAGGCGGGAGGAGGAGGACGGGCAAGCCCTGCGAGAGAGCTGCACCTGAGCCAGCCTTGGCCCCTGTCCCCAGACGAAGGAAATGAGCACAGGGATGATGTGACGTTCATAAGGAGCAAGAAAAGAGCAAACCCATTGGGAATGATAGGAGAGCAGCGTGTGCGGGGGGCAAGTCTGCTAGGAAAAACTTCTGTATCGGGGGTGTGAGTCAAAGATAGGGTTGGGACGTCTGCTAATAAACACTGAGAAAGTGCTCTAAACATGACTTTTACTTTCTGTTCTGGAGAAAAATGAAATGGAACCTGCAGCAGAACCAGAAGCCAGATTAAACAGAAGTAAAAGCTTATTTCAATATACATACAGAAGGAACCAGAGAAGTGAAAAAGAAAAGGAGAATGTGAAAGGCTCTTCTCCAGGCTGAAAGCACCTTTTTGTTGCTGTGTAGTGAACTTGCTTCTGCTCTGAATCTGATTACACCAATTTTTAGCCATCTAGTTGCAATGGGAAAATCTGGAACTGTGTCCAGATGGTATGGGGGTGTGCATGGGGGGCCTCAGAGTGTGACCCACAAAACATGGGGCAGCTGGTAGAAAGACCTGCTGTCTGCAGGAAGACCGAAGACAAGGACAAGGATTCAATTCCTCCTCCTTGCATGATTTGGACCACTCTGAAGAGCTTGTGCCTCTCTCTATCTGGACACCTCAGCCCATGGCTTTTTGTTCAAAACTTCATATGGAGAGATGGAGAGGCCTCACTTTTAACAAAAGATGAAAAAATGTGTGGTGATAGTGTGCTGACATTCAGTGGTTGGGATATTCAGCCATGACGTGGTAGACCTTACTTCAGCAAGGACACACTGGTTGCCATTCCCCACCTCCTGGCACGGCTGAGCTGGAGAGGGGGCACATTATCCTCCCAGTCTCCTGTGCTTCTACGCACAACTTTGCTGGGCATGAGACAACTATTCCTAGAGTCTTTCCATATTTCAAGTATATTTGTTTATTTTACATGAAGCAACTTTTGAATAAAAATACAAATCAGGCATTAAAGCAAGGATTTCCCCATTTTTAGGGGAGGAATGTCGGAAATCACTAGCACAGACTAAATTATTCTTTGTTTTCCTTCTGGCTTGCTAAATCAATTCTTTTTATATGCAGTTGAGAGACTCCCAAGGAAGACTCACACCTGCCAGACCTGCCCCAGAAGAGTTTGAGTCCAGGGGCTGGGGCTCTGTGGCAGACTGGGGGGACACCGGCTCACCTCCTTTTAGGAAAAGGAGAGAAGTGACTTGAAGGAGGAACGCTCTGTCTTGTGAGCTATGCCATGAAAGCAGAGCGCTCCTGCTGTGACATTTTCAAAGAAACTCATAGGCACGGGGTGTAAGTACCTCAGCTGCTTCTTGCCCCAGGTCACAGGTGGAGAGAAGAACGTTCAGAATAGAAAGGAGTGAGAAAATAGCTTAAGTTGCATGGACTTAGTTTTCAGAGGGCTCCTGTTTATTTTGTAATGAGCATGTGGAGTCATGATCAGTCTTAGCACAAACCCCCAGGCTGAATCTTGCTCTTGTTACACAGTATTCTAAAAAAATAGTCCGAAGGAGTCTCTGAACCATTGTTGGTGACCTTTAAGAATTTATGATAGCTGTGGAAGGAATCAGAAGGCTGGGAAAATGCATCTACTTTTTTTAAAAAGAGCTTAAAAACAAACAAAAAAGTGTGAGGCATCCTATCAGTTTAACTTCATTTCTTGGAGAAAGAATTTCATAAATAGTCAAACAAGCTGAGAACCCTTGAAAAAGCTGAAAAACTGATAAATATCAGAGATGAATGTACAAATACTCAGAGATGACTATTAGCCAGCATAGCTTTGTCAATAAAGTTTCACGTCAAAACAGTCACATTTTTATGTGATATGAAACAGACTTTGTGAACAGGGGAAAAGCAGTGTAATAAAAGCAGCAAGAGGGATTTGAAACTGTTTCAGATACCACTCTCATTAGTAACTAAGAGGATAAGATTTTTATGGCACTTGTATGAGACAGAACTGTTTGAAAAATGCCCTCACAGGGCTGTTATCAATGGTTCACTGTTAAAAAAAATAAGCTGATATTGAATATTCAGCAGGTTTTTCCCCTAGGATTGATTCTGTTCAATATTTTTCATTCCTATATTTGTGACAGAATATTGAGTGTGCTCATTAATTTGCAAATGATTTGAAGTCTACAGCTACACCAAAGGACAAGGCTGAAGTTCAAAATGATCTTGACAAGCTGGAGAAATAATCAGGAAAATGACAGTGAAAACTCAAAGGAACACTGACAAGGTATTTCTCTTTGGCAGGACCTATACAATTAGAGGACAGGAAACAATGATGAAGTAATAATTTGGGGAAGGACCTGCATTCCATATGCACATCAGAAACTGAGCGTTTAAAGTTTTTACAAGAAAAAGTGGCTGAAATAAGAAGTTAGAAGTAAAATGATGAACTGATCTTTCCATTTCACTTTGAGATGATGAGATATTGCTGTCCCCAGTCCTGACACCATATTTCCAGAATGATGCACACCAGCTGGAAGAAAACGCCAACAGTGACCAAAGTCCAGACAGCATAACCCATGAGGAAGGATAAACCGAACCAAGGCTACCAAGCTAAATAAGAGAAGCTTGGGGGTAGGAGGAACAAGGAAGGACAAATCTTAGAAGTTTGTTTCCAAGAGAAAGGGACTAATCTATTCCTCATGACTGTGCAGGACACAAAAAGATATAAAGGGCCTGGAATACAGTACACAAGATTCTGGTTACATCTTAGGAGACATTTTGTAATGGTAAGAAAAGACTAACTGTAGATGCTTGTCCAGGAAGGCTGTTGAGTCTTCGTCATTAGAGGTTTTAATGACTGGTGAGATTACAATATAACTACCATAAATATAGTTGTTTCTCCCTTGGGACAGATGACTCCTGGAGGATTTCCATCCTCTATAATCCTATGTTAATTATGATGCAGAGTTTTTGGCCCGCTTTTGCTCACTACTAAACCACTTCAAAAAAGAGGAGATAAAGATTGAGTAAATGTAAAGCTATTTTAGGTAACTTTTCATTCATTTCTTTGCTTCCTTCCAGTAGGCAAGAGGATACCCAGCTTTCTAGGTAATGCAAAGGCTGGGCGGGCATTCCAGTAGCTAGAGAGGATGAGACTTTCTGACAGTCTTAATTTGAGATAAGATCAAGATATAACCCTTGCCAAACTATCTGCATGCAGAGTTAATATTCAAACACACTACACAGGCACAGGTGTGGCTGGAATTGCAGTAGTTAGTGTGGGACAACTGTCTGTGAAACTACATGGAAGTGGGAGGACTGAAAATAAAAATATAGGTTCTGCCACTTGTAAGCTTATTTTAATGAAATATAAGATAACTTAGACACAAATTGTTGCCAGAAACACTGAAGTTCTGTTCTTCAGAGTCTTCTTCAAAGATTGCTAAACTTGCCATACGTACCCATTTAACTCTTGTTGGGAATATGGAGCTTATCCTAAAGGAAAAGAGAGAAGTCCTGCTCTTTTACCCCTCTGAACATGAACGCAGAGTCCAGCTCTGCTTTTTTTTTTCCAGCTCTGTTTTATGTGATAACCCCCTGTAAATAAGAGCTGGGCTGTTGCAAAACCTCAAGATTTGTATTTCTCTGTTATTTATGAATGTTTGAATTTTGCAAACTGTCCCTTGACTCATAATAAATAAACTATGAGTATACACTCACTTGTCCACCACCCCCATGATATTTGCAATCAATTAATAATCAATAAAAAGGTACAGTTTGTCAAACCAGAAGTCCATGCTAGAACAACCCCTAAAATAAAATCTGTTAGAGTAAACACAGCAGTCAGTGAGGACATTGCCACTGACTAAAAAGGGCTTTCATTCAGGCCCTCAGGATTTTTAAAAAAGAAGTTCTGTTTCATATATCCCGTGGTTTATATATTTAATTTATTTCCATTTGGAGGAGAAATTTCTTATGTAAATTAAGAATTAGTTTTTGAAAATATCATCTATGCGTATTTATCTTATTCATGTTTGCTTATTTAACATTGTGGAAGAAATTGCTGCACTGTCAATACAATTCCATCTGCTTTCTCTTTATAGACTTTTGCTAGTACATAAGCAGCAAGAAGGCAGCGTGCTTTTTCTCCTTTGGAACTGGTTTTACATTGCCTTTACTATACCATGCAATACATCAATTGTGCTGCAGCACACTTGAAGAAACCGTAGCCATATTATTGCAGGGTATGGGAAAGCATTTGACATTACATGTCATGCTCTAATAGCAATCACAAAATCTCACCCAAGATTCTCACCTACTCTTGCTGTACTATAAGCGGAGTCATTCCTCGTCTTCCATTATGTCAGGTCTATGGAGTGTGAGGCTAGCTTCTTAAAAATAGGGCAGTATTTCCTTCAAGACAGTGCTTATTCAGCTTTTCTTATTTGTTGCTAACTACATAAGACAGTATTTTGCAGTGAGTTTTGGTGTACACACATAAGTGGATGTTTGGTGCTATTGGTCTTGTCTAAGGTGTACTAACTGGGGCTGGGACTCTGACCCAGACAAGCCAGTACATGCAGACATGGCTCACCTCTTAAAGGTCACCTTCTGTCTCTGTCCTGTGACATTACTGTGAGAACTGTGTCATCTTGTAGCTGCTCTGAATGTGATGCAGGCAGCAGAAAGTGATCCTCAACAGGAAAAAGCTAAGTTGAAGTGCTTAAGATAGCCCAGCAGAAGTCACACAGCTCTCTTTGAAAGATTTAGAGTGCTCCTTCATGGAAAAACTGAGATTATTCAAGAACACCTATAAGCCTCTTGCTTTGCTGTGGTGACCTAAGGATTCAAAGGAAGATTTGTACAGAGAGCTAGTATCTTTCATCACAGCATTGGATATAGCTGGAAAAATAGATAAGTTTTTGTATATGCAGGCCCTTCTTCATATCTAAGACACAAACCAGACAGAACATATAAATCTTCTGTATTTGTGATCATGCAAAAGGTTAATGTGAGCCTTATCAATTAGAGATATGAGATCAGAGTTGTTTTTAGTTCATAAAAAATTTGCCTTGAAGAAAATACTATGCTTTCCCAAAAGATGTAGGCAGTGTTATGTATGCGCAGCTTATGTTTGAGATCGGAAAATTCAGTTTTTGTATCCATTAGGAGAGATGGGGAAAAAAAAGCAGCTTTTGAACAAGCAATTATTGTAAAGGATGTTACACAGGATATTATGCAGCAACTGGATTTGGAAGCATTTCACAAATGTGGGTAAAGCTTCACTGTATCTTGTAGACTGACTTTTAAAATAGTCTTTTTTCATAAATTTGTTATGTGATACAGCTTGATGTATCTTTATGTGGACATTAGATCTTTTTTTCCGATCACTCTTGATTTCTTGTGAGGGAGATGAAGACCAGTCCGAGGGTTACAGCACCGTGCTGTCTCAGGTCACCCCCACGCCTGGTCCTGAGCCCCACCTCTCTGGCTCACCAGTTGAACACCAGCTTAATCAATGCAAGGCTTGCCACCTTTCTGGGGACTGTCCTTCCCCCAGCTGGAGGCTTGTTCCTTCGTTTGAGCACATCTGGGTTACAGCAACTGAATAATAACCAGGAAGATTCAGTCTTCAGATTATTTTTGGGTGCCAGCCAAAACTTCAAAAGATATAGGTATTTGGCCAGATTCTCACTTGCATTCATGTCCCTTTATTCTGCTGTCATTTCACTTTATACTGTTGGGTGATGTAAACGAGAATCAGGCCCTTGGCCATTATAAATCTACGGTATACATCAAAACATGGAGAACAGTAACCGGAGGCCTTGGCAATTAGTGTTGCGAGTCTGTAATCTGTTTCTTTGTTCATACATCACAGTGTGTGATTCTTCAGATCCTGTCCAACTAACACCTCAGCCAAGCATTTCACTTGACACAAGCTTGTATTTGGGATCCAAAATCTGTAAGGAAGCTGCTGAGTTTCAATGTGACTCTTCTGCAGACACTCTTTAATCTCAATTTTATTCTTTCTTCTTCCAAAAATATTTAAACCTGGAGTATATCCACATAAGGGATTGCATTTTATATATTGTGTTTAACTCCATACTCCTCTCTCCCAAAGCCCTGAATACACAGGTCTGAATTAACACCTGGCATAATTAAAATTCTTGCTTTAATTACCCTAACCTTGTGAATATGCAATGTGACATCTTTCTGCTCTTTTTTGATATGATATCTTTGTCTTTTCAATACTTTCAAAGACACTAGAATCCATGTGATAGTACCAGAAATCCTCTTACCACAGTTGGAAAAAGTACTATTTTTTCATCTTAGAGAAAAATAAGTCTTTGGGACACAACGGCATCAAATTCAGCGGGATTAAAATATAATTTAAATGAAAACTGTCCTGGCCTGTTAATGATACACCAGGAAAACAGCCGACATGTCTAAGCATTGTACTTCAATCCAGGATCACCTTGATTGCGTACTTGTTCATATCTTACATATTATTAAATTATGCTGAAAATTAAAAGCCATATTCTTTCCCATCTTTAGCACCTCTCTAGGGTCAGCAAAGGAGACTACGGCTTGCTTTTCTGGTGATATTTGTGCCCAAGCACAATTCAGAGCAGTGGGCAGGCTGTTCCAGATGTTCTCATACGGTCCCTGACACAGCCACGGGTGGTTTGCTGATGCCTGTGGTGCTCTGGCAGCTCACCCTGCTCGCGCTCTTTGCCACTGACATGACTCCATAACATAATCAAGGAAAAACAACGTAAGAATGAGCTAAGACAATTTTATATTTATTGAAGTCTTTTTACAATGGGGAGTATTACCCTTGTCTTTTTGTACATCTTGGAAAGGGGTAGGAGGTCGTCTAAAGTAGGAAGATTTTGGCGCTTCATACTTGAGGCTAGGGATACCCAGGTTAGCAGCCATCTGCAGCTCCCTCTGCGACCTGTCCCAGTGCCGCAGCGTTTGGAACACCTGGGATGTGCTGGTGCTGCTCTTTCTTCTGCAACTGGCATTTTTGGAGTCCTAAACTCCTTTTAGGACACTGTCCTGACCAGCTGAGAGCAGTTTCACTTCATGCCCATTCCCTCTGTGAATATAAGGCCATTCTTGGGCAGGACAAACCATAATCCAGATGGCGTGGGTTAGCACAGGTCCTTCTGGACCCCCCTAACCACACGTTTCCTCGCACACAGCTCTCCCCACATCAGTGGGAGTTTAGGTCTTGGAAGGCTTCATACCTGGTGCTGGTGAATATCTCATTACAAGCCAAACTCTTATGGCTCCTGAAGCCAAATGCTCAAAACCCCACTGGTAATCTCTGCTGTATTTTGTTTTTTTAAGCATTTGGACCACTTCTCTGTGTTAACACTTACCCAGGAGCAGCCTTCCCATCTCCTCACAGAAGGAAGGATTTCTTTTTTGCAGCTCTTCTTTGTTGCCAGATGAAAACAAATTGGATTTATGGCTCTCACTGAAGGTGGCAGAGAAGCCAAGTGATTTGAAAGGGAAAAGCAGAATTACTTGCACAAATAAATGCTTTTAATTAAAAAAATGTTTTGAAGTATTGCATAAAGAACTATTAATTGTTACCCCAGCAATTATGTGATTTTATATCCGTATGGAAGTTATTTGCTGTCACTTCAAGTCTATAGTAGGTTATTTGCTCTAGGCTCTTTCTTTTTCTTTTTTCCCTCGATTTTTTTTGAAGGAGTAAATTAAACTACCTCAAGAAGAGGAATTTTTCTATTTCCTGTTAATTTTCTTCTTCCTTTTTTCTCTCCTTTTTTTTTTTTTTTTCTTTTAGGACAGAGGTTTCTAATGATCTTGTTTGGCCCCGTACATCCTCCCACCTGTTCCCTTACAAAGCTCCTGCCAAAAAGCTGTTTTGTAACCCCAAGTAGTAACTCATCATGTATTAAGTCAGTGCAGAAGTTGCGGCGTCTCTATCTTCCCTGATTTGGACCTTTTTTAACTAAATATAACACTTTTTCTCCCAGAGGATGCAGCAGAAGCTCACAGTGCTCTGGCGAGAGTGGGCTGCTCCATGCTGCAGCTGCAGGGACGTGCAAAATGGTGATACATGGCAAAACCTTCTTGATTCTCCCTCTCTGACCGGAGGCTAAAGCAGATAAATGTGACATTTTCTATAGCCCCCTGCTTGTCCCAGAAGCAAAATTCCTAAGGTAATTTACAGACTCTTATGCCCTGCGTTGTATGTGCTGGGTTAATTGCGTGGGGGTTTTATCCCTATTAGCCAAAAAAGCAACTTTCAAAAGTGGGAATGCCAAGGACAGTATCACCTAGTGGAAGAAATGGATGGGTCTGCTAATATGTAGACTGACCTTTAAACTTTGAAGTGTGCTCTAAACCACTCACATTTATTTTTGACCTACAGGTGTACTCACATATGGAGAATGCTATAAGGGGACATGGGGAGCAGATGCTTGAGGAAAGCATCCAGTTGCATTTAAACACTTTTAAAATTGAAAATTGACTGAATGGCCCCAAAGTATTTTAGAAATCAACCAACTGGATGCTTTTCTATTTCTTCCTCCACTTGGCTCAACACAAGCGATAGTGGTTTTATTTTTCACTGGAAACTTCTAATCCCTGTAAGACGTACATGTATTCTTTCATTAGAGATGCCAGCCCAGGACTGACAAGGGGCATAACCTGACTGAGACCTCCAGCTACTTGTTTGGGTTTGTGCCTGTCTGAAGGGCTGAGTAGCTCCCAAGAGTTCCGCATAGCCGTTACCTGAGAGTGGCAATGCCTAACCTGTCTCTGGCAGAGTCCCTTCAATGGCAACAACCTTGTAAGACAATTTTCCATTTTCATTTGGTGCAGATCAGCTTCTCCAGAGAAGAAGGAAGATTTCAAAAGTCAGGGGGCATTGTTTTTTTCTTTTGCTGTTGTCAGAAGTGAACCTGAGTTTTACCCAATTCAAATTTTCCTGCACTTCTGCACTGTAGTTCTCCAGCTTCTAATTTTCTTGGAGGTTTGTCATCACTTTCATTCATTGGGCTGG
The DNA here is from genome assembly GCF_000708025.1 of Charadrius vociferus. Classification (NCBI taxonomy): domain Eukaryota; kingdom Metazoa; phylum Chordata; class Aves; order Charadriiformes; family Charadriidae; genus Charadrius; species Charadrius vociferus. Next base: position 3,132,502 of record NW_009647595.1, read on the forward strand.
GTTAAAAATTTATCTCAAGTGCAGAGGTGATTCCTGTTCCCAACAGCTTCCCTTGAACCAAACAGTTGAGCCATTGTCAAGATGAAGGCGAGTGTAAGGCACTCATCGCAAAACAGCCCCACCAGAAACTAAACCAGAGTGTTTTCAGTACAGGTCAGTAGTGCAAATCTTTCTTAGTGCTATGTACACATCTGATCCAAGCTGACTGACGTAAGTAAACATGGTGCTTATCTGAAAGAAGAAGGGAGGGGATACTTACTTTCAGTATGGATTTGTCAAGCTGTCCCAAATGAGGAAAAAAAAACCCAAACCAACAAAAACAGTGAATATGAAACATCTTGCTTTTTTAATAAAGCACTCCTGTATTACATACTGCCAAACAAGCTGGAGAAACCTGGTCTGGGCAAAACCAGAGTATGTCTTTAGATAAATATCTGTACTCAGAAAATGATTGGCAATGGCTTGCTGTCAATGTGCATTCAGTGAGGCTCCAAACTTTTGTCTGTCCTGGATCTGGGACTACTCAGTGTTTTCATAGACTATTGTACTCTGCATGGAAGTCACCTACTGAATTTGTAATTTATTAATAATAACCATATTGTTGCACAGACAGCTGTTAACCCGCAAAACAGCTGCGTTGCTGGCTGGGATGCAATTCTGCTGCTTTGAAGGGTCTGTCCTGCATGCACTGGCATAAGCGCAGAGGAGTCCCTGAGGTGCAAATTCTCTCTGGGAGAGTGTGGCAGCAGAAAACTTCATGAAAATGGCTTGCAAATTCGTGATCCTGGAACATTTTCAATCTTGCTCTCTCTTATTGCCCTTAGTTTATTTTTCTCTTCCAAAGATGCTCTGTTGGCAGGAACGATGGCAATTGCCCAGCACTCTGGCGCTCTGCAAATTTGCATCCTGAAACCTTTTCTCCTTCCAAAAAGACCCCTCCTCTGCCCTTTGCTTCCATCATGTATTATTCCCTTCCCTCAGAATATCAGTTTTCTTCCACTTTGTCACTGCTTGTCTTAAGCAGTATCTAAATTACATAGTTATTTTGGCTTGGTTTTTCTTTTTCTTTTTTTTTTTTTTTTCCTTTCACTCCTCTGTGTTGATTTTTGTTCAGACCTCTGAAATAGCTGACAAAAAAACTTCTCCTTGAGTGCTTTTCATGCTGGTATAAGGCGGAAAAATCCAGTTAGAACCAGTCTGCCTTATGAGAAGTGCACTTTTGTGCTAAATTTCTTTACTACTTGGTAGCAGAAGTTTTAAAAAGATATCACTAGACTCTGAAGATGATTTAGGCATTGCAGTTCAATAACTTTAATTTTAGGTACCCCATAATGTTTAAGGTGGGTAATACACAGTAAAGGCAGTTTCAGTGATTTCTACATATGCATGGGGAAATCTCTAAGACCCAAAAGGAGAGCACAGAAATCTAGTTGCTTTTGAAAGGATATTGTTGGAATGGCCAAGACGGAACATGTTCAGTCAATTGCAAGAATTCACCCTTGATTGCTCTCCATCGTCGTCTCAGTCCGGTGCTCAGGCCTTGCACTTACAGGGACTACGATACGAGCAGCTAAGTCCCATCATAAACCATCATCTCAAATTAAGTGCCTAAATCCTTTCTCCAAGGATCAAGACTTTGATCTCCCTTCATAGCTAGAAGTGGACTTATTGAGGTCATTTCCATTTCTGTAAGCATCTAGACAACTAGGAAGAGGTCAGGTTTACTAAATAATCATTAGAAGTAGAAATGTACCCTTTCCCCTTCTTTTGTCCAATCCACTTATTGCAGGAAACTCTTTCTCCTATCTTCCTGATATAGTCCATAAACATGAGGTTATAGACACTCAAAAAATTCTGGCAAAGTTGTTCCAACTTTGTATGAGATGCTTAGCTGTTTTGGGAATGTCGACATGAGGTATTGTGATTTTGTCTCTGTCTTAACAAATTCAGCTTATTCTTTTCCTGAATGGTCACCAGGAAGGGGACAGAGGTCCTGTTTATGCACAAACTTTATGATGTTATATCAAGTGGGTCACTGGAGCAAGGACTAGGCTTAATTTCCACAGCACCTGGTAAATGGACCAAATGCAACACTACGCAATCATACTCACTCCCAGCTGCATACTTAGTCCTCAGAACTTCTACACGGAATAGCCTGTGCAGAGAAAAGTCCTATGGCAAGATCCTACAGCCATTCACATCATGACATGTCAACTTTCTTTTTTTTTTCCCCAGGGAAAGTGTTTTGGATTCCCAACTCCCATATTCTGGATGAGGATATTAATTGCTGAGTGAGGAGGGTTAGAGGCAGCTGGAGTCTGCTGGTCTGATTTGGCTCCACTCTGAGGCTGGTGAAAGGATTCTTCTACTGATGTTATTGTGGCTTACATGTGAGATAAATGCCAAGGAGTTTGTAGGTGTTAAACAGAAGGCAAACCTTAGGCATCTCTGATACATAGCAAGCACTGAGATAATATAAACCTCAACATGGCTATGCTGGAGTGTCTTGAGTACCAGTGACCTCCAGGTCAAATTAACAGCCACCTATGAGCCTTCACATATGTAATCTATGCTGTATATTTAAAAAAAAAAAAAAAAAAAGAAAGAAAGAGGGCTGATTCTGTCATCATTAACACTTATTCCTCTTATTTCCCACAAGTTAATTCCCTGGGCTATATTGAAGTTATGGGAAAGGATGCATTTGGCATACTTACATGGAAGACAAATAAGGAAAGAAGGCTAAAAGCAGAGTGTAAAATTTGTGATGGCGGGGGTGGGTGGTGTTACTGGCCATTAACATACTTAAGGGAAGCGCTGGGAGGTCAGATCTTTGGTCCTCTTACTAGCACACAGGCAAAGCACTGCTAAGTGTTCATTAAAGATCTCTACTGGCTGGGATGGGAGAGGAAGGAGGTGGAAAAAAGGCTTTTTCCACCATTAGTTTCTACAACGACACTTATTTTGAAGTAAAACTTCACTTCACAAAGCCAACCATCGTAAGTGATGCTCTCTCCAAGGGGTGATCTCTCTGTCCTATTCTTGATTGCTTTAAATTAGAGTTCAACCAATGTTTCATACCTATAGGATGAAAGATGGACATTTCACCCAGGGATGTGTCCTTCCCATGCTGGTGAATGAGGTATGAGCCAAGAGTGATGTCTCTCACCCCATCTCTACCTGGGTGCCTTTTCCTTCTTCCTCATAACCCAGGGAACAAGGGCTGTTCTTCATACTTCTAATTCTGTCTATTTTTCACTCCTCTGAGCATAGATTTGCAGCTTTCCTCCTTGTGTTCAACTAAAGGAAAAGTGGAATCTGATAGTGGCAAAGCTCATCACAAATTTGACAAATATTTCACAGTTTCTTTTTCTCCATATGTAGTCTTCAGTTTAACCTGGGGGAACTTAGTTACCTTTGGGGCCTCTCCCTTTCTATTAAATTTATTTGAAATTGGCAATGGGTTCAAAATTGATAGACAGGCTGGGACTGTTCTAGTATCAGCCTTATTCTGTTAGGAAGCTGCACTTAGAAAAAGTATAGCCAATGGAAATAGGGAGAAGTTATCTAGTTTGGTTTTTCCTTGTACTTGTTCTGTTGCACACAGCTGGCAATGGCTGCATGTTGTTTGAAAAGTCTCTTATTTTGTAAAATACACATCATTTATATGGTGAACAGAATTGTGTGTTAACATATTTGTGTGTCATTTTCTGTTCTCTTTTTAAAAAATCACAAAGAATACCGTGTGTTTAAAATTCTTGAATTAAAAAAACCCATGAGATAACAGACAAAAACCAACATAAAGAGACTTTAAGTAAATGTTTCTTATAATTTTTATAGGATTTTCTAATAACTAGGAAGGCAGGAAATGACTTGAGACGGAGCTCTCTCTTTCTGTGCCTGTCTCCTCCCAGGATTCGAGTCCCTCATAACATCTCTGGAGCTCAACCATATGAGAAACAGCTGCAGTTTAACTGTGCAAATGCTGCACTCTGTCTAGCTGGGAAGTGGGTTTTGATTAACTGCTGGGGGAAAAGGAAAGACAAAATTCACCATTTTAACTACTGTTATTAAAAGTCAATATGGGGAAATATAGCAGAATAGCTTACCTCATGGAAATAGGAGGAAAAGTCAATTTTCATATTTAATTGCTTTCTGTGCTCGTTATAGACAAGGTACACTAACAGTTTTTTAAATGTTCAGTATATAGAATATTAATGGACAAGCATGAGCACGCTGTGCCTTGCTTAAGACACTTAGGAAAGCAGAAGATGGCAATGAAAACCTAACTCGCAAATTCTACAGTTTCACAGCTTCCCTTGTAAGTAACACTTAAATAAAGAGTCATTTTAACAGAAAAGGCCCAGAAAATGGTTTATTGTTGAGGAAAGGCTCTCCTACAACATGACTGGTTGATAAAGCACTGCAAGGCAGACTGAAAAAATAGTACACGGAGTCTAAAAATATATGTCATCTTAAAAGCAAAGATATATCTACAATATTTTTAGTGATACAAAAGTATGTGTTATCTGCCTGCAAGCTCTGTAAAATGTGCACACGTTGGGGGTTGTACACCAGTAGTTCTTTGTGGAGATTCAAAGAGTTTCAGCTACACATAGGTAGTGGTTTAGAGGGCTAGATGATTAAATAGGATTTAGTTGGTCTCCCTCAACAGTTTTAAAAAGCATTTCCCTATATTTTGTCTTAAGGAAGTTATCTGAAAGAAGATATTATTTAAATGTGGAAAGGTTCCCCCAAAATACATCTCTTTGACCGACTGAGCAATGAATAACTGCTCTCAGTGAGCTCATGTGCAATGACAGTACCAATGATATTTGTTGTGGCAGAGTCCTGAAAGAGGCAGCTAAAGACAGTGTTTAAAAAACTGTTTAAAAACTGTGGAAGGACAGAAAAGAGGGAGGTTGGACATTTTAGGTACTTGGTGCCCTTTCTAGGGATGTAAGGCTCATATTTTATTCTTGAATCCAACTGAAATGTACTGTCAATTCCACTGTTTTTATCATAAATAAGAAAACTTTCAAATTGCCACATTTATTTCTATACTTAAAGTTTTAATAAAACCTATTTATAATCTACTGCTAGAAATACACCTACAAATTCATAATAAGCCCTGTAGGTTTTCTTTCTTTATAAACTGTGTGTTGGTGACTCACAGAATCTGCTAATACTACTTTATATCCTCTTCTATTTAATGATGAGTTTTTTCTCCATACTTTCTATGTCGTGACCTTGCACCTATTCCTGCACCCATTTCAAGAGTCAGCTTGCCATAGGAAGAAGCCTCCATCTCTACCCCTTAACGCAGCGGGACACCACCCTATTCCTGAGCAGTTCAGAAGCTCCCTGAGGAAAAGGGTGATACTGATTTTGGGTTGTTTCAGCCAGCTAATTGCCGTGGTTTGTTCTTCCACTGTGTGTATCATCCAAAGGTTTCTGGGCTGCGTGCAGCCTGGAAGACTGTGGGTGACTGCACTTAGCTGGTGCTGCTGGGTGATTGGAAACCAAATTATTAGCAAGCCTGTTACAGTGCCCCAGATTTAGACCCTGTAAACATCTAAAAATGTTGTTGAGGTTTGTGCCTTCCTTTGAAGGTTTGTAGGGTATTCCAGGCTAATAGCAGGTAGCAGCAGCATGCATTTCTGTATCTTGAAACCATTTTTTCAAAGGGGGAAGGGGCACTAGATAATTCTTAGCTTGATAAAAAAGAGGTGACTGAAATGTTTTCTCAAGAAATGAAAGGAGAGATGGGGGAAGGGAAATCAACAGGCTAAAAGTTCCCTAATTAAACCTGGCACAAATATATATGGCAAAGGATACTTGAGAAGATGATACTTAACTGGATCCTCCACAATGAGGGTTTAGGATGAGAGGCCACATTCAAAAGCGAAACTGGGATTAGACAAAAAAAGTCAAATAGAAACAACTAAGAGACTTAAGTTTTTTTTTTCCATTTTTGGCAGTAATCTCCCAAAGTGAAGGACATAAACACAAATCATCCCAAAGTGGAGGGAGGATTGGAAGCACATTATGTGACCAACTTGGCTAAATCAAGAGCTCTTTGCTGACCTCAATTACAAGACAGAAGCATACAAAACCCTGAAAATTGGTCAGGCAAAATAGAAAAAATAAAATAGAATGGGAGGGAGGGAGGGACAAAACCAGAAAGGGACAAAACTGAGATGCAACTGAGGAAGTGACATAAGGAATCATTCTGTATGCACATTGGGAGCAGAAGACAAAGCAAAGGGCAATTCTGCTGTTCTGTGGAGGGAGGTATAGAGATGGTTCAGATATTTAACGCCTTATGGTCTCAGTCACCACTGAAGGACCAGCTGCAAGCAGACAGCTGGGAGAACAGCAAATAATAACAAATTTTGGAGCCTATAGCAAAGCAGCAGGAGGAAAGAAAACAGTAGGCCTGGAGATGATTGGAAATGGTATCAGAACAGTTAAGAAAACCCAGAAAAATCTCAAACCCAAACCGTGTAGCCAAATATGGAGCTTATCTTCAAAACAGAAAAGAAGGAAGACTATGGCAGAAGGACCGCTTGACTGAAGTTTAATTTCTAGAAAAAAAACGGGAAAAAAGGTATCCAACCATAAAAACTTAGAAGTCTGAAGGAAGAAAGATTGAAGACAATACAGAATTGTTGGGAACTAAACATTTTAAGCACAGTATTTCACTTTTCTTTCCTCAACAAACAGGCCTGGTGATAAGGAGAAAATCATAATCCCACATATGCTGACTTTTAGTAAAGTTTTGACTTTTTCAAGCCAAGTTTTTTCAGCTATCGGATGGATGCCAAACTGGTTATAAAATTGCATCATAGAAAAAGTTACAAGTTGTTCATTATTAGGATGTAAGGCTGTTATTAAATAGTACCTGCAAGAGTCTGTCCTGGGTCTATTTCTGTTTGATATTTTCATTAGTGACACAGATAACAGAATAGAGATTAACCTTAATAAAACTGCAGAGGACATGATGCTATGATGATCCAGGAAAATAAAAAATAAAAACCCAACCAACCAAACAAACAAAACCCTGAGGGACAATTTCCATGTAGTACATTTAAGTTGAAATGATCAATTACGTAAAAAGCTAATGGGAACAACTTGTTAGCTGGTGGCTCTTCTGAAAAGGATCTGAGGTGATGGAACATCACATGCCTTCTTTAATTAAAAAAATTCATGCTATTGCAAAGTCCTTCAAACACTACATTGGGCTATGCCAACAGCATAAACAGCCTGTAGACACATGAATAAATCCTTCCACTGTACTGAGCAGTGGTAAGGCCCTGGCTGGATTGTTGTGCTTAGTTTGGGGCTTCTCACTTTAACAATTTGAGCAGTCCAAAGTCATTAAAGAAATAGAAACAACCCCATATTATTGAGCCTGAAGAAGATTGTGGGGGATCATCCAAACATTTTCAAGTATGCAAGGAAAGGAAAATTTAGACTTCTGAGATAAAGATAATAAAACACTAAGATAACTTGCCTAAAGAGATAGTGTAATTTCCATCATGAAGGGATTTTAAGTATGCTTAGACAGACATGTCAGGAAAACCAAGAGATAACTGATGTAATTATTACACTGGGGGAATGGATTAGATGGCCAATTGGTATCCCTTCCACAATGAAGTTTCAGGTAAACTTGGAAACTTGCTGATGATGTCCTTTTGCGTTATAGATCTGGAAACTGACTGAGCATTGAAAACAAGGGTAAAATCTTCGCCACTGAGTTAGTCATCAGGAGAAAGCAACCTGATATTTTTGGGTGTGTTGATGGCTCACAATAGCCTGTCATGTCAAATGAAACTTGTTCACTAAGCTGGAGAGACACCATTCTGCAACCAGCCTCTAATGCAATTGGTGACTGCTAAGGTAACAGGGTGAGCTGGTGGGGGAGTTAATGTTGGAATTTGTTACTCTAAATGGTCTTTACTCTTCTCCGGTTGTCTAGGATTTGGGAAATTTTATCTTTTTTTTTTTTTTAAATAAAGGGGTTTTTTTTGAAAATTTTTGAGCAACTTTTTTATTGTGAATGGATAACTTTGGGTTGAAAAAGTTAACACAGCCAATGTAATGGGACAGTAATTCCATTATGTCCTTTCATGCACACAAAAATTTAATTTAGAACATGATTACAGAAAGATCACTGTTATGTTGGCCAAATTATCCTACTTCTATTCTCACTTACAAAACTTCCTGGCCAGTTCATTCTCATTTGGGAGCCTGAAAATGTGGCAGATACAAGACTGCAACACTGAATGGCTCAGGAAACCTGGCCCCTTGCTCCAACGCCCTTCACATTTCTGGATGGAATTGGTATGGGGATGACTGCAACCTCATCCAGCCTTTAGGTCTCTTAGACAGAAAACACAAACACAGGAAATTTGTGATCTTATTTCTAGGCTTCCCTGGTGTACTCTTTTATGAAAAGGCCATCCTTACGGTGAATCCAGAGCTAGTTACTTCTCAAGTAAATGAAGTGAAATTCTGGCTTTATTGAAAGAAAAGTCAATTTTTGTCTTGACGCTTAAGGAATCAGGATAAAACAATTCCTTGTCTTTTATAATTAAAATACCACTTTTAAAGGTGTTTCTAAAGAGGGAACAATCTTTTTTATTAAATTCTGTGGGATTATTCATTTTGCATTCCTGTAACACACCCCAGGGTTTTCAGTCAGAATTGAGAAGATGGCTTCTGTCCCAAAGACTTTTCAGTTGCAAATGACAGAAATACACAAATGGGAAAGAGAGGTGGGCAGAAAAAAAAGAAAGAACCACTCACAAGCAAAAGAACCAGAGCAGAGGTGAGCAAACATCTGATTGTATCTCTATAATTATTAATTATAATTATAGTAATTAATTTTTAATCAATTCTCTAATTGCATTTAACATTCCTAAACTTCTTACTTCACCTAATTTCTGCTAGAATGACATTCATTGACTTTGCCTATTTAATTCCAGAAATGCTAATTCACCCTTAGATTTTATCAGTCCCACCTTTCCATTTCCATTTGATGTGTTTTGTCCCTTACCTACTGCCTATGGGGATTTTTTCCTGACTAGCTGTGAGGAATTTCCATTATTCCATCTTCCCTATTACCCTAAAGTCACCCTTAATCCAGAGCAACTTGCAGTAAAATAAAATAGGGAATGTATTTACAAATTCAAATAGAAACAACATTGTTGAAAATGTCTTGGGAGGAATGAAAGTAAGTGAAGAGAAAACAATGTACCCTACAAGCCCTAACACTTAGATGAGCTTAGAAGCCTCTTTCTGTGGTATCCAGGTGAAAAGTTAATACGATGATTGTTTTTTGCTGTCTAGCTGAGGAGCTACTTCTCGACTAACTCCTTCATCTTTGCTTTCTTGGAAGATGATGTCACCTTGGATCGCATGTTTTCTTATAAGCGTCCTATTTGCGGATCTCTTGAGATTCAGAATTTCTTCCCTCCTCTTTGTGCATAGTTTCTTCATTCCTGATTCAGTCAGGAAGTGTTGAAACACTGTGTTTCCCACCTCCAGCATTGGAAATGCAATGTCCCTTTTGCTAAGGCTTACTGCCTTGGATACAACCTAAATCACTTGTCATTTTGTTGTGCAGTCAACTTCTCTGTTACGTTGGGCAATGTTAAAGTCCCAAGCTAGTATTTTTTTCAGAGCAAACTGTAGATTGGTATAAAGGCAAAGTTTGCCAGTCGTGCTCTGTGAAATGATATAACTGTGATAACAGTATGCAGAACTTTACTGCCTCTTGTTTCAGAACAGCCGTCTTGTCAAGACAACCATTTCTAATCAACGATAATTTGGTGTAATTGGTCTTTAGCCCTATCTGTGTCATGTTTGCTCTCTGTCCTGTTTCTTCAACTACTGCTTTTGATGGCAGAACCTCTTCAAAGCATCCACCCCCCTTCCTCTTCTATATAGAGCTCCACAAATGAGTTCTCGTGGCTCTGAGACACGTTTTCCTCTGTGCCTGGCACATCTTTGCAGGACCACATATATTTGGAAGTGCCTTGGGCAGGTGGCAAAATATATCAAAGATGAAGTGACAGGTAATGTAGCTGTCTGGGTAAAATCCCTCCTCTGACAAGATCCACAAGAATCAGTTTACCTCATTGGGAGTTTTTCCAAAGTATTTGCACCAAGCTTTGTAAGCACAGAGAAGATGTGGGGAACTCACTGTAATCTCCATAATTCACCCCAATACCCACTGTCTTTACTCCAAAGTCTGCTGAATGCTGTATAATGTCTGTGGCTTTATCAAAAAGAGCGTATTCAAACATAAATCTCCCATCTTTCAGCGGAGTGCATTTTGTTAAAAACTTCAGCAGAAAAGAATCATATTTCAGGGCAAAAGTCCCTTCTTTGCACAGGCACAGCTTCAAGAGAGGGAGTGGGACTTGCCTTTCCCCAGGCTTGCCTTCAGCCCAGGGGTTAACACACTTTTTTGGGAGAGGAAAGCAGTGAATTCTGAAGCCCGAAAGAACACATTGACGAGGTGTCATGGTGCCTGAGTGAGATTGCTACTTACAAAAGCTGAGCAAAATCTGTCTTCATGGCAGAAAGGGTTGTCTGTGGATGTGGGGTTTTGTGCTGAGTATGCTAAATGTTTAAGCAAATTTGAAGGCAAAATTTTAGATGCCTCTTGCTTTTGAATTACCTAGAATATAAGTGAGGCCTTTGTGCATTATGCTGCTAGGTGTTAGTGCCCAAAGCCTCTTTACACCACACTTTATGTTCTTTAAGAGGTAGACTTTCCTTTGACTGTGATAATTTCCCAATCTGCCCCGTGATAACTCAGCATGCTGCAACCATTTGGTCCCTGTGTTCATTATTTACTTGCATGCTCAATTTTTAGGACAAAAATTATCTTAATAAGGTAGGAGCAGAGAATATAATGTGTTTGGTTCAAAGTATTAAGAGGAAAATATTTTATCTGCGAACAATAACTATGACTAGTACTAAATTATGTGCAACGAACTGGCCCTTGACTAACCATTTCCAAAGGAAAGAGCCTAATAACACTTTCAAGTTACTGTATGCACATTCATTTCTATTACACTTTATTCTTCCATTATTTGAGTGTTGGCTGGTTTACAAAAGAACATTTTTCAGAAAGTGCTCAAATTTTTACATTTCCTTCCATATTATATATATGTGTTTAATCACATGCATTACATGCTTTCTCTATAGCTTTTTAACACAACACCTCAGCAATAAGGGTCCAAATTACGCAAGCCAAATTAATATTAGTAACATGGCTCCAAAACCATCAAAGATGCTCCGGGGAGCTACAGGTTATCAAGTGGGTGAGTGCACTGCATCAGTTCTCCCATCAGCCATGTACAGTGTTAATAATGGTCTCTATTTAAAGTATTTAATCTTTGGAGAGAACAGGGATAACAAGGAAGAAGAGTCCCTAAACTGGGAAGTATATGCTTGCAAGCACACGTGTATGTTATTGTTATTTATTAGTTCTGTAACCATGACATAGACATATCCTACATTGCAAAAGTTGATTTTCTTAACACATAACCTTAAAAAAAAAGGACCCTACTTTAACTAACGATGCTTCTTAAAGATGTATTATAGTATTATGAGTTCTGTAATAAGGAATTGCAATGATGAGTAAGACTGTGGCATCAAGTAGACTGGGCATCAGAAGCAAACATCCATAGATTTAATGTCTACACAGAATAGACCTAGACATTGCCTGACCAATAATATATAAATTTCCAAGACACCTCCACAGCCATCACAATGAACACTGAAGACAAGAGAACTACCAGGGCCTATCGTACTCTTTCTTGAACTTGATGTATTTTGTCCAGGCCGTGCAATGGCCTCATGGCCACTTGGCTAGAACGGAGCAACCACAGTGCCCCAGAATGATGTCACCCAGACAATCAAAAAAGGCTAGAAATGCCCATACAAAAGTGGGGAAATATTTCTTAAAAACACCTATCCTGTCTTTGATATCTGAATCCTTATCTTCACAGGAGACCCTATAAAACAGATTGAAAGATAAATCTCCAAACTAGATTTCATAACTATGCTAAAAATACTAAAAATGATGGACTTGGCAAGGTACAGGCTCTATTGCTTATTATTTTTTCTGGTTCTATCATATTGTAACTCTTTGTTGCACAGACAGCTCTGATTCTCTGTCTCCCTCATAAGAGAAAATGACCTTCTGTGTCTATGTTTGCTAATACTTTCTCCTGCACTGCAGATACCAAGCATGCCATCTCTCCTAAGCTCAGACTGATTGATATAGGCTTAAACAACCTCAGAAAAATTGCTTTCTAACTGGAAAATTGCTTCTTCCATTCAGACTCTTTGTTGCACAGACAGCTCTGATTCTCTGTCTCCCTCATAAGAGAAAATGACCTTCTGTGTCTATGTTTGCTAATACTTTCTCCTGCACTGCAGATACCAAGCATGCCATCTCTCCTAAGCTCAGACTGATTGATATAGGCTTAAACAACCTCAGAAAAATTGCTTTCTAACTGGAAAATTGCTTCTTCCATTCAGACCTGATGGTCTGTGCATCAAAAATATACATTTTCAGTAGCTATAATGATTGGCCTAATAGATTTCCCTTTATCTGTAAACTGCCTCTCTGGGTCTTCCTGTTCTCTTGTATCACATCAGTTTGTATGATTCTGTTTTACTTTGATAAGAATTTTCTTCAAAGTTGAATTTACACAGAGGTGGATCACTGCTATCCATGCACATCTGATGCTTTTCAAGATCATCTGCTTCATGTGGAGAAACAATATGGTAAGTTAATAAGGCTGCCTCTTCCTAATAGCAGAAGTTAAGCATAAAACCCTAGAAAACCAGAAGCAAGAACAGAATGTTTTACAAACAGCAGAAAACATCATCACTTGGGAACTGGCAAATACTACACGGGTTTTTGTATGTGTTGCAAAATAATTGGGCAAAAATTAATCCCTTTTCTCTTTTCTCCTGCCCAGGTATGTGTTAAAGCTAATAAGTGTGTTCTACTTAATGGAGACATCTATTTATATGTTTTGAATCACAAGAGATGCACAAGTTTGTAAGATTGGCTTAAAACAGCTTTATTTGTTATTTGATTTATTTATTTGTTTTCCCTTTAATAGTGGAAGAATAAGCACCAGCAACAAAAAAAAGTTAACAGCAGCTTTTCCCAAAGTTCTGCTGAGGCGTGGAGTTTTGTGGCATTTTTCACTGAAAGAAGAAAAATCAAGGAAAAAGGGGAAAAGTGATCTTAGGTCATGATTAAAGGTTGTGTTCTTGGTGCTCCTCCAGGACTGCCTGGTTCTGACTCGGTTAGAGAGATTAATGCTCTCAAAGCTGTGATACAGAGACTTGCGGTTCTGTGATTGCACATTCATGATTTATAATGTCCGTTGACTCTTTTGTGAAATTGCCTCTGGGGAAATTGTTTGGGATAAGAAAGAAACTCAAGTGACCACCACTGTTTGCATCCCTTTTTCAAATGAGACTTTATTGTTGGGGTGGGGTTTTTTTTCAGGAAACCATTTGAAAGGGGAATTTTGGTTAAGGAACACTGAAGTGGAGTGCAATTATGACTGGCATGTTTCATAGCACAGTGCAGTTCACTTCGTCAGTGTCTGTCAAGGCTGGCTAATTGCACAGGGTTACAGAAAAAAAAAGTAAAATTCAAAAGCACCCACAGTTAGACTACAAATACAGGAGAAATATCTGCCAACAAATCTAATGAATACCCAATAAATCCTACCATCTGAGAGAGAATAGGTGTTCATTTAGTATGTTTTTTGGTTTTCTGGATTAGCTTTAGGTGAGGTAACAGATTTCATATCATTTGTTTTAGTAATTCTATCATGGGCTACTGAATCTACAGCAAGTCCTTATTACTGTTAAGGGGCTTTTCCAACGTGATTTCATGCTGACAGAAATAGCCATCACTGAACTACGTACCTGAACACCAATGTTAGTAATCTGAGGTTATTTCTGCACCGGCACTCCTGCTGGGGCAGAAACTTTCCCAAGAGGAAATGTAGAGGTCAAACCCAGAAAGTATAAAATCTTTTATAGCCAAAGGGTGGGGTAAAGCATAGCAATATTCATCGCAAGCGTAGCTGAAAATAATATCTGCACCCTTTAAATTTGAAAGCAAAGGCAGGCAGGGAGTTGAAGTGAGTCTGGGCCAAGAGAAGGCAGTGAATGCGCCTGGAGGATGGGAAGGCTGGGTGGGTTGTAGGGGAAAGAAATATAAAGGACAGAGAAAAATCCCATTTTTATACTTGGAGCTTTCTGAGGCTTCATTTGTGCGCATAGCCCAATTAGGATCTCAGCTGTAGTTGGAGTATCTGAGATCCCCTGTGCACAAATGAAACCTGCAGTAATAAACCTCATTATTATGACCCACTAAAATTCTACTTGGGAAATCATGACAATAATATCCTGGAGTCTTTGTTCAAATATTAGCCAAAAATAGCCCTCAGCACAACTTTCTTCCCTGATTAGTAATTTTATTCAAAACTTGGCCCTGCATATGATACAATGAACGTTAAGAAGAACAAGGAAAATGATGGAGTTTAAACGACCATTTGTAAAGTGCTATGTGCATATATTCTATTATGTGAACCTTTTACCATAGTCATGTTTTATTATTACATAATAAAATAATTATTAAAATGTGTCCTCTGTGAAAGAGATACTCCCATGTGGTAACATAGACATGTTTGACTTTCCATTATAAATTGATAATTGTAGTTTAAAATGATCAATGGTAACTTCTGAATTGATCTGATGTAGCAAGCGACTATTTTTACTTAATTATGACCTACTTATGGTTTTCCTCTTTGATTGGTGAAACATTTTGGTCATTAACACCAGATTGCCTGAAAGAGTTGCCCATTCTGTGAGGACCAAACAGTCCTTCGCATAGAGTAAGTTGAAATCTCACACTTCTCTCCCTTTTACTGCAGAATGTCCTGCTTTATTGTTTCTGACAAATTTTAGGCACATAAATCTAGATTCATAAAGGGATTTGGACATAATAACCTTAGCACTGCTACATCAGCATCACTTTGGTGATGGAATTTACATTCCCAAACTAAAGGCATAAATTCTCTGGAACAGTGTTTTTCCAGCTTTTGGAAGTGTTGCCCTCTTTTGGCTCATGTGTCTTCATACAATTTTCCCTTCACCCGCATGTTTAAATTAAAAACCAGCTCAGGTCAGGCATAATTGCTGGAAGATCTTGGTTCCTCCAGCGAAGCAGAGGGAAAAACCCAGCTACAATGACTAACTCTAATGTAAATTTTGGTGACCCATCCCCAGCTGAGTTGCTGCTGGCAGTTAAAGCTTATTAGCAGTTCCTTGGCTAGTATCAACACTTGCAGCCAATAATGACTGTTACTTTTTACGCTCTTATGCTGAAAGAACTGCTCCTGTCTCATAAGAACAGAACAAATCTATGTGGCAGTATGGCAAAGCATTGCATAGGACTTCCTGACACCTCTTGGGTGTGAAGGTGAGCTTCTTGGTGGGCAGGACACAGAAAAATGCAGGGACTCGAGAGTCAGATGAGTTTGGTGTAGCCCTAATGTTCCTGGACAGAAGCTATTCACCAGGATGATGGCATCTCTCAGAATATGCCACAGTACAGCTTTGAGCATCAGAAAGCTTCCCAGTGAAGGTTTAAGGTCCTAGTGGGCAGGCAGGACTTTTGTGGATTACTCCTTGTGGTTCAGTTGTGGCTCAGCTCTGATCTTGTACAGAGTGGTTGAGCTGCTGAGCTTAGGCTACTCAAGAAACTGATGTTCAAATATTAAGCTTGCTGTTTGCTTGTGCAGATGTCTTTTCCCGTTGCTTGAAGCACCAACTTCAGCAGAGCAACGTAGGCTCTGTTTGCAATACACTAGCACATCCTCAAATATGCACCAGGAAGCACGAGCATTCAAAGAAAGATCTGTCTTTGCCCTCTCTCTCATCATTTGCGGTCACTTAGCCATCCCTGGAGAGGTTTCTAAGGGAACCACCAGCAGCTCTTCTTGCCAGAGATTGCAGGCGTTTAAGTGATGATTCAGATGACATTTGTGTGATCACACTGAAGAAAGCCAAAGCGGTATGGTCAGTGACAGCCTTCGGTGCTGGAAAGGAGAATTGTATAGAAGGATGAGTGAGCCAATCTATGGGGATGTGCTCCATTTGGTGACCCAGGATTCTGCACTCTGGAAATACTGCATTACCCACATATGTCACATTGAACTAAAAGTAGTCTTGGAAGGATGAAAACATTTATCTTGTCTGCACTAAAATGTTTTGTCATTTTAATGATACCACTGAAATTTTTCCGTGGTCAAAAATTTCTATACCATTTGAGATCTATTTGGAGCTATCTTGTGGTCACTCATATGTAGTGCCAGATGACCCGATTATTGGGATGCTAGTATATGAATATGTAGGATTATTGAAGAAATGGTTCAGTGCTAGACCTGGTAATGTGGGAGACAGTCAGTCATCTCAGAAATCCTACAGAGCTCGCCCAATTGAACATTGAAATTTGTGAGTATATAGTAAAAATCTATTTGTTGGTGTGGTTTTTATGAGGTTGTGGTGGTGTTTTTTTTTTTAATTAAGAAAAAAAGAAAAAAGGAAAGCAGGTTTTAAAGGTGATGCCTTAATGACTGAGGTGTAGCACCCTTCTGGAAAAGCCAATCTGAGATTTCAAAATTATACCAGGGCAGTTTGAGGCGTTAGGACTGCCCTGGTTGTTAAAAGTGATAACACACAGGTAAGCCAGATGTGTGCATTGATTGCATGGAATTCTTCTCACTCTCTGTCTATGCTAATAAAATTAATGACATTTTAATTTGAAACAACCACGTCAGAGGCATACCTAAGTAGGCATATCATGATGTGATGTACAGTATCTTGTGCTATGCTTTCTTGAATATATCCTCAGCAATCTTGAAAAGCCTTCTACCTCTGCTTATCACCATCCGGTCCTGCTCACTTTTGGAAATATCACTCACTGTTTTAAATTTACCTTTTTTCCTACTTAGGACTGTAGAAGTCCTCATAGGATCAAACCCAGCGTGCTACCAGGCTTGCCTGTGAGATGTTCATATCTTCAAGGGAATATTCTTGATCTTATATTTGACAATAATCTCCATGAGCTACATATTTGAGACTAGCCCATGAGTTCTCAGTGATGTACAACAAAAGTTAACACTGCAAATTCTTGAAGTAGGCAACCCTGAAATTTGAGAGCCTGCAAGGGTTGGAAGCCGGACTGCACAGGAGTGATTTATCAGCAGAGATTTATCATATTGCATATCTTCCAGCAAAGACAAATTGCAGGTACTCTAAAAACAATTATGCTGGGTGGGACAGATCCTTTATTTATCTCTCTTTAACCTGCATTAGTTACTTGTCTCTAGTAAAGCTGTCACATTTGCTAAAGGCTCCACTGATTCCTTCCCTTCCTCATCCCCTTTTCATCCTGTCCCCTTGAGGGGACGATTTATTTTCTCCTTTAAACAGCAAGTCTAGGCCTTATACCTGCTACATAAACAAGAGATAAAGTCCTTTATATGTCCCATATTTTTACAGAGTATTGATTTGACATTGGTTGTTCTAATAAAATATGAATGTTTTTCCAGTTTTTACAACTGTATATAATAAGCTCTCATACAATACTTCTTTTTCTCCAGCAGGCTGTGGAAATGTGGTATCATTGTGGGTATCATTATGCTTGTTTTCTAGCCTAGGAACACTGAACTCCAGGGAAATGAGGTGAATTTCCCAAAGTCCCAGCCTACATGGGATGAAGGAAAGTGTCCCCGTGTCATGCCTTACCCACTGGCGTGGAGCTGATGCTATTATCTTGTTCTTTCTTTTCTTCTCTACCCTCTTTCTTACTCTAGGGGACAATTAGCTTTTCACTGAGTGAGGCAGCTGCTTGTGATTAAAACATGAATTTTAAAAACAGCACAGGGAAATTACAGTGCTACATGAAAGCACAACCTTGGTGACAGAATTATAATGAAAAGGCAGTAGCACTAACAGGATCGAGAGGTTTTCAAGAAACAAGGTTTGGAGCAATTGGCCAGAAACATTGATTCTGAGACCTTAAAAGCAGGCTTCCCGCACCACCGTTGGCCCAAAGAAGCTTTTTGGAGTAGCTAGGTCACCTAGGACAGATTAAGGGGGGTGGGTGGGAGATTCTTTAGGAAAAATCTGAGTTTAGTCTGAGAGTTGCTGAGGGGAAAAAAAGACCTTACCCTCAGGGGAAGGGTTGAGAAGCTCTTTATCTTTCGTGAGGGGGTTAAACGGTGGAGATGTCAGGGTTGGAAATGTTCAGCCAAAGTAGGAGGACTGTGAAGATCTTCAGGTGGACAACTCAGAAGGGTAATTGTATAGCTTGAGGAAAGGGCTATAAAAATCTTGAAAGGAAGCCAAATATAATTTGAGAGTTGGATGGCTTTGAAGATAAAATGAAGTGGAACGTTTCCTGGAACACAAAAGGAGCTGTGGCAGGAAGCTGGAAGATAACGTGGGATGGGAACCCCTGGGTTGTCTTCTGTAGTCCCTGCCATCCTCAATCCCATTTGATAAGTGTAATGAATTCTATCTTAAAAGTAGATAACATATATAATATAACTTTTCATTTTTATTTTTACTATGATCCCTTTACGAGCTTGCTAAAATTTCCATTTTCTAACTGTTGCAAACCATCTTCTAACTTCTAATTCTTCTGATTTCTAACAAAAAATTTCTCTCTGCCAGTTCTCTACTAGTCTGTGTGGCCTTGTTCTTAAACTGAAACTGCTTTTAATACAGTAGGTCTTTTCACCCAAAGTAGGAGAAAGCTTTTAGCCCAAGGTTGATGGGGGCCTTTCATTTACAAAAGTAAACGAGCTAAGCTCTTTAGCTCCTGCTTGCCGTGGGAGCTGTATGTTCCCTACATCAGTCAAGTTCCCGCTTCTGCTTTTGTTTTTCACTAAATCTTTCTTAAAATATCAGGAAGATGGTTACCTCTAGTCTCCTAAATGAGATGTCATCAGCAACTGAGCCACTTTTGTTAATACTCCTCTGTGTGTGCCTAAAATAGTTCCTCTGTTCATTCTAGGGCTGCATCACCTTTCCACAGCAGTGCCCCACCAGCTCATTGTCATCCAGTCATAAGAAACTGTACATAATTCTGCATCTTCAACTCTTTCCAAAAGATGCATTTTCTGCTAATTGATTTAATTTCAGTCCCTATCTGCCATTCTTATTCTCCAACCAGCTTTTGGTGTGATGTTTGTCTTGTCTCTGTTGATACAAAACTTGGAGGTGTCACCAGATTTTATCAAAAATTCCGATTTTTCATTTGTGAAAATATCAGTTCACTCTGTGATTGAGCAAACTTGTACTGAGGTGGCTGAACTCAAACTATGCTCCTTTCAGATTACATTTCCTAGCTTTCAAAACTGTTTCTTGCTTTCCCCCAGCACTTTCTTCTACAATCCTGTTACTGTTGTCACAGGTAATTTCTCATAACAAGCAGCTTACTGATATTCATGTAGATGAGGTATGTCTGGTTTTGTATCAAAATACAATTATCAAAAAATACTTAGCACATTGTTCTTTTTTTTTTTTTTCATTCTCTCCCAATGAAATTGAACACCAAGGATAACTCATCACTAAGAGTATTTGTTGTCAAGTTGTATCGGAGAGGTTTAGAGTTTCCCATGATAAATCATGACTCCATGAATGTCTGAATCTGGCTTTCGGCTCTATAGCATGACCATCAGAAGAACACATACTTAGCTGTTTTCCTCATAATCAGTTCTTGTTCCGTGTTTTGACTGTTTTCTCCGTGTTCTCTCTTTTGCCTAATCTAATAATGATTTTTTTTCATCCCTAATATACAGTAACACTCCATTTCCTTTTGTACAAGCTCCCATTTGCAATTATGTGCCTGTTTCTTGACTGAAAAACTGTAAAATTTATCAATTGTTGCTGAATTGAACTGTTAAGGGAAATTTTCCATTTTGTCATGCTTCTGAAAACATACCTAATCATTACAATAGCCGAGTAGCTGCAAACAAAACAGGACACTTTCTCTTTCTAGGAGAGATCACGGCCGAGACTGACGTAAATAGGGAGGATTAGGACTTGCTGTACACGCAGAAAAGGTCAATAACGGAGCCAAGAGTCGAAGTTTCGAATCCCTGTTGAGCGCTCTTTCTCCTCAAGTTTGTTGTGTATCAGGGGAAATATTAGTCACACCTGTACAGAGACACTGAGGCATCTGGCCCGAACGAGGCATCTCTACTTCCAAGTTCTTTTACTAGTCTACCCCCAGACAGACTTCTTCAATACAACCCTGTCTTTTTGGAGATCTGATCCTCCCCTCTTCTTCCTTTTGGCATTGCTTCAGTCACAATCCCTTGTACATTAGTTCAGTGCTGGATTTACCAAGCTTTTAAGTTGTGCAGGGAAATATTCCCTATAGGTTTCTTATTCTTCAGCTACACCCTTCCCCATCATTTTATATCTCTTCTTCCATCAAAATCTGCATGAAAGCATTTTTTTCTAGAGGGTCTTTGTTTTGTCTGCTAAATCCCTTCATAAAAATTTAACCCTACAATGCAACTAATCCAAAACCAACAGGCATCTTGTGAAAGGACACAGAGAGAAAACAAATCTAATGCTGACTGCATTGAGCATTGCCGGGCCAAGAAGCATATGTTTCTTTTCCAATCAGTGACATTTTATATCTAAACTTATTTCAAAGTAATTAGAACAATAAAACACATTAAGTTAAACTCGTAAGCAGTCTCTTTCCTGCCTGTATTTCAAGAAAAAAGTAGCATGCTTTTCTGTCGTTGTTAAAAAAATTATAATAAAAAAAATAAAAAAGGAAAGAAAATGTGCATTGAACATCTGGCTTTCAGTGAGGTCTTGCTCTCTCCTATTTTTTCCAGCTGCGTTGGCTCTTTGCTTTGATGGATCCTCACTCAAGCATCCCTGAAGATCATTTTCCTACTGATTGGACATCCCTTGGCCATCTTCCCATTTTGAGACGAGAAAGTAGGAGCGGATACCACACATGAACTTGGCTTAAATGGGACTAAACTGTCCCCTCCACTTTCAGGCACAGCTGGAATGAAGAACTTGAAAATATAAAAAAAAATAAAAAACAAACACAAAAATCCTCAGTCAGAGCAGCTATGTCTACTTACTCTGGAGGAACAGAGCTGTCTCAGTACCCTCACCTATTCCTTAGAGCTCTGCATTCTTCTGATCAGGGCCAACCAGGAGGAAATGAAGCCAGGTTAAAGATTAATCAATAAGCAGATTAAGAGAAATGCGGTCTGCTGAGCAAAGGACCGGAAAGGGAGGTGGGTTTTTGGTTGGTTTTGTGGGTTTTTTTAGCCTGTTAAGTGTTATCTAACTTTCCTAGTTTATGCCGATATAAATGACATCCTTGTATTCCCTCGCCCACGGGTGGCAACACTTTTTGCAGTCTCAGGAAAGTTTCTCCTTAAAGGGTAGGACTGAAGTAAAAAATGCCGCTTACCCTAAAGTGGGAATAGCTGTTGTGATAAGGTTTTCAATAACTTTGGCCAGGATTTCCCTGGCAGAAATATACATTTTACAGTACACATGCACATATGCAGTGAACATGACACATCTGGGAAGGACTGTATAAAAAAATACTGCTGACCTGGGGCTGTGTGGTCAGACTTCAGTAGGGTTTACGTGGCATGCACAGGTCATCAGCACATCATCATGCAGTACTCTACATATGTGCAGTAAAGACTTCTAGAAAAACAGCCCAAATCCTTTAATTCCAAATAGGATTTTACTTAAATTCTAGGTGGAAAATAGCACATATTTGGAAAATTTAGACATATGGTAATCATACTTATTCTCCTTTAATCTGACTTCTTTAACAAAGGCCAAGAAAAATCACTGTTTCCTGTATGATAATTTCTGTTTGACCTACGGCGTATCTTCTAAGAATAGCAACTTGTCTTGATCTGAATAGATGGATGATGCACCACCAGTATGTAAGTTGTTCCAATGGTATTCTTGTTAGAAACATTAATATACATCTAAAACTATACCTGCTGCTTTAAATCTCATGGTAATTGTTTTTTGGTATCGGTTTCTGCTAGCTGAGCTTATTTTGGAGAGCAAGTGACAGAAAATGTTTTCTGACTATTAGAAGATGACAGCAGAGTTCTTAGCCTTAGGAGAGCACTGGGAAGGGTACCTGTAACGCAATTCACGTCATGAAGTTAGGACTTCTTGCAGGGATGCCCTTATGGCCCACCCTTGGCAAAATGGATAACAATGGCTGTTAAGGCAGGAGGGCTTGTACAGGTGACAGGTGAACAGGGCACCCAAATTGTCCAAAATTGATAAGGTTCAAGAGGAAGCTGATTGTCTAGTGGATTAAATATTAACCAGGAAAACACAAAGAGCTAGTTTGTTGGTTTTTTTAAAAAAAACAAAGAAGGAGTGAGCTCAAAAAGAAATAAAGAATGAACATTTTGTGATATAGGGAGAGACTTCAGAGAGAAAACCGCAGCAGCAGTTGTTTTGACACCTAAGTGATCTACCAGTGTCACAACGCTGCCCCGGACAGACCCAGCATCCTCCTGTGGGATGCTGCAAGGAATCCGCACCCAGCTGGTGGGGTGGTGGGATGGAGCAGTACTTGGGGACCCATCTGCATGACCTCCTTGGGCTCTCCTGCCAGGTTGGGAGATCAGCGTGGGCACACACAGAGCAAGAGCACCCACATCTCCAGCTGGAGGGGGGTACATGGCAAGAGGGGCAGTGTGAATGCAGCTGAGTGTGCATCTGTGTCGCTATTAGTTACTGTTAGTTAGAGAAGTGGTTAGCAATGTATAGGTGTTTGCTAACAACTGGTGGTAAGTATGTAGTACTGTGATGTCCTGTTGATTCTGAATGCACAGTTCACTGATTGCTGATTTCTGCCATTAATAAATCAGTAGACTGCTTTGATCTTGAGCTGGTATTAAACCATGATGACCCATTTTTCTCTGCAGCACTTCTGTATGCTTGGAGGTTTTAGTGAGGTGGGGGTTGGTCTCTTCTCCCAAGTAACAAGTGATAGAACAAGAGGAAATAACTTCAAGTTGCACCAGGGGAGGACTGGATTGGATATTAGGAAAAATTTCTTCACCAAAAGGGTTATCAAGCATTGGAACAGGCTGCCCAGGGAAGTTGTTGAGCCACCATCCCTGGAGGTATTTAAAAGATGTGTAGATGTGGTGTTGAGGAACATGGTTGAGTCGTAACTTGGTAGTGTTAGGTTAATGGTTGGACCCAATGATCTTAAAGGTCTTTTCCAACCTAAATGGTTCTATGATTCTATGAATAAAAAGTTAAGATGGAATACAGCTGACATAATTGAACAAGAGGCGGATATCACAAAAGGTGACAGACTTCAGATGGCTCTAAATTTAGAGACTCTGAAGTGTGCAGTGGAGTAATGCAGGGATAATAAACTTGCATTTTCCCTCTACTGTCTACTATTTAATTTGATTACACCATGCAGGGAGGAAAGTGTGCACCCAGCACTGGTGCCTTATTTTTCTGCAGCTTTTATATTTGAAATAAAATTCCTTGGCCTGTAGCCCTATTTTAATAACTTGCTTAAATGAATGAATGTGAAGAAAAAAACAGAATGAAGAAAAAAAATAAAGTAAGCACAACAGTGATCAAGCAAGGACTCTTTTCCGTCTGTAACAGCCTATACAAAGTGCGTACTCAGCACGAGCAATGCTTCACCGTTGTTGCTATCAGCTCCAAAAAACACAGACTCTGTGAATGAACCCTGTGGCACTGCTAGAAGGATATGGAGATGCGTGTTTATGCCTTGTGAGGGTTTCCTGGGGCTGACGAGAGGCTGGAGTCCCGCAGGGGTTGCAGAAGCCAGGGCAGCTCCCCTTGTGGCAGGGACCTCTGAGGGCTTTCTTGCCTTTTTCCTATGGGGAAAGACAGGACTAGAAAGGGCAAGTTTGAAACAGAGAGTGGAAAGACATCGTGGAAAGCTTATGGAGGGCTGATAAAATTGTTTGCACCCTGTTTAGAGAAGGCCTATGACAGTATTCAGAAATATGCTGTCACAGAGGCTGTGGTGAGTATTCGATATATCAATGTAGCTGAGCAATGAACTCTAACATGCTACTGTCCAATTAAAATAACGATGTAAAAAAGCCAAATCAGCTAAAAGCAGTGTTCAGCTTGTCTATGGACCAAGATCAAAGCAGAATTAATTCAAATCCAATGAGACAAAAATCAGAGGGAAAAATATTGTTTCTTCATTTCACATGGACCTGGGAGTCCTGGTGGACAACAGGATGCCCATGAGCCAGCAATGTGCCCTGGTGGCCAAGAAGGCGAATGGCATCCTGGGGTGCATCAAGAAGAGTGTGGCCAGCAGGTCGAGGGAGGTCATCCTCCCCCTCTACTCTGCCCTGGTGAGACCGCATCTGGAGTACTGTGTCCAGTTCTGGGCTCCCCAGTTCAAGAAAGACAGGGAACTGCTGGAGAGGGTCCAGCAAAGGGCAACAAAGATGATTAGGGGACTGGAGCACCTTTCTTATGAGGAAAGGCTGAGGGACTTGGGTCTCTTTAGTCTAGAGAAAAGAAGATTGAGGGGGGATCTTATTAATACATACAAATACTTAATGGGAGGATGCCAGGGGGATGGGAGTAGTCTTTTTTCAGTGGCGCCCAGTGATAGGACGAGGGGTAATGGGCATAAACTTGAACATAGGAAGTTCCATCTTAACATGAGAAGGAACTTCTTTACTTTGAGGGTAGTGGAGCACTGGAACAGGCTGCCCAGAGAGGTGGTGGAGTCTCCCACTCTGGAGACATTCAAAACCCGCCTGGACGATGTCCTGTGTAACGTGCTGTAGGTGACCCTGCTCTGGCAGGAGGGTTGGACTAGATGATCTCCAGAGGTCCCTTCCAACCCTAACAATTCTGTGAATTCTGTGGATCAGCTATGTATTTTATCTTCGTGTTGCATGATGAAAATTAACGATGGTTAAAATTCATAATATTTGACATTTGTAGGCTCATAAACATCACAAAATTTGTTGCCATATTCCATTATCTTGGCTGTGCACTGGATAACACTTTTCTGGTTTTTCAATTTTGGCTTTAGCTGACCTGGAAACACTCTAAAGAGGTACACTTGAAAAAGTGGTTAAGAAAATCAGATTTCTTGTTCCTTACCTGAAGAGACTGCTTTAAGTCAACATTCCTGCTTCCAAGAATGCAATTTTATTGGACATTATTCTAACATTATTTGAATATTTCCCCCTTTTCTGTAAAAAACTATCAGTCCATTAAAGATAGCTGCGCAAAATTCACTTTTAAAACACACAATTTAAGCTATAAAAAACAACTCAGCAAACTCAGCTGTATCATTACGTTCTTTCCCCCCTCCCCAAAGATCTAAATGAATCTTCAATGTTTCTTGAAACTTATTTAGTTTATTGTTTACCTCACTTGGCTTCATAGGTTTATAGTAGCTCTGGAAGAGGATGTGTCCTCTGAAAGTGCTATTTGCAAATCAAAGGATCTGGATAATAACCTGGAAACTGAAAAACTTGGACACATGGATACACTCACATTACTTGGGTAGAAAAGCTGACAGATTTCACAGGCTCCTTTGGAGGATCTGGGCAAGAATCTCCACAGTTACAAAGTGATGAAACAAAAGAACAAGTAGACACATGCCTCCTTTGTAGGTATTTCATGTTTTAGGCACCACCTCCTTCTGCTGTTACTGGGTTTGCTTTCCTGTCCGTTGATAACATCATGCATCAAACTGTGTCCTGTTCTCTCTACCAGATGGTCAGGTCTCACAGAGGGATTTGGGCTTGTAACCAATAATGACATTTCAGTGCGGCAACAGCAGCGTGTGTGCTGTATTGTTAGATGCAGTGCACTATGGAGGAGTTGTTTGTTATAAACTGAGGTCCCTGATGCCTTTTTCTAGTAATTGTCCAGGGGGGAAGGTTAAAGATCTCATGTGTTCCCTGTCTACCCTGAGCCCCCACGATGTAAGAAAAGATTCATTTAATCAGTGCTCCTTTCCTCAAGCGAGCAGCCTTGTGGGCCAGTATTATCTATTCTTCTTCAAAATGACAAGTCTGTTAGAGGTTTTGTTTGTAAAGCACACAATGGAAGTTAGTCAGCAAACACAACCCTTGATTTTTCCCTCCTGAAGATCCAAGTGAAAACTACCTAATCAGCTTTGCATGAAACGTGTTTAATTATACTGTTTCTTCACTTGGCTTGCAGATTTTTGTGTGAGACTTGAGAGGGCACGTGGCTTGTTGACTTGAATCTGGCCAAAGTGTGGATGGCAGAAGTTTATATACATATATTATGCTTGCTTTAGTTCAGGAACCAGTGCAGCTGGTGTCAGTGAAAAGGCTTTAGGTAATGCTCCGAGGTCATGTATGCATGGACTGAGTATGACCTCGGATGTTTATATGCTACCAGCTGGCTAGTGGTATTAAAATAATGAAGCAATATACAGCTTGAATGTTTCCTTGCAGAGGGTGCTCCACCGTCTCTCTTGCTCTGCCAGGGCAAGAACCTGGTGAGAACATGGGAAAGTATTATGTACAATGAAGAGAAGGAAAAGAGGAGCCAGTGAAAAGGAAAATCACTAATTGATATTTTGGCATGTAACGAAGGTCTTCTGCACAGATTTTACATCTATACAAAACAATAACTTCATTAATCCCCTCTGAACTGTGTTCTCTATTGTTCTCATCTGTAGCTAAAACCTTTGCTTCTAGGAATTAGTCCAAAAGATCAGAAGATTATTGTTGCATTATGGATTGCAGATTGTGTGTGTAGATTTATAAGTTAAAATTGCCCAATTAATTGATGCATTATTATTTTTTTAAATCTTAAATCTGGTGTTTAGTCTATGGTTTGGCACAACATCATGAGGTCCCTAAACACAAAAGAGGGTGCTTTGGAATGCAAAGTGCCTGAATACTGACGTCAGGTCATCGTGTTTCAGGTTGCAAACCAATATATCTTTTTGAAGTGACCTGCATTTGAAAAAGAAGTGCTCAAAACTTTAGTTGGCTTTGAATAAGTTGCTGTAACTGAGAGCAAATGGCAATTTCATGAGAGAAATTTCACCAAGTCCACACTGTTGGAACTCAAATGGTAAATATCAGCAAAGATAAACTTTTTCATGTCTATGTAACAGCAGCACTGGGGACATTAATGTACTGAAAGCAAACAATGATATTGTTGTTTCTTATCATATCTGGTTAGGGTACTTGGGAGAAAGACCTCAATCATTTTGCTCTTCTGCTTGTAAACAGAGTGACTGCTTAGATAACAGTCTCTAGTTGTGACATCCCTTAGCAACGCACTATGAAAACACAAACATGCTGCTTTATTAACCATTCCACCTTAGCTGTGTTTTAAGTACATTTGGAGGACATATTCTCAGATAATTATGAAGGGGGAGATGCAAGAGGCTACATCTGGCCATGAGGCGCATGCTGCAGGAACCTGCTCTGTTGGCATCATAATTGCAAAGTTTGGCAGAGTTTGAGCAGCATGGGAACTTCTCACCCAAAAAAGCTCTTGTGCTCTCTGGGTAGCATTCGATGTAAACCAGAGAGAAAACTACTGGCAGTTTGCTGTGGTGATAAAGGGTGAGGTAGCACAGCTTGTGGGCTAGGAAATGGGGACAAATGAAGGTGTTGCCGTAACGGGTTTTGAGCAAGAGATCAGGTAGTGGCCCCAGGCCAGCAATGATGGCAATGAGCTGCCTGGGAAACTGCCGGAGCCTCAACCAGACGTGCAGAGAGTTTGCAGTGCATAGAAACATCAGCAACCACGGCAAAGGGACAGCAGTGGTTGTAGGTGCTATTGACACTGTTCATTAATGTAGAGGATATTAGTCTGTATTTTCAGATACATGGACTTGAGGACACTGTTATTGCTGCAGAACAACTCTCCCTTCCGCCCCTCCTGTTACTACGTTTTGGTATGAATGCTGAGCTCCCCTGAAGGAAATAAACTTCTCTCTTGAAAAGTGCGGTCCCCATTCCTGAGGATATTTTCTGCCTTTCAAATTGGATTTAATGGGGAAATAACCAGTTAACATATGTCAACTGCAATGAGATAAGCAAATGTTATTTTTGATAGAAAGGTGGGCAAAATTCAGTTTTAGTTTTACGAGTGACTCCATTCCACTTTTCACAAATGGCAGCCCTGATAGCAATAAAATGTGGGTTTTTATTGTATCTCAGTGGGGAGATGGTAGTATCTCAGTTAGATACATGGTAGATGTTACATTTGGTCCATTAATGGAACGAAAGTCAAGGAATGAAAAGATTGCTGGGATTTAAAGGGAAATCTGTATATTTTCTAATGTTGGCCTACTTTAATTCTTTGCAGGGAATAAATAACACACTAAAGGCAATATGTAACTTTTTTTTCCTAGAAAAGTAGAAATCACATAATTTACATCAATAAGCATGTTCATAATTCTTTTCAGAATGCAAATCTTAAGATAGTACACAGAGATATTTAAAAGTAATTAATTTAGACACAGCTTTCAATGTAACAATAAAGGCAGATATTTGGTATAAATTGATATTCATATTGTTCCAGGTTTATTGCTATCACTACTCGATGTGGCATATCACAGAAATACCAATCAACAATTTACTTTTATACATCATACTGATCTCTTTCAGCTTCTGATATTTATAGAGTATATGGCTACAGTAATAAAAACACTAAGATGCATTTCTTGGTTTAATTTCTCTTTATTTGAGTAATGTAGTTTTGACTTCGAAAAATTGAGCTTTTATTCTTCCTAAAAATTGTTCTCCTCTTCTCCAGTGACAGCACTGATTAGTTTTGCCATCCTTAAGAATCCTTTTCCTTATTACCTCCTTAAGGTCTAAATAATGAATATGCAAAATGACGATCTTAACTAGTATCTAGTGCATGAGGCTGGGAACCAAGACATTTCTCTCTCTTATTGACAAATTCATGACTTTGGACTAACCTTACTCTTCATGGAAGGCTGAAAGGCATAATTATTGTTTGCAAAGTAACTCGAGATCCTTGGATGAAAGGCACTATATACAATAAGTGTGAAGTGCTTTAATTGAAGAAACATGAGCTGGCAAGTACAGCGGGACATGACATAACCGTGCAGCACAAGAATATGTTCTCCCCGCACCAAAATGCATCAGTGAAGTTATGATAGTCTGCAGTTTTTCTATCTCATTTTGGTTTAAATCTGAACTTTGCTGCAGGTATTTGCTTTTTCTTCTCCTTTCCTCACATCGCAGTGTTGATACATACAACAAAGGAAAAGCTGCAGATGTTTCTTCTGTTTATCAAGAGAGAAACCCTTGTAAGTGAAATTGAAGAAGTTCCTTTTCAGGGTGGCTCTACTTGATAATAGCCAGTTTTCAAGTGAATGAATTTACAAATACAAATCTATATTATTTGATCCCAGTTCAGTAGACTTGCTAAAATAACATTTCTAAGATGACCATGCTTGCGCAGAGGTCTTTAGGAATCTATACAGGACCAGGGTCAGACGGACTGATGGTTTTGGCTTACCACAACACCATTCTCTCTTCCCTACAGAATGATGAGCTATCCAGTGCAAAAGGCAATACTGATACAACTGCACAAAAAGAAGCCGGTAAAGGGAGAAGACACTCTCTTGTTCTGTAGCAATTTTAAAAAATAATT
This sequence comes from Charadrius vociferus, assembly GCF_000708025.1. Classification (NCBI taxonomy): domain Eukaryota; kingdom Metazoa; phylum Chordata; class Aves; order Charadriiformes; family Charadriidae; genus Charadrius; species Charadrius vociferus. The sequence goes on from NW_009647595.1 coordinate 3,162,316, forward strand.
ATCCTTGAGGCTTTTTTAAAAATAAATTTGCAAAAAAAAAACCCAAACCATCACCAATTTGGTTTGACACAGACTCTTGTTTCATTTTGATTTATAACATTTTCACGTGGGACATGTTTGCATAATCAAAGGCACTGTGGAAACAAAGAGCCAGACCTAGAAGGGGAGCAGGAGGCCCCTCTGCTGCTGGTGTGGCGGAGGGGACTGGGACAGCAGTGTGAGGGCAGTCTCCAAGGAGGGGGCACCTCGGGGAAGTACCAGTTGCTGTCCTCACTCTGCCCAGAGGAGCAAGCTGTCCGTTGTATGACTTCATGCTACGGTGTCTTTCCTGGGGAAGAAGTAGCCAGCTCTGGACTCTCTTGCTTGAGAGAATATGATTTCATTTTGCCTGCACTCAGGAGACTATTTCAGTACTCAAGAGCCAGCTCCTGTCCACTGCCATGTACAAAGAATGGGTAATGGAGAAGGTAGGTTTAGAAGGTCCTTTTCACTCCTAAGCTTATGGATAGTGCCTGATGGCTGCTGGCCTTTGGCTTCTCTGCCCCAGGAAAATGGTGCAATTGCCGGGATTGCTGATTTTGCTCTTGAACCAGAACTGTAAACTGCAAAGGGTTATCTACTAGTAAGTATTACAGTATTTCTCTTATTTTACAACCTAAAATATATCCACCCAGTTGTTACTTCTGCCTCAGTCCTGTGTGCCGACCTTTATCAACTCATCACACCTCTGCCATGCTGTGATTTTCTGCATATGAGAACTGGTAGGGAGCAGATAATGGCCAGGCTGCCATATTTTGAGAGTCATCCTTTGGATTGCTTCCTGAAGAGAGCTTGTAGAGAGAACAAGGCCAGGTTTGACAAGGCTGGAGTAGAAATGTTTCTTTTCTACCAGAAAAAGCCAAACACAGGAAAGATTTATTTTGATCTTTCAGTAATTGTTTTTGGACCGAAATCACGAAGGGTATTGTACTTCTTTTCTGCACAAGAAATTAAGTTCTTATTGTGATGTTTATAGAAGGAATTAGTTATATAAAGCACTTGATACGTTAAAGAGTGTCTAATAATACTGGCTGCATTTCTCAGGAAGACAAAGACCAGGATTTTCTAGAAGCTGTAATACTTGTTCGAAATGTTAACTTTACAATCCCATTCATGTAAATCTTGAAACGAGACAAACAATTTTACTTCCAATAGTACAGGATTAATCTCACTTTATTTTGGCTACCTACAAAGTACCTTTCCACACCTGGCTTGTCTCTGGTGGGACCAGTGCAGTCCATGCAGTGATCAGGCTCTTAGGGAACGTTTCATCTGACCTACTTTGGTGTCTACTTTAGGATGACATATTCTAGCTATTAACTAAAATTAATTTGACAAAGTAGAGCAAATGTAGCCATCAATTTTTCATCAGACAAATCACACTTTTAATGTTTTGCAACTGTCCTTTTCCAATTTAAGTTTAAAGCAAACATCATTGGACCCCATCATTGACTGCCCCTTTAGTAGACTTTCACCATAGTCTACCTCTCGGGCCTGATTATCAAAGTTTCGTGACATTTCTAAAATCTTTCAGACTTCTGTCTCTCTTGTCTTTTCAGTCTGCACTTCTGATTTTACATACCTTAAAATTTTTTTTCTAAGAGGTCCCCAAGATTCGTAGGTGAGTTGGAATTATAGCAAGTTTGTCATTGGCACGATGCAATGCTAAAATGAATTCAAGCAGAGCTTGACATCAGAAATAGTTTTTATTTCGTTTTCCCATCTCTAAGTTACCTGTGTTAAAATACATCTTCTGTGGAGTTGGACTTTGTATTGATCTTTAGTTCTAAAGTTAATGTAATAATTTATAGAGTTAGGTTAATGGTTGGACTCGATCTTAAAGGTCCCTTTCAACTTAGACAACTCTATGATTCTATCTGTACTGACATTCATTTAGACAACATTATTGTTAGGCACATGGCACTCTCAGCTTCATTTCTAACTGTGACAGCAGAGAACCTTTCAACAGTTCAGCATCTGTTGATTGCCATTACTAGTGTTGATGAGTTTTCAAGGATATTCTCAGAAATGGGGTAAACTTTGGTACTGGCCTCCAAAGAGCAGGAAGGAAAATATAGTTGGGAAAATAAATAAAGCATATTTCTTTGTTTATTCATTTATATCCATGTAGATGAAAATGCAAGTAATTTGTGACAACCTGTGGCTTCCTCACTACTGTCAAATAATCTGAAAAAAACAATAAAAGCAAGCAGAATCAGATGAAATAAACCCACTCCTTTATTCCAATAATCTATGTGTATGGTGTAGTCATTGAAGGATTGTCAGAGAAGAGGAGCTATGTTCACAGGTGACGATCTCAGGCATTTTTACATCTTGATTAGCTATTTTTGTAATTAATTACCTGCAATTGCTAACATAGGAGGAAAAGCTGCATAGTATGGAAATGCACTCATCTAGTCAGCATCTATAAATGCACACTTAATGAGTTTTGTCTGTACACACAAAAGATAATAAATATCAAAGAGAACATGAACATGTTGGAGGACTAATAAGAAAATTGGTTGTTGTATAGATATATTCAGATAAAGGAGGTGACATTCATCTAACCCAAGATCTGCAGAGAATGTTTCAGCTGCTTATATTGTTTGGTAGTGTTTCACCTAACTCTTTTCTCCTCACCACAACACACATATGCACATATGCATGCGTAGACTCCAGACACCCAAGGGTGGCCCCATTTAGATGCCCTGCTGTCCCTCCATTACGTGCTTTGCTGAAGACCCTCTCCATAGCGATGGTGTAAGCACAGTAACCTGCTTACAGGTGTCAAATTTACTTGTTTGCTGAACTGAGCCCGTAATTTTCACTCCTATCAGGATCATTTTGTCACACCCATGCATCCCTAAAATTATAACAAATAACATTCAATACCTGAATCCAGTGGTGACTCCCCTTTCACGCTTAGGTTGGTTCTTGATCTAGGAAAAGCATGACCTGAGGGGGAGGGTAAGAACAGGCCTTTTGTGGGAATATTAGGTTATATTAGAACAGAGCTGCAGTGGGAGAAGTTGTTAGATTGAGGATAGGTGTATCTGTGACCACCTGGTGAGCACCTTTGACCAGCAGAGAGAGTGAGGAACTGAAATAATTACCGTGTGGTCTTTCTTTGAGCAGGTGTTTTCCTCTGGGGAGAGTTTGCAATGCGTTTCCTTGACCCTGAACTTCCACTCTGGTGCCAGTCCCCAGGAGTGATGTTTGAACATGATGGACAAATGAGCCTGCACCCCAGTAATGCTGGGTAGAAGCTGTGGGTGATCCAAGCCAAATCATACCAGTAACAATTCAAAAGTGAATCACTGGGTCAATCTTGGAGTCTTCTGCACTGCATGTGCCTAGTGTCCTGACCAATGTGACTGAGTCCATTATTGATAGTGTAGAACTGGGAAAAAAAATTTGTTTTAAGAAGTGATGTGAAGTTATTTTTGCAGGGCTAAGCCTTGCTTTTATTTTAGATCTCTTTTTCTTTTTTTTCCAGTACAAAGGTAACTAGGGCTTGTCCCTACTTGTAAGACACTATTACAGAAAAAGCTGAATGTCACACATGTCCTAGCTTGAGTTTCTTGAAGTGTGTTTTTAACCCATGGTATAACTACTCTTTCTACAGCTACTGTGTAGTATGTAGCAATGTTGCGGGAGAACTATGGGCTTCTTTATTAATCAGATGTTTATTTCACACTTGTCCCAAGCTTACCTGTTGCAGACATTGACAGCCTCTATTTGAGATACTTATACATTTTTTTTTGGTCTTTTTTCTTTTTTCCCCTAAAAAAATACCTCCAAACTCCTGTAGTTCTCACATAACCCATCTAGACATGTTTTCGACTTCACGCCTGCCAATTTGAAAGCGGACAGCAGACTACTTGGAATGTGAAAAACAATTTTGTTCCTTATGAGCAAGAAACGTTTTTTTCTCCATTCTAGAGAGATTGCTTTTTGTTGAATTCAAACATGTTCATATAGTAGGGCCTCCTAAGGGGAAAAATAGCTGATGCTAACAAATTTTCTGCAATGTGTTAAGTAATAAATACAGAAAGAAGTAAATTCTAGAAGACGTGCCAAGAAAACAAATCACACAGAGCATTCACATTTATAGGCTTCATTGTCTGACCACATTTTTGAGGCCTCTACACCTGTGGTGTCATTCACACTACAAATGTGTCTATATCTGCCTATTTTATATTCTCCCAGTACCCTTTTGAATGCAGTTATTATTGCATGGCCTGTGACGTCTAGGCTTTGTGACTAGCTATTGTCTCTTTAGATTATTTTATATTTCTTTCTGAACACATTTCAGACAGTTAACAGGAGCAGTGTCAGTGCTTCAGCTGGCATCCCTAATTTAACCTCAAAAGAGGATTACAGTGCATTACTGATATTTTTAATCATCTCTGTCTAACAATTTAATTCATGTAAATAATTGCTTTTATCATCAATTTCACAAAAACCTGGGGAAGAATAGGGACTTTTTTCTTTTCTTTTTTTTTTTTTTTTTTTCATGGCTTTGTATAATTTTGTTCTGGGTTTGGATAGCTTGTCAAAATAGATCTTGAGCCAAAGCATAATAGTGTTAAAGCCTAACAAGTACAAAATGAATACAGAAATATCATACAGCATCAACAATAAAATACCCAACTACCTTATTGTAAGCAAGATTATTTGAGAGTGTTCAGCATTTTCAGTTCCCAATAAAAATAAATGTTACCTTTAATTTGACATCTGTGCCTATAAATGACAGTACTGTGGACAATATGTCCTAAGCCTCATAAACTGAGCTGAGAACCTTCATTTTCAGCGAAGTAAAAAAAAAAAAAAAAAAAAAAAAGTAATGTTTCCCTTGTCTCAAAATTTGTCCTCCTAAAGGTATATGTTGCAGTTTATGTTTGGCTTATCTTTGTACCCATGCAGAGTATGATTTGGGAAAGAATTTAAATACCACAAAGGACATTTATGTGCAGCAGAGGAATTTCCTCTTGTATCTTTGCTCCACTGATCAGAGAAACCAATTTAAAAGGGGAAAAGGAGGCAGATATAAAACATATGTGGTTTGTGTCAATGTAAAAATGATCAACATGGAGAGGTAGGTTTGAGCTCCAGTGTTCAGATCTGAGTCCAGAACAGCCTCGTGGTTTGGAGAGTGTTCAGGTCCCATACAGTCTTTCCTATAAGGAAACAGAGAATTCACGTGAGCTTAATGTTTTGGTGACTGTACCTTCTCTCTGTCGTAAATTGTGCTTTGACTGAATGCTCTTTTAAAAAAGTCCATCACTTCTACATAACAGGGTAACAGACAGATATCTCAGATATGTCATGGATTGAAGAGATCACAGTAAACGTGAGTAAATGTGAGAGATCACAGACTGTGGGTGAGTATTGGAGTTTTCTCATGTATGTTTCCCTGATTTCAACACAGTTTTGGGGAAAGCTGAGATTATATTCTGGGGCAATAACAGATTTTTTCTGCTTTGCCTTGCCAGCTGGTTAAGATGAGGCCTGCCTTTCCATGTTGAATGTTATGCATTTACTGGGTTTACTAGCTAGTAATGAGAGTATTGTGCAAGTTCTGCTGACTCAGCACCTTTAGAGAGTTTTTTTTTTACAGACACTCTTAGTTATTCAATACCAATATTTGTGGAAATGAAACAAGACTTGTCATGTTGTGCTATATTACTCTGTCCGCTGCCTGCTCTCTGCGGAAAGCAACTAGCTTCTCTCCATTTCCAAAAATCATGCTGGTTTTCGGGCACCTGGTTTGCCTTTTCTTTTCATGTGGCCCAAAATTAAGACTTTTTCTGCTTCTATGAACTGAGGAACTTTTTGATTTTGTTTTAATATGGTTCAAAATTGAGCCATTTGCTACTTCTATGAACTGAAGACCACAAGCAAGGCAAAACACTGGACTGATCCACAGGAAGCAGATTAAAATGTTTTATGTCTAATGTAGTTCACAACCTGACCCTGTGGAACAAAAGGATCGCAGGAGGAATAGTGGGAGTGATGGCAAAAGCTCGAGACACCGGAGAAGAGAAGTAACATCTTGCTTGAAAAAGAAAATGTGTAGTGGTAGCTATTACAGAAGTGCTCAAAACCATAGCCAAGCAATGGCAATGGTTTTCCTGAACTGCACAGCAGATCCCATAGTGCAGGTAGGGCCACAGTGCAAACCCATGGTAAATGTCCTCTTCCATGGTTCTGGATCCCAAAGGCTCATCACCATCCTGCTCTGGACAGTCTTGCATGTGTAAGATCTGTGAAAGTACTGCTTGTCTGAGTGCTCTCAAAGATGGGAAAGTGTTGGGGTTTGTAAGGTCTCCATCAGTTCCAACCGCAGCTAAAAAGAGCCATGGCCGGTGCTTACAGAGCAGCCTACTAGTACTTAAAGTGAAGCAGTGTGAATTTCCTCATGTCCAGCTCCAATTTTGCACAAATTCGTGCAGAAGGTTTGCAGTGAATCATGGAAATACATCTTACCTTTTCTTTGGTCCTGATTCAACATCCAGCTCCAGGCCTTTTGTGGCTTTATCTATACAGCACAATGCAATTTGTATATGCAGAGACAGCTGAGCTTGGGCTGAACGGCCTGCCAGAGGAAAATGCTGTTCTAAAGCAGCTAAATCTAGGATAGCTTTTAGTACTTGCATTTGGTATCTCTGAATGTCCCCTGCACTGTGCTTTCTCCACACATCCATCCTGTTTGGATTTTCAAGCTTTCCTCTTCAGTGACCTGAGGAGCTACCCACTGCTTCCAGGTTGTCATATCCATCATCTCCATGTCTTTACAGTGGTGTTCCCAGATCTAAAACAGCTAGGAAGAAATCCTAATGGCTAAGAGGGATGAATTCACATTTTAATTATTCCAAACTATGGAGTTATGATAGCTAGCCTGGAAGGAGGTGGGAAAAGGTCAATATGGAGACATTGTCTATAGTAAGAAAATATTATAGCAATATTTCAAAAAATTGGGTAGTTTATCTAGTTATTTTGGGATGAAGGATAGAGTCTACATTACATTAAATCAAATAAATTTCACTTCCATCTGGTCTGACAAAATATGTCATTTTCTTTCCCCATTGCATCAGCCACAGATTGCAACCCTGCTGCTTGGAAACTGTAATAGTTAGTGTATATATAAAAAGAAGAGTTTCTCTTCAAAGATGCTCAGGATGGAACCCTGCAGAATACGTGCAGTTTGTATGGTTAGATCACATGGGTTCTAAAGTAGCTCCTACCCTTGAATATGTTTGCTGCTGCTAAATGGAGGTCCTTTAGGAACCGTAACTGTCTTGCATGGGCGGTCCTCTGTGTACACCATTAGTTCTGTAAAAACCCCAAATCGCTTTGTTTTCTATAGGTGCAGGAGACTGGTGAGGGTTTACACCGCTGTACAAAATTGAAACAAAATTCAACTTTTAACACAAAAAGTGCAACTGAAACAGAACAACACAAAAGATTTCCCTCCTGAAAACTATTACCAGGTGAGAACTTTCTCTTACAAAAGTTATCTTCATAGACTGTAGCCAGGTCGACCTGTGGTGCAGTTTGTTGCCTTTTTGAGAACAGGGACATGGGGAACTTCCTTGGCTCTGTCTCCTCTGACCATAAAATCAGATATTAGAGAGCATAGACTATAGACGTGTTTGTATTTGCACCCTGCAAAGATTTGAGGGTGATTTGTATTTAATATTAGAGGACTGGTTTTCCAGGTGGTAAACTGGCAGCAACCAGGCTAACTGTGAGCCTGTTAAATTGGCTATTATGGTGGCTGTGGCATGTTATTTTTTACTAAGGGATTTCTAAAACCTGTACTAATTCTACGAAGTACTAGAGAAGAAGGGCTGAAAACCAATACTTTTCTTAGATTTTTGTTGAAACTATCATTAAAATGCTGAGGATAAATAAAACCCTGCCTTCAGGCTAAAGAGCCTGGATTGCTGTCTGCCTGCGTTCTCTTTCAATCTGAAAGTGACTCTTCTACTTGAACTTCTATTTGATTTGATTAGTCATATGGTTGAGGTTTCTTTTTTAGTTGATTTTGTTTTAGTAAACTGCTTTAGAAAATTTTTAAGCATGCTTGAGAGTGTCTTGGGATCAAATTCAGACTTTGTGTAAGTGGACACTTTGCTCTGGGTCTGACCCTGGCCTGGGCAGCAGCACCATGAATCTCTATCAGACACTGGAAGATGCTCATGTCATGAATAACTATTAGGAGGGATTTCTCCTCAAACTCTCTAGAAGGCTCAAATGCAGCGGCCAATGTCCCCAGTGCATTGGCATCATTTACGAGAACTGCAGTTTCGATATCAAATTATTTCCTACAAAATATTCTTAATATTTAGGATGTCAGAAATTGATATAATATTTCTATTCTTAATAATATTTCTATTCTTAATATTTAGGATATCAGAATTTGTGATAAATACCCACTTGGCTGGAGAGAGAAGAATCCATTCTGGTGGCAGATGGGTCTGTGCTGGTGAAGTTTGTTCATAACAGCACTTCCTGAGAACGTGTGTGGTTCCTGTTAATCTTGTTCAGACATGAGCTTCTCAAGGTATAAATGCTGACAGAAATCCTACTTTTTTTGGCTGGAAATACCATCATCTAGGATCATAAACGTGATAGGTAATTTTATCATTTGAAAATGTCATGTTGACTCAGCAACTTGGCGTAGCAGAGTTAAGAAATGTTGATACAGCAAGTTTTAGACTCACCTCACAAAGACCGTTTCTAGGGTACGGGTCAAGAATGAAAATATATGCATACTACTGGTATGGTTCCGGGGCCAGGTCACACACACTATGTTTTTGGAAGTGTTCAGGTCACTGTCCTAAAATTGCATGCATTTACAAAGGGGATATCAGCTTGGTGACTCTCTCAGAAAGCGGCTCTTTGTTCTGCAATTTCCCACCTAAGGAATGAAGATTGCACTTTTCCACCTCTTTATATGTAAAACTGCTTTAGGAGGTGCTCACATACCATTGTAGTAGAAGCTGCGGGATTACATTGATTGTAATTTCAGAAAACATCCTGGTTTATCAATAGCATAAATGCACAGATTCACACAGATGGGTTATTTTAGCTTCTGATGTGTCTGCGAATAATGTCATGATCAAACCCTAACTTGTTTTGCTATTCTGTCTTAAACTGCAAAGAAAAATATTTTTAAAATATAATTTGCTTCTTATAATCTATGCTACTCATTTCATTTTGCATTCTACTTTAAAGAATCCAGAAAAAACAATTAGGCAAACATCAATGGCAAAAAGTAGTCTGTCAGGAGGGCTTTAGATATTGTGGGTCTGCTTAGGGCAGAAGGATGACCTCTGATGACGGCTCTGTGTCTCCTCCAGCAGTGTACTCTGTCATTCTATGGGTATTGTAACATGATGATTTACTTATTTTTACAGGGCAGTTGAACACAAATGTTAATTAATGTGAAAAGTTTTACCTGAAACTTTAAGTTTCTTTTTTGTTTTGTTTTCTAAAGAACATACTGTGGGCCTGTAAAAAATTAAATGTGGCAATTATGATCATTTGTTGCCTTGAATACAGAGTAGAAAACAGGCAAATGCCCGCTGTCTACGTTTTCCTAAGCTGCTTAGTTTTGGTGTAACAGGGCTATGTGGAAACTGATAACAAACATGAGCTGCCTGGGGCTGGTGGCCTGGGCTGGGTCCTGTGTTCCATGCTCTGGTAAGCTCTGATCTTCTGATACAGAACACAGAAGCAGCGTCTTCCTACTTTGGCAGGAAAGACATTTGTAGTGCTTGCATAAGTAACACGTGTTATAATCACAGAAATTTTAAATTAGCTTGAAACAGAGATAAGCCAGACACAAACACTGCCAGACACTGCCTCTGTGTTGAAGCCCTTTCATTTCTTCTGTAACCTCACCGTGTCCCCACATCAGCTCCCGGGTTCCTATGAACACCATACTCAGAATCTTTGTGTGGTATGTGAGACTTACCAATATGGTCCACCCTCATTAACAGAGCTCAGGGTCTATTTTGGTAAAATACGGAGAAAACTAATGAACTGATTTGATCTTGTTTGACCAGTAAGTACTACTATTTGTTATTCCAATGATATTGTCCAACTATTGTGAAAAAACACATTTGTTTTTCTTCATAAGGATAACATTTCCAAATTACCCTAGAGATTAATCACAGTCCCAAAATATTTGCAATCTCTTGATTACTCATTATTACTCCTTAATATATGAAGAATAAATGTTTTACCAACAAAGCTAATACACAAAGTAGAAAACAGCTTTACTTGATGCATTTTTCTAGTTTACCTTAGACAAATTCTTTTCATTCTTAGTTAAAAAAAGTATTTTATTGAATAAAGTCATTTCATCTAGCTCAAAAGTCTGTCTTCAACACTGACAAATACCAGGTAATCAGTAGTGATAATTGTATATGAAGGAACATTATCTTCCTCTCCAGCCCAGCAATAATTTAGATTGGGGAGAAGAATGCCTTTACCAGCCTGGGAGCTTAAACAACTCCATCTGAAGCCACTGGAAATATTTTCAGCAAATTAAAAGATGGTTTTACTGAGCCACTTAATTTATGCCCTAAAGCAGAAGGTTTGTTAAGTCTTATAATAGTTATTATGGTTATCAAAACTGCAGGTACTGGCCTCAAACATATAAACATTTTATCTTTGACTGGATCTCAACAAATAACCTCTCCTACTAAAAAAGTGTCAGAACATTTGTAGTGTTTCATTTTCCTTGGGAAAAAAAAAAAAAAAAAAAAAAAAAAAAACATTCTCCAAGGAAATTCATGTGTGGATATTCTCCTGGTTCTTCTAAAGCAAGTATAAAGGTTTAACAAATGGACACATGCCTAGTACTTGCCAAGCTCCCGGGGCTCCTACATATAACTCAATTAATCTCTGAAAAGAGCTATTAAAATAATTAAACTCATCTAAGAGGATCCTTATGACCGTCACAAGTGTCTGGGTAAAGAGAACCACTTTCTAAATATTAACTGTTACACAACAGCCCAACCACTTCAGCTAATAATTTGCTTACTTTTTTATGCATATGCACCACTGAATCCTCCTCTGTCTCCGTGATAACAGGGATTGTGTCGGCACTTCTCTGATAACAAGCTGTGCACGGAAGCTGCAGCTGGAAATGGAAATTGCACAATATGGCTGTTTAGTCAAAGCAAGTAAATGTGTCCAAGAACAGTCCATTTTCTAATGAAAATCCTTCTAGGTACAAAGGCACAGCTTGGCTGCCCCTTTGTCTGCAGCTCCCAGTGTATACAGGTGTCTCCAGTTTAATTGCCCAGCTTAATTGACTTATTAATAATGGTGGGAAACTTCGTTATTTGGAAGATGAAAAGTATCTCAAAAGCAGAGTGCAAGCACTGATGAGCATGAGAACTTTATGGATAGTACTTTTAATGAAGTCCTTAATAAAAGATTCGAAGTGCTTTGCCTGCTAAGTGTGCTACGTTGCAGATGAGAATATTCCCACTTTTCCTGGCCAAACCTAGAGGACTGTCTTGATTTCAGAAATGTGTACGTATTGCTTTTTTTGCCACTCTGTGGTCTTCACCCAGAGACAAACTAAAGCAGTGTGATCAGTTGTACTGCAAAACCAGCCAAAGTTAGGGAGTGTTGAGAACGGTCGTTTGGGCTCAGACAAGTTTCTTATGATAAATTATTCATGGGACTGGACTATTAAGAAGATTCTGATTCTTTTCTTTAAGACATGTAACTTTAAGGATGAAATTAAAGAAACTTTCAGTGCTTACAAGTTCTCGCTAGCACTCAGACAAGATTTTTTCTTTTCTTTTAAAGCTTAAGTTCACTAAGTTTTTTTGAGAATCTGGTGGCTTTTAATGCTGCTTAAATTGAAGCTGATGTTTTTGTAAAGGTCTTCTACAGTGAGGTAAAATACACAGAACATGGAGCAAGAGGTAGATATGTTCTGATTTTTTAACCGTTTACCAAAATATATGAAGTCTCTGGGCTGGACTAAAATGAAACTGGAAATCTAGGATGGCAGACCTTCCCTCCTCTGCTGCCTATAAAGGGCACATAGGCACTCACTTCAGACCTAACTTCCAGATAGCTGAGAGAGGCAGATTTCTGGTTAATTTACAGCAATAACCCTTGAAACCTTCCAGACAATGACTTTATGACTTCTCAATTATTTTTTTGATCTGCAAGCAAAGCAAAGTATATAGAAATACATATGGAAGAAAACATGTTCTGTTCAAAGGCACGTTTCCTGTGTCAGAAGCAATTCCAGCTCTACAAAAGAGCATTTGCAGATTGATGTGTCAATGGTATAAACCTTAAATGGAGATCCGCATTCCTGACCTCAAAGGTACGAAGCCTCCCGTCACTGGTGACCAGGCTGTGGAGACTTCATTCTGAAGGAGAGGAAGAATAACATCGTTGTATTGTGTGTTTTTTTTAAAGAAAAAGGAAAAAAGAACTGAACATGCATAAAAGACTCCTTTTACAAGGTCTGAGTACTTACAAAAATCTGTCCTGTATTTGGGAGAGCCCTGTGCTGAAGGAGGTACCTGATTCTTGTGCATGTAAACTCTATTTTCAGTCTTTTTCTACGCGAATAGTCTGCTTTGTGGAAAGCAGTTGATCAGTGGTGAACTTTCTCATTACCTTTGAAAGAGAGCAGATCTGCTGAATTAAAATCAGACCTGCTGAGATAATCGCGTTGAACTGGAAGGGGACTGTACCCTTAAAACCCCTCCTGCAGCTAAAGGAACAGCTCTTGAGTGAGGTGGTGGCTGGCAACAGAAGTTGGGGGGTGCCCTTAGGAGACCAGGAGGGCCTTTAATTGTGGAGCAATTGTGTTATGCTTAGGTGGCCTGTAACTTACTCCTGCAGCATGCAACAGATGTGTATAATATTCTCCTGTAATAACATGCTGTGTTGTGGCCTACTCACACATGCACAATATACACATGACATATGGTGGGTATCTGCAATCAGTGAGCAGATCATATCACTAATTTTGAGACTGCTCATCCACTCTGTTTTTTTCTTCAAACGTTGTTTCTGAACTTGCCTCCTGGGGGGCGTTTTCTTTTCTTTCTGTTTTAGACCTCCAGCTCTAGTAGCTTCATTTAAGGATCATTTCACCAGAAGAAGAAGTATTAGGTTTCTGTATAAGCTATTAGGAATTGGCTTTAGTTGAAGCTGTGAGAAGAATATGGAAAGCACTGGTTGTAGAAGCTGACTGCAACAATTCCCTGGTGGTGGTGAAGAGGTGATAACAACAGATAAAATGTGGTCCAAAACCAATGAGCAATGAACTGGGAGGTGCCTTCAGAACTAGAGAGCAAACAGCTGCTTATTTAATTCACTGCACTCTTGTTTTTGTACCCTTTTCCTGTGTAGAAAAAAAAAAAAAGTTATAGGTCTCCTGCAAACTACCAAGATGATCTGGAATATACCTTTCTGCCTGCACCAGGTGAATTCCCCTTCTTCAGGGAATGAAACCAGGATAAAACGGCCTCCTCTTCTCCTCCTCTAGTTGCCAAGGGCTGAGGAGCAATTGTGATATCTGAAATATGTTTTCTCAGTCAACAGAAATACGGGCATGAGATGTGGAAGCAGGAGTCGTCCTACAAACTCAAAACTGATGGGAACATGTGTGCATTTGTGTTTGGTTATTCAGATGTTCCTCTAGAAAAATCTTGCAAGACTCTTGCAAAACAAACAGAATTGTTAGTTTAAATCAATATTCTTTCAGTTCTTGACACTTCATTAATACATGAGGGAGGAGGTGTACTGTCCTGGCCACCTCTCTGGAACAGTCACAGGCTGCCATGGCAGGAGTTCCCCAGTCAATGCAGGCAGTGAAGGACGGCCTGCCCCACCTCGACTTCTGAGAGCTTTTCTCATGAATTGCCCTCAGGGGATCCCCATGGCAGCTGCTGCACAGAAGTCACCAGTGCACGCCATTTTTATCACTACTAAGGGCAAATTTCCTTGAAGGTTTGGGCTTGGCCGGGTGCCACTCCTTGACTCAACACCACTGATTCAGCACATGGTTCTGCTGCTGTTTCGTTACAACACATGTGTGGGCAGCGTACGTATTTGGATTCTTTCTCTCTTTCTCTTCCTTCACTTTTGATCATATAAATAATTATTTTGTACTTGGTGAGATTTCCAGCTTCCATCAGTAATTGCAGTGGTATAATGAGATAATCAATAGTCAGATCTCTTTTGTTTTAGCTCAAATTTATGGCCAGTTATCTACAGCTTCCCTCAATTCCTTTTTGGTACAAATCCCTTTGCTTAGACTTAGGCCAAAAGCATTTTTTTTTCTGGAAAGCATTGAAAGAAATGGTCCTGGCTGCCTCCTTTTAACAAAATATAATATGAAGTTACAGGATTTCTCACTTTACTAAAAGGTATCCATCTTTTTGTGAGGATTCCTTTTGATTTTGATCAACTTTGAAAGGATAATCTTTATTCAAATTCATCCATATCGTATCATTGCTATTGTTTATATGAGATACCCACTTCCTTGGTCAGCTCCAAAAGCGGATATTGTGAGGAAAGGCATTTGTGAAACATACTTACTCATTAACTTATTTCTCTTAGTTACAGGTAAATGTTTCAAAAATACTGGAGTTTTCTTGATTTTTTTCTTTTTGATTTTCTCCCCCTCCAGTTTTCCTTTTTGGGAAGACAAAAAAAGGTATTTTTAATTTTTTTTCAATTTTGCTACATTAGAGGAAAACTTAAGGGGAGGGAGGAGGGGGCAGGAATTTCCACTTCATACAGAAAGATATTTCTTTACAAATCAAATTCTAATTTGGCTTCAGCCCCTGCAGAAACCTTGACCAAATTCCCATATGAAATGCTTGGATCAGATTTTAAAATTCTCTGTAAGAATGTATCTTTTACACATCAATGCTCAGGTTCCAAGAAACATCACTTCGTCTACCTCATTTCAAAACAGAAAGTTGTATGTGGACACCTGGAAAATATTATTTCCAAAATGACACAGAACTGGAAAAACTTACCATCTTGTACTCAGAGAACTTCTTTTTGTCTTAAGTGGACAACAAATTTTGTTCCTGTTACCGTTAAATTATATCTGTGTGATGAGCAATTCTAATTGTTCTAAAATAAATCAGCAGAATAAAAGGGGAGATTAGAACAATAGCTAACAAGACAGTTGAAACCTCACAAAACAAATCTGGTTGTTTATCTCCTTTTTCTTCTGCCGTACACCGTTGTCTGCTGTCATGGCTTACCATCTTGTGTCTTTCTTGGATTGTGAAGTATGTAGGACTGGGACCTGCCTTTAAAATTTTGCAGGCTGCCATGGATATCAGCATTTCTGTATAAATATGGCAATATATTCGAGGCTGCTTATACCTTCACAGTTACTCTGGTACACCCAGGCTATCTGCGTATACCCTGGGACTTTAAAAGCACAGCATCTAACAGCAGTAACAGCCGCGGAAAATTATCCCTATTCACTCACCTGCCAGGGCTGACTTTGCCAGCTGAACAAATCCAGTCCCATCCATTAGATATATTCGTACATCCATAGCAGTTATTAAAATATTAAACAATAAAAAAGTACCCATATAAACTCTAATTTTTATATATATATAGTAGCTATTCCTTTGAGTGAACCATTCCCTTTGAGGGAAATTTCAGGTCATGAACAAAAAACCCAGTGGCGCTAAATATACAAAACTGAACTACAAGGCCTGGGAATGTAACCTAATAAATGAATAATAAAACAGCCAGACAGATAAGAAGGGCTTTTTCTCAGAGCTCGGCAACTCACACAACTTAATCTTTGTAAGGGAGGGAAGTGTTGCAAATGCTGCCTAATATTTTTTCTGAAGCTCATGTCCTCTGCAAAAAACCTAGTAACCATGCTGAAATGATTAGAGTGATTGTACCATGAAATGGCTTGGATTTGCTCATCTGGCTTCAAGTTCAGAGGAATGACCAACAAGCTGACTTATGTTCTTAACAGTGTAGACCCAGAAGGGTTCGAGCAGATGTTGCAGGCTTACTCCAGGCAAATACATGAAGTTTTGTGGTTTCTCTTAAGTGTTTGCTAATATCTACCACATTGCAAAGTCAAATGTCCTTTCTCAACAGAGCTGACTATTCATAATACAATACAGATGATTTAATCTGTGGTTAGGACTTTCCATTTCTACTAGAGCAGTGTAAAGTCTGAACTGCTCAAACCTACATTATATTGACATATAAAACAGAAAAAGGCCAAAAATCTCAATCAGTTCCAAACCCTCAAACTCTAACAGTTCACACCTCTGCAGTTGGGTTATGTTGTGATGTCGTCTATGACCCTGTGCACACCCGTGTGTTACAATGACATTGCTCCTTCAAGTCCACAACTGAATGAAATGGGAGCTTTTTTAAAAAAGTTTTTGAAGCAATTAGAGGAGTGTATATTTTCAGAACTAGAGGCACCAGGATCTTGACGGTACTTGATTCTGACACTTGCATCAAAATGATCGTTCATACTCCTCTCTTATCTGTGGCTCACTTACACAAAATATAAATGCTAAATTTTCATGTTGAAAATATTATTTGAAATTCACTACCAGGTAAAGCAGTTTTAATATTATCATTATTTCTTTCAAAGCTAATTCTCTTTGCAGTCTTGACCACATTGAAATCCTGACGAGATTTGCGTTGTTTGGGGTTTTTTGGTGGTTTTTGTTGGTTGCTTTTGTTTTGTTTTGTTTTGTTTTTTTTTTTTCTTTTCCCAGAAAAGGGTTTTATTCCAAACCCAAAAAGTTCCTGAAGAACTCAAATGAATCCGTTTTGAATTTGGCAAGTGCTTTTGGACAAAAGTATTGGGTGACAGAAGATTTAGAAAACCCTAAACAATTTGTTTTGACATCTTTAAACAAAGACATTTAATAGTTTTTGCTTGAAAAACTGTTTTCATTAATAAATGAAGACAGAAGCCTGAGAGATTTGAGACTCACAAACAATACACTTTATGTCAGAAGAAATACCTCTGCTGACAAAAAATGTATTCTGAGTTTTTGTTGGTTTAGCAAAACAAACAATGCGTTTTGGTTGACTGGTTTTCTTTTTTATTTGGTTTTCGGTTTTATTTTTTATTTTTTCTCGGTTTGGACAGAGAACAAAAAAAAAAAACACCACACCAATTTCATACATAGCACTACTCCTGAGTAACTCCCAGAACAGGGAAGAATGAAATAAAGTTTATATCTTGGTTGAAACGCTGGCCCCTTTGAAATCAATGGCAGAATTCCCATTAATTTCACTGGGGTCAGGCTTTCACCTTCATCTTTAACTTACAGCTCAGTTTTCCTTCATTATACGTTGCAGAAGTGAAGGAGGCTTCTTTCTGGTCAAATCATTGCTAGTGAATCTGTCCCAAGAGAAACACGCAATACACACTTCTCCCTTCTGTCCTAAAAGAGCCCTGGAAAAAGCACATTTCTCCAACTTTTATAATGTATATGGGCGTTTTCAAATGTATCTTAATGTCTGTCTATAGTAAACCTTGTTTAAGATGTTAATAATTTTTGACAAGCACTTCCCTTGTGTCTGGATTTTGAAAGGAAAACCTAGAGCATAAAATGGCCTTGTTCTAGTCGTGCAGTGGATTGAAACCAGCAGAAGCTGATAGCAAACAGCTTTTCTCAAAATGTAAGTTCAGTTTTCTTTCCCATGGATTTCTTCTGTCTTTTGCTGCAAGCTGGCAACGCTATTTAAAAAGACAGAAAGGAATTAAACTTAGAAATCTCCCTTAAACGCTAATACCAATTACTTTTTTATTTCATAAACTGTACTTTCTCCCTGACATCCAAACAGCAAGGAAAGAAAATTTATCTTGTAAAAAACTTTTTCAGAGAGCTTTGTTTAGAGCATAGAGCAAAACAGAGGCCTCCCAAAGGGGGAGTCTGCACCCTGGAGGGTCAGAGCAGCTATTTCCCGTTCCAGGGCAGCCCAGCATCACACACCTCCGGTTCCTTCTGTTTATTGAGTCAATGGTAAGTCATAGGAAATATGCATTTTTCACCCATGTATGAGAACAAAGCAGCACTAGTTGGATCACAGGTTTATTTATTTGCAGCTTCAAGACTGTAGCTTATTTGAAAGCTTTTGAAAATTCATGTATTTTCGACACAGTTGGGGATGCAATGAATTTCTGAGGGCTAACAAGTCATCATCTATTGGCAAGCCATGGTAGCTGAGCACGTGCTCTTTGTTACTGGAACTTGACTGTATGTCTGTGTCCTTGGATGCCTAAAAATAAGTGTTAGTGTTGTGTGTCTTCCCGTCTTTCTTACAAAATAAAATGTTGTGAGAAAGTAAAACTTCAGATTCACCTGATTAAGAAAGGGCATCTCCAATGCAGAAGGTACATTTGAGAGAGTGACTCTAGTCTTTTACAAACAGCGGAGAGGTAGTGTGCTCAATGGGGGTAGAGTGGGATTCATCGCATCCTAACTCAAACATCTGCAAATGGCAAGGCATCCTATCTTAGTCTGCAGTGACAATGTTAATGAGATCTTTGTTGATGGTCATGGAAGCTGAGACTCATTGCACTCATCTGAACACCTACCTCTGGGTACCCTGCAAACTCGGGGAAGATTTCTTTGCTTTCATTTTGTCTGCTGGTGTTCTCCAAGGTAAAACTTAAATTAGGTCTAGACATTTATTTTGTTTTGAACATGTTATCCATATAATCATGGATTTCACCAATTTTCTACTGCTGTTATATGTAAATTGTTCAGGTCTTGTCTGTATTGAATTTGTTTTTCATTTACCCATGGTAATATGTGTTTATGTTTTTAAGTAAAATCTCTTGCTGCTTGTGACTGGAGACTCCCCAGGGAGGCAAAGCTGATAACAGCTCTCACCTTAAATCAAATTAAGAACATAAGTTTCTAACACATTGTTAAAAAAAACAAGCAATCAAATAAATTAAAAAAAAAAACTGTGACAAGGAAGTGAAATTCTAACTTCTTGTTGAATGACAAAGATCATGGATTTATTAATGAAATTACAAGGATCATGCTCAGGCATCGTGCTACAAACGCTAAGAGGGCACAAGGCATCCTACAATGAAAGAGAAAACAGTTACAAGACTGAGCAGAACATTTCTTTAATATGGCACATTAAAGGAACAATTTTAATTTTGCTAGAAATCAAAAATTTAAAAGTGTATATATATCCTCTACCACATATTTCCTCCTCCCTTCCTGCTGGACCAGCCTATCCCCTCTTCCCATTTTCTGCTGCAGCAGTGGCCAGGCTTTTCCTTTTCACTTGCTCTGGCAGCTGCAGTCCCACCCTCGTCTCGGCACTGAGCACACAGTGATTACATATGTCTATTGCAAATGATCATTTTCCCTTCTGCCTCCCAGCTACAAATTCCCATCACAGTATACCCCTCTTTAAATCTCTTCTTTATTGAGTTTCATCAGCATAGGGCCATTGTTAATACATCTGTTTGAAATAAAAAATAATTTCCCTGTGTCTGCCACCTCCTCTCCACTACAGAGTCTCACCCGATCCAGGTTCCAGCCGTGATTAACCAGCACACATGTGGTTCAAATAAAAGCTATCTTCTCTTCACACACACCCCCTCCCTCTCCCAGCTGTAGACTTCCCTACTGCATTAACCTCATTTGTAACTCCTCTGTCTTGTTTTCAGCCATGCTTTCTCATCGGTGTCTTCCCTGTTCTTAATATATGCTTATGGATGTGTTTAGCATCTTTCTTTCAAAGAAGAAGCTCTAAAAAAAAAGAGAATTATATATCACAGTGTTCATTTAAAATGGAGGATCTAAAGTCTGCAGAGCTGGAGAAATTTGCTGCCTGCTCAAGAGGTGGCACGGCAGGCTTGGGAAGAGCACCTGGGACAGGGTTTCTAACTGGTGTAAGCTGGAGCCAAAATTCAAGATCTTTGGGCTAATGGGCATATGCCCTTGTACTGGATTGTTCTTCCTCCCTTTTCAAAAATTTTACTCTTTTTGAAGATAGGCACCTTTGGGAAGCATTAATTACCTGTGGTTCGTGTATTAGGCTTACAGTGGGTAAGGGAAGTGGTGGGTTTCAGACCAAGAGGCACTGTGTACCCCGAGGGGACAGTGCTGTACCCCAGAGAAGCTGGCTGACCCCATTCTGTTGATGCAGGCTGGTGTCCATCCCACAGTAAAGCAGAGGTGGATGTAAGTAAGACTAATTAGACAGGCAATTTAGATCAGGTTTTGCATTTTTAAATCCTTTCCTCTGCTCGCCCACTTCTTTCTTTTCCAATGCTTCATTGTTTCTGGGAAGGGCGACTGTTCATTGAACATAACATCAAAAGCAACACCTTCAGCTTCAGGCAGCTGCCAACCAGCTAGTAGTGCCTGCAGTTCATGGGAAGGATGGTGGGACAGGGTCATCTCCTGCCCTTGGCCTCTGGAGGATGTGACAGTAGAGACAGTTTAGGGAGACCTGTTGGCTAAAATTGGGTAGATCAGTGCTGGCACAGTTCAAAGGAAGGAAAGACAAATGCCTAAATTCCAGTCCTAAAAGTGGGTAATGAAGGGTCAGGTGCTGAGTAGGACATCCCTTAGATGGCTTAGGAAGGAGAGCAGAGATCAGTTGTTGCATCCCTTTATCAGAACCACAAACTTGCTCTTTTGGCCCTGGCTTCTTGAATGCCTCATTCCTGTTTTGTTTTTTTTTTTTAAAGCAAAACTGATTTTGAATAGCTGAAGACATCCTTTCAGCTGTGTCTCTTATTCAATGGCCAGAGATAGTCTTAAATTTGTGAAAGATTAGGGCACGGGCCCATCCTTCCTCCCATCTGCACAGCAGATGGCTTGCGCATGTCCCTAGTTTAACCCAGTGGGGCTCTGGGTAATTACCCTGGCTGCTCGTGCCTGTTACGGCAATTATTCACACCCAAACTATGTTTCGGTCTACTCTGCAAAAGCTCTCAACACTGAACTACTTTCCCTTCTTTTGGCTGTGCTGCTATTAACATAACCAGAACATGACGGTGCAGACAGTCCTTACGCTTCCCCGTGTTTATATTGCATCCCATAGCTGGTACTGCCAACCCCAGCTACTTAAAAATTATGAGTTGTCCTCCAAAGCATTACCAACACAAAAGAATTAATTAGCAAGAAGTTGTGCTTGTTTGTCTGACTTCTTGCCTCTTGACTCAAGATTTTCAGTTTTCCTCTGTGACGGTAGTGTCTAGAAATGTAAATATTTTTTATTCCTTTTGTAAATGAAAGCTAGAATTCCAATTTAATCTCTTGTTTTGGGAAGGTGGTGCTTTAGAAGGGAAGCACACCCATTGTCATGGGTCTCACTAAATACTTAGAAGAGTTGGGAACATGTTGCAAAACTCAGCTGGTTGTTTACCCAGAAAAAATTGTATATATATCAGGTAACATTCCATTAAAGGTAAAAGTTGCTGGTCATTTTTGTCATTTGCTTAACGGCAATTCCTAAATACCAGCAAAAACAGTGAAGAAAACCATTCAGACCTTGGCATTGTTGTTTTCTACAACGTTATTTTGCATAAAAATGTTTACAGTATTGACAAGTGTTTTATGTCTTAAAGAATTTCTCTATTGTGAAATAAGTGTATTCAATTTTAAAATAACTTTCCACAACAGACAAAGGACTTGGTCCAATTTTGTTCAATATATTCATTAATGACCTGGATGAGGGGACAGAGTGTATCCTCAGCAAGTTCGCTGATGACACCAAACTGGGAGGGGTGACTGACTCTCCAGAGGGCCGCGCTGCCTTCCAGCGTGACCTGGACAGGCTGGAGAGCTGGGCAGAGAAGAAACTAATGAGGTTCAACAAAAGCAAGTGCAAGGTCCTGCACCTGGGGAGGAAGAATGCTAGGCACCAGTATAGGTTAGGGGTGGACCTGCTGGGAAGTAGTTCTGAGGAGAAGGATCTGGGGGTCCTGGTAGACAGTAAATTGTCCATGAGCCACCAACGTGCCCTTGTCGCCAAAAAGGCCAATGGAATCCTGGGCTGCATAGGGAAGAGTGTATCCCTCCAGTCGAGGGAGGTCATTCTCCCCCTCTACTCGGCACTGGTGAGGCCACAACTGGAATACTGTGTCCAGTTTTGGGCTCCCCAGTTCAAGAGGGACAGGGAACTGCTGGAGAGAGTCCAGCGAAGGGCAACCAAGATGATTGAGGGATTGGAGCATCTCCCTTATGAGGAAAGGCTGAGAGAGCTGGGACTCTTTAGCCTGGAGAAGAGAAGGCTGAGGGGAGACCTTATTATTGCTTACAAGTATCTAAAGGGCGGGTTGAAGGAGGATGGAGCCACACTCTTCTCGGTGGTTCCCAGTGACAGGACGAGGGGCAACGGGCACAAGTTGGAACTTAGGAAGTTCTGTTCAAGAGAACACAAGAGAAAACTTCTTTACGGTTAGGGTGACAGAGCCCTGGCACAGGCTGCCCAGGGAGGTTGTGGAGTCCCCTTCTCTGGAGATTTTCAAGACCCGCCTGGATGCAGTCCTGAGTAATGTGCTCTAGTCAATCCTGCTTTAGCAGGGGAGTTGGACTAGATGATCTCTAGAGGTCCCTTCCAACTCCAAAAATTCTGTGATTCTGTGATTCTGTGAAAGCTCATGGGTGGCCTCTGTGTGACATCAGGGACCATCTGTCCTGCTGCAGCTGGTGCAATGCCCATGCCATCTCCTCGGCTAGTTTGACAGAAACACACCCACGATGTGCCGGTGTCTAACCTGGGTCAGACGTGCCCAACTGGGTGATTTTGCTGAATTTAATGATGATGGAGCCGCAGGCTGGTATTGCACACCTTGAGGGAGAAAAATTAGGGGTCAGTCAGCTTTTGGGAGAGAAGGAGACTTGAATCTGAATCTCATCACTGGGAGATTTCAAGAAAGAAAAGGAGTATAAAGGCTGCTGTGAGTGGAGTTTCCACCCTGCAAAGGCAGCCTGAGGACCTGGGGCGTGTAAAAAGCATGAGGGGAGTTTGTAGCAAAGCAGTGGGAATAAAACAGCTTCTTTGCAGGGAGCGGTGCCCTTGGCTTGCTCTGCAAAAAGACCTCACAGCGGGTGGGTGCCGGGCCTTTTATCTGCATGTATGTTTGTAGTGATAAGGCTATGGTTCTTGAGAATACCCAAGATCCTTGTCTCCAATTCTATCCCCTTTCAGTTTAAAAGCTTTGTCCTTTGTCCTGTCACTACAGGCCTTGGTAAAAAGTTTTTCTCAGCCTTTCTTATAAGCTCCCTTTATCTATTGAAAGGTCACGAAAAGGTCTCTTCTCCAGACTGAACAACCTCAACTCTCTCTGTGACTGCAGGCAGTACAGTGAACATGAAGTAGATAATAGGAAGCATAGTATCAAAAAGATCTTTCTGACTGTATTGGTACAAATATATGTGGGCTTCTTGATTTTGCTTTTATTTTGTTTATGACCTTTGTGTTTCACAGACTCACAAGAATTAAAATATTTAAATATTAAAGAGTTGAATTTAGAGACAATTTATCTGATCTCACAACAAACTGGAGAGACTCAGAAAATCTGACTGAAAATTGCAGTAACACTTCTACAAAAGATTGTCTTAATCCTCTGCAAAAGTATAGTAGCACAGATATTTTACAATGGTGAAATCCCAGACCTGAATTGAGGGAACGTTTGAATGAAGCCACATAATTTTCTGGTTAAACCTCCAAACCAAAAGGACACAAATGAATTATATTAAATGTTGAAGACTCTATATGTTTTCATAGACAGCTTCTGCATCCAACATTTGATTTCTGCAAACATGATAAACCATAAAGCGAAAGAATATAGAAGGAGATTTTGGATACTCAAAATCCCTTACTTGGAGAAGTTCAAACCAGAAAGTTAGCCCAGATTTCATCTAAAGCTGCAATCCCCAGCCTATGACATATTGGCCATTTGTTTCCTATACGACCATCTTGACACTACGTGTTCACCAAGAAACAGAAATTTAAAGGAAGGCTGCAGGTAGAGTAAGGTGTGATGCATCTGCTCAGCCCAGACCTCTCAAACCTGTTTTACTGGAAGCCTGAGACTATCCCAGTTAGGAGCGATAAATGTCTGGCCCCATTAGCACATGTAAACTGGTGTAGTCTGCGAGTCTAAAGAAATGGATACAGACGTTGTCTTTAAGACAATGACTTGAAAAAGAGAAAATGAGAGCAATGGTTGGCTCCCTCCCTCTTTCAAGACAAAAGAAGGTGTTCTTGGGTAGGCAGAACTTCACTTCCACAAATGATTATTATAAAAAAGGAGTATCATCTTAGATGCAGGACCTAACTTGAACGCTCCTTAGGCTGGCTCTGTCCCTATGGCCTGAACCGAATTGGCTACAAATAAACTCTATTTGTCTGAAGCAGCAGAACTGGATTCACCTCTCTCCCTCCTCTGCACCCTCCTGGTCAATTGACCTAAAATGCCAAAGGGGTCTCCAAGGGAGCGTTATAATGGAAGAGGGACCAAATCAAAACCTGAGATTGTTTTGTTGTTGCTGTTGTTACTTCTACTAAATTGGGTTAGACATGAACAAATGGTAGGTGGTCTCTGATGACTTTACAACAGACAATCCACTCCTGGATAACTTGTGATTTTCCAGGTGTTGGCCAAGACGGACAGTTTAATCTTAGGTCTAAACTAACAATAAAGGCCAAGTTAATACTGTCTTTTCCCTTTACTATGTAAGGTAGGGGAAAATGTAATTTTCCTTTTCTGACTTGTTTTCTGTAGATTCTTGAAGTTCTTTGCATGCACAAGGCCCATGGACCTTGCTCTGATGTGCAATTTTCTCACACAATTAGGAAAGGAATTCAGCCCCAGTAACAGCTCTTGGGTCACTATCCATCCATTCTTCCAGGGGCAGGCATGTAGGCATAAGGCTCAGCAGACAGCAGCACGAGACCCTACCTTCCTGGCCCTGAAAAGTTAGGGATAACACCGATGTAAACACATGAGCTTGCTGAACTGAGGCTTTAGAGGGAAATGCAATTGGAAATGTTATACTTCTATGCAAAATGCATATTCCTTTGCAAGTGCAGGTGTGTGCATTTCCTCAACTCTGCTTCTGAAACCAGCACCCGTGACTGAGCTCCTCAGAACTCTCTTCATAACACTATAGAAAAGAAAATTGCGGGTTTGGCTCATCTGTTGTTCAAAGAATTGTTAACTGAGTTGCAGCTGTATGGCCAAATACTTTTCTGACTTGTACCTCTGCAAGAGCAGAAGGCTTCTTGGGATCTGATCAAAAGGCAAGAAAGCAAAACAAGACTTGCAGAAGTTAGAATTTGCCTCCAACCATCTTTTATTTTTTTACTGCTGGAAATGACACATCAGCA
>NW_009647595.1:3187825-3191742 GCF_000708025.1 Charadrius vociferus
AGGAACCAAAAATAACAAGACCGTACAGTCTGGCTTTCAAACCCCAGCAGAATTTGCAGGCCTGACGGTAGAAGTGCTTTATCTCAAATCACATCATAACAATCCCTCGTCGGTTCTGCAGTAGAATTATGAGAAGTAAATATGTGCACGCACGCACATGTGTGCACCATGTAGGATGTGCACTACAGGCTTTGCATAATCAGCAAACATTTGGCAGCTATCAACCATTAACAGCTTCCTCTTCACAAGCCTAATGATGGCCTTGTCTTCTGTATTCAAGCCATAACTGTTAATGTATTAAAGAGCTATGCCTTTAAACTCAAAGGCATGAATATTTGCATATTGAGCTCTATATTTGATTCCTCTCCAGTTAGTCCACATACATGCAGCTGGTTTCATGGCTGGGTTGTCTGGTCTTCAGTGCAGTGGAAATATTTTACAGAATTTTTCTCACAGTTGAGCTGTTCATGCGTGTCCTTCAAAATGTGTGTTCTCTGTCTGGATCTGCTGATAACTAATGAGGGTTGAAGTGTTGCTGAAAACTTTCTGCAACTGGAATTCATCTACCAATTTTTCTGCTTTCTTTGAACTAGTACTTTGCTGCCAATTTTTCTTGATACTGATCAGTCATTCAAAAATTAGCTGTGGGGATAGATACACACCCAGGGTATGATCAAGTAAGTTTTGTTCCTTCGGGAGACTGGATTAAAATGCCATCTCAGTTGTGAGATGCACATGCACATCCTTCTTCCTACATGGGAGCAGCTATCCTACTCTCTCTGCACTGGGATCATTCAAGATATGTGCAGATAGCTGTTAACAACACAACCATGTAGAGGGAACATTTTATTCAATACGGTGTGGGATTTCCCCATACTGACAAGTCTTGTTGCTATTTGTCTTTGCAATAGATCCATTTTACCAGTTTCAAGTCTTCTGTCATCAAAACCTAGGCAATTCTTACTCATACATGTTACGAGATGTCTTTGGGCCATTTCACGCACAGAAGATTTAATGAGTCCCAGAAATCGCTTTTCCTGGTCTATTGAAAAGTTAGACTTCTAATCCAAGCTAATCATCAAGGTTTACTCTATAGTCAGTAAATAAACACTTCCAGGAGTGTCACTCCCCCTAAGAGAAACAAGTAGTACTATGAACATACAGTGGTACATTTTCAGACCAGTCAGTCCCATCTCTGTCTCACTGGCTGAAAGGAAACCTAGATAGGCAGAATTAGTTGAGATTCGATCTGGACCTTGCTGACTTCGCTGAGAACTGCTCACAACCTCTAGGGGCAAAGATCTGTCCCAGATAGCTATAGACTCCACAATGTTGAAGTGCTTGGTGGTTGCGAGATGCAGATATGTAACCGGTCGAGGCTATGATAAGACCATGACAAATTCCTCGCTATTAGTGAGACAAGTGGAGTTTTAAAATAGATAGAAACCAGATACTCTTTTCATGTGGTCCAGCCATTTGTCTTCCTGTCAGAAAATTAGGGGGTTCATGGTGTTGCTTCATTGCTGCAATCACAGAGGCTTCCTTCGGTCTTCACTGCTGCTCCACAACTCACTAGCAGAGGTGGGCCAGTAATGTCATCTTAACAGCAGGAATTAAAAGGAATTAGTGTGTTAAAACTGTTCTTGCCTAATTTCTCAGTATGTTACTATGCACTGACGAGTGATAAACTGCATAGAAAACATGGTCTCAATGTTCTATGAAAAGAATTGCTGAAATATTTGACATGCTTCAGTCAAACCAAGCTGTTTTCTTCAATTTGAAGCCAACTTGCCAAGCAATCTTTCAACACTTTGTGGTATTTTATGTAGGATTCTTCAGTGTAAAAAAGTTTAAAGTTCAGTGTCAAGTTGTACCAGTCCTCTCTGCTATGTTGCTGTAACAACACGCAATATTGAAGTTCTCAGCTTTTCAGTCATTCATCAGTCTAGTGTAGATACAGGTATGCCAGGTATAAGGCAGTGCCCGCATAGTGTACTTTGCATATATTTATCATGCACCTTTCACTACCTCACTTGTGCTCCAGTGGTTCATTTTTTTCCAAATACTTTCAAAGTACTGCAACGGTTTAGATTTTGTTCTTATTTTTCTGAACCATCTGCTTGTGTCTTTAACACTGTGAGAAATTTCCAAATGCTGCTAAGAGCACGAACCAAAGGTCCCAGCTCCAGTGAACAGGACGAGCAATTGCTGTGTTCAGTTTATCAAAACTAGGGTTCGTGTCTCTCCCACCTTTTACGGAGGCTTCCAGGACCTCAGCCTACCTGCCCCGCAGGCAGTACCCAAATCCCCTGTGTCTCCCACACTCCCTCTTTTCCCCTCTCTTCACTACATTTCTACCCTCTTTTGTCCCATGTGATACCTCAGCAGCCCCATCACACCACAATCCCAGAGGTCTCCCAATGCCATATGTTTCCAGAGGACACAATTCACAGAATCACAGAATCTCCTAGATTGGAGAAGACCTATAAGATCATCTAGTCCAATCATTACCCTGACACTGACAAGTCCACCATTAAACCATGTCCCTGAGCACTATATCTACATGACCCTTAAATACCTCCAAGGATGGGGACTCCACCACTGCCCTGGGTAACGCATTCCAATGCCTGATGACCCTTTCAATAAAGAAGTTCTTCCTAATATCCAATCTAAATTCCCTTGATGCAACTTGAAGCCATTTCCTCTTGTTCTATCACCTGTTACTTGACAGAACAGGTCGACTGTTCAACCTCCTTCCAGACAGTTGTAGAGAGCAATAAGGTCTCCCCTCAGCCTCCTTTTCTCCAGGCTAAACAACCCCAGTTCCCTCAGTTGCTCCTCACAAGACACGTGCTCCAGACCCCTCACTGTTTTCGTTATTCTTCTTTGCACATGTTCCAGTGCCTCAATGTCCTTCATTCATAACATTTTATGTGGAACGGCTGTGCCTAGAGAATAAACCAGCTCTCTAACTCCCACTCTTCTCCTTATGGAAAGCACAGAGATCTAAAAATTGGCTTCAAGGGAAACAAGGTTACACCAATAGTTTGTACCTTTGCAAATAACTTTTGTACCACCCAGGGCTAGACAAAAGAGCCTGGGCTTTCTAACACATCACTACATCACTCCTCTGGGCCTCACACGATGGAAGCTAAAAGAGCTTCTATCAAAAAATTGTATCTCATAAGGGAAAATAAACTCCTTTCACTGCCCACCTCTAAGGTTATAATTTTCTCTCTTTTACAATTTTGTGCTATGATGTTGCCATAAATTCTCTTGGTCTCCAAAATGAGGTGAAAAGAATTACCAGCAAAGCTGTAGAAATCTAAGATTTCTGAAATTGCTTCTTAATATTGCTCATGCTTCCAAAACACACCCATGCTATGTTTTATTAGCTTGAATTTAGAAATAGCAGATGGCTTGCTCTCAGTCTCATCACTTGCAAATCAGGCAACCCTCCAGCACCCAAATCAGCAAGCTCCCTAAATCCTGACCTTAGTTGCACAGACGGGATAAAGTGGCTGTGTCACTCTGAGCAGAGCGGTGTAAAGGTCTTGTTGGGCTTTGCAATTTACCTGTACCCAGATGTTTCTTGCCCTTTCTTCAGTCTTGCTTTGGGGGCGGGGAGCATGGCATGGGGTAGTGGTGGCAGTGTTAAGGATTGTCCTTTTTGATCCATTTGTACAGCATCTGTCATCACATGGCCCAGAGCTGCAACTGAGGAACAACTCCATTGTGTGGCTGAACAGAAATTGGGTTAGTAATCCAGAAATCCAAGCCCCTTTGAGCTCTTTTCTGTGCAGTAAATTTTCACCAAATGGTTACGGGCTATGTTCTTTTTTGACACGAGTTTGAGTGGGGCAGGACAAGAGGATGGCTGATGCTGAGACAAACCTCATGACTGCTCAGCAGCAGGG
>NW_009647595.1:3192029-3208603 GCF_000708025.1 Charadrius vociferus
GCAGGAATAAGAAGGACCTTCTCTTTGTGATCCTGGTTGTTACAGATACCTTCTGCTTCTTAGAGTTCAATGGAAACTTCTTTTTTAAATCACAAAGGTTGGATTAATTTTCACTGCAGTCATAAGAGGTGTCCTCCAAAGCGTCCCAGAGATCTCCCTACTGCAGAAACAGGAACCTCACCTTTGTCCAGCCTTGGCTCAACTACTGCGTTGTACTAGGAACACCTTATCTCTGCTCTGACAAACATTTCCAACGCAAAGAGAATTTCCACCCCAGGCAGCATTTTCTGTTTTAACTGTTGACAAGATCTGCCTGCTGTAGTTTCTGAGGGATCTGAAGGGCTTCTTTGAGCAGGCTGTGTCTGTATGGCCTGGATGTCAGCTAAAGTCAGTATACTTTGAGTTTTAAAATGGTAATTAGTCCATGGTATAATTCTTTATTACAGCATCTGCTCTTGTGTCATCTGCTCCCACGCTCTTAGATGTTTGTCTACCACAGGTTTTGTCTTCTTCCCCTACTCCTCTAATGCACAAGACTAACAGAAGCAAAATTGAAGTATTTAGTTAATGGCTTATCTACTGTATGATACAATAGTCGCATTTCAGTGTACTGCAGAAATATGTTTGTTGATTCACACCGGAGTTAGAGAGAATCTGCAAACACAGGAGATATTCCTGACTTACATTACCACCAATGTGAACACTCTCTCCTTCACCGTTCACAAATCTCAGGGGTAATTCTTAAATTATTTTGATCTCTGATGAAATTACTCCACCAGACTTGAGGAAGCCCTAATGCTTCTATATTTTCACAAAACCTGACTGCATTGTTCTGCTGTCAGAAAGTAGTGTGCTACTAATAACCAATCCAGAGATCTTACAGAATAAATGCTATTTAATAATTTCAGTGGTGTACTCGAACACCACTGTCCTAACACCTGGTGTTCAGTCCTGAGGTCTCAAATGCTACTTATTTTTCTGAGATGCAAAATGACATGCATTACCTGCCATGGAAACTCTTAAATGAAGCCATTGTGATCAAGAACGCAGAAGGGCTTGCAATTTGTCAATAGGTAACATGGAAGGTGAAATGAACTGGTAGGAAAGGAACACATAAATATTCCTATAGCACAGTCCTAAAATGTTTTTAAAGTCATGTCCAATGCTAAGAATAAAAGCCAAAAGCAGAAGTCCTGAACTTCTAGCTTCTTACTACTTTAGGCACCTCTGAACATATGCTAATTGCTCTCTTATTAGTTCTGCAGCTAAAGGGATGAAATATGTAATCCTTGCTCAGGAATAACAGCCATTAAGTGCACATGGGCTTAATACTCTTCCAAAACACATTTGGAAATGATGAAGAATGAACCCTTGCAGAGCAGTTATTTCTATCTGTGGAGTACCCTGGAAATAGAAGATGTTTTTCTTTATATGAAGCTATGATTAATGTAAAACTGAGGAATTGACTAATGTAAAAACAGGATGCAAAGCCTAAAAGTGGAGTCTGTAGAAGGCAGAAAGTGGCCGTGTGGTGCAGTGGGGAAGAGGAACAAACCATTATATTCAAAGAACACAAAAATGACTTATTCATATCTACTTGCCACAGCAGGGAGACTTTTGCTTTCCAGTGGAAGCTAGAAATAACAGCATTCAAACCACTGAAGCACCAGTGGGAACCCCTACAGAACTCAGTGAAATACCTCCACAGACAAAGAGGAATCATTACTGTGTTTAATATAGCCATGAGGTGCTGATACTGATGCTGCATTGAGAGCAGGGATGGACCACTGTAGATTTGCTTTCCAAACACAAATATTTTAGTATATATTTTACCAAAGTATTTTCTAGCAAGTTAGCACATGTTTGGACCAAAAATAAAAAGATTGCCTTTTCCTCTGCTTCTTCGTTTTGGAGTACAGAGCTGCAGTGGTGAGCCTGAAGCTATTTGAAAGGAGTATAGTCTAGGTAGGAGATAGCTGTGAGACAAGACGCTCAGCAGTCAGGTCTGATAGTGAAGCTGGCTCATGGGTAAATAGAAGCCTAGATCAGAAATCATACTAAGTTGTGGGCAGACTGTTCTTCATCTACTGTGTTTTGCAATGGGGGGTGAACGCTCCGGCTTCACAGAGGAAGCTGAAAGGCAGAGACATTGCCTGGGCTGCAGACTGTGTCACTGCTGCAGATGTATGTGCGTGCCATGAAGAGTCTGAGCAGAATTACTGAGCCCAAAGCATCAGTGGGGTGCCGACAGGCTGTACCTTGCACACGAAGAAGGTGATGACAAACCCCAGGACATTTTCTTCCCTCTCTTCCCCCTTCAGGGACAGAGGGTATTTTTAGGATTGTGTGAGGGAGGAAGTAGCTGACTGTGCCAGCACTGCACACTGTGGTACCTGCATAGTTGAGAGGATGGTGAGCTGCAGCGTGGGCGTTTGCAAAAGGGTTTTTTGTGAGGCCAAAAACTCTTCATCAGCTTTGCCAGCTCTGTCTCATCTAGTGACACTGCACTCAGATGCCACTCACCTCTTTAGGACCTCATTCTGCAAGGCATGGAGCACCCTTCATGCCAGCTGGCATCCCTGAAGACATGACTTGGAAGGCTGCTATTGTCCAAATGAGAACATGCAGGTGGAGTATGAGACCAGTGTGCTATGGCTAAGCTGCTCGTTGACTTTTCATACGACCTTGTTGTGCCTCGGTTTCTCCTGCTTTTTCCAGGGGGCAAAGACTGTTTCTTGCTATGTCTCTGCACAATATGGTCCTTGGTTACAAGTAAAAATATTTATTGAAAAGGATTAATGCTGTAAATTAGGTTGAAAAATGCTACACATGCTAGAAATAATTTGCAAAACAGCATCTAGACAGCCTGGTGTATAGACACCAGGACATATAACAGATCTGGACATATAACTACAAGAGTTTACTAAAAACAGCCCAATATTTCTCAGGGAGAAAGCATAAAGGCTCAGGGGAAAAAGAACCCAAACCAAAAACCCAACCAAACCCCCTAAAAAATCAACAATAAAAAAGAATAAAATATTTCAGTGTCTTCAGCAGTTTTGTGTCCTGGAAAAGTGCATATGTTTGCTGAACTAGATGTTAAACAGAAAATTTGTGTAGCTGGAGTGGAGGCTGAAAGGGAGTGGGAGAGATATGGAACCAGTTCCTCCTCACCTCGGTTTATCTCCTTAGCCCCAGAAGACTCTTTTTGATGTATTTTGTCATATATTATTTTATCTGATATATATCAATGAGGGATGAGACAGACATGTGGACCTAGAAGTCTGTTCATTTAATCATTCCCTGGACACAGTCCCAGCTTGTGAACCAAATGGGATAAATACAAAGAATATGAAAGCTGCTGAGAGTATCTGTTCAAAAATTAAGTCTTTGTCTGTGGGTTGCTAATGTAAACAGAGTGGACTCAGGGAGAAAGAAGTAATCACCACTCGCAAAGAGTTCAGAGAAGGTCTGTTGTGCACAATCTCCCCAAAGATTAATTGCGTTGGAGTAGCTGGTGTCTGTCTACTGAGCTCTGAGAGTGAATGAGTAGCCTTGTTTGGACACATATTTACTTTTATTTATAGGTAGCTAGATCTTCTTGTTTGATTCATGGCTGTGATTCTGTCAAGCAAGGAAGTAAAGATATTTTTAGATTATGGGATTTTTTTCCCCAGCATGAAGTGACTCTCACTAATAGATCTTTTTTTTGTGTATTTTAAGTGCAGCTGTGAACACTTTTGGTTAACTGTTCTCTACCAAATGCATGTGCCCTGGAGGGTGATGGCATAAACCAGAGGTGCTGCAAGGTCTGAATTGTGCCAGGAAAAGCACATAGTGTAATGAGGGTGCCAAGTTTTCTCAGACAGTACTGGAAGTGCTATTTACTACTGCATGGAGGCAGGGAAGGCAAACTTGATGCAAACTCATCTATACTGTCTTCTATGCCTGCATATTACTCACTTACATGAAATATATAATCCAGAAATACATCTAGGGTTTTTTGTCAGAGGCCATGTCTGCATTGGCAGGCCATGCCCATAAAAAAAAATGGATCTGTACAGTGAAGCAATTGGTCCTGCAGACCTGATCTCCACTCTGTACAGCTTTCAGGAGGTTTCCTTGAGATTGGTTCTGGACTGAACACCTATTTGCAGCTGTGGTGTCTAACACACACACTTCCAATACAGTTTCACCCAAAAGAAGAATGTTTGTGCATTGGGAGACTGCTCAACAATGTGAAACAAAGCAGAGTAAATGGGAACAACTTGCTTCAGAAGTGCACTTTTGATCTAAAGTAAAATAACAATGTAGAAAACTGGAAAATTGACTGGTTCATTCTTAAACCAACCTTGGGACACACATCAGCCTTACAGCACAGATGACTGGGGATCCCAACCCTGGAAAGAACTGGAAAGCTAGTTTCTGGCTGTATAAACCATAAATACATACCCATGGAGGCTGAAATGCTGTATCATTAGCATCATGGGTGGTGGTACCATGCTCTGGAATTGGAGTAAGACATAAATACTGAATTTGAAATATGTGGAAGTAATTGTAATTTTAATTTTCAGCGTATGGATGTTTAGTCCTAGAAATAATAGAAGATGGTTCATATGTCAACCTCATGAAGTCCAAGAAGGCCAAGTGCAAGGTCCTGCACCCAATATCAGTACAGAATGAGTGATAAATTGACTGAGGGTAGCCTGTGGAGAAGGACTTGGGGATACTGGTGGATGAAAAATTGGATACGAGCCGGCAATATGCACTTTCAGCCTAGAAAGGCAACTATATCAAAAGAAGTGTGGCCAGGAGGTGTAGGGAGGTGATTCTGCCCCTCTACTCCACTCTCGTGTGACTCCACTTGCAGTGCTGCATCCAGCTCTGGAGTCCTCAGCACAGGAAAGACATGGAGCTATTGGAGCGGGTCCAGAGGGGGGTCATGAAGATGATGAGAGGGATGGAGATCTCTACAGAATGAATCCATTCAAGTGTTATGTAGAGGTCACTTCTCAAGCTGTATTTAGCTGTCTCAGGCACTTGGGGTTTTCCCCTGCCTATCTCCAGGAGTCAGTCTGTTGCCAGATCCTGGGGAGAAGTCTCCCCTGGTGAACACAGAGAACTGTCCTTTTAGGTGGGGGTGTGCCAGCTGTTGTCCGGATCATTAGCTCTGGACTGTATTTCTTTTTAAGAAGACCATTAATTTGTTTATGAAAGAGACTGTTTAGCATAGCTTCTTGTGATAGCAGGAGACTAGATGTGACCCACAGGGTGACCTTAATGCCTGTGTTCTTGTATACAGGAATATCTTACACTCCTGGTTGTACTTGAGCAGACAGGAATCACAAAAGCAGTCTGTGCTGTTTTGGGACTATTTGTGCCTTTCAGATACTATAATTGCTATGTTAAAGCAGCACTGGGATGTCCTAACTTCAGCTGATATGTGTGTTAAGAGACTCTGTGCAAACGCACAGATGTAAAGCGTCATTTATCCTTCTAGTCCAGCAGTTTTACGCATTGGTTTTATTTTATTTCTCTGCGCATGCCTTCCTTTCATGTGACTTCATATGGGCTTGAGTTTTCTACTGGAAATTTTCAGTTTGGTTCATGGTTTCACTCCTAGTGTGCTATACCAAAAAGTGTCTCCTCAAAAAACTACAGCTCCTAAAGACAGTCACTTTATAATCTGTTTCAGAAATAATTTCTGCTGTTTTCCTGATTTGGTTAGCAAGAATTCTCAGATATTGGTAACAAAGTTAAAGCATTTAAGTACATATTTGAGCTCTGAGAATTCATGATCTGTATGCCATTCAAATTTCCCACTAAAATCAACAGAGTTATGATGGTTAGGCTGCTTGTGTTGAGAAACTCATACTTCTAATCTTAAATTTAAGAGTTTGGCCATAGAGTTCAGTTTTATGTGTTATTTCAAGTCTACTAATGTGATGATTGCCATTGGAGGAAGACGACGAGTTTTAGGAGACCTTTACTCCAAGAACTTCAAAGTTCCTCCTGTTTGGATGACTGGGTCCCATAAGAGTTTCCACAAATCTTTGAGGACCTAGACATGAGCACTTTGGGTTCAGTCATGACTTCTTCCAATCAAGGAAGAACCTGAACTCTGTTCTATCTTTCATTCAACTCTCTCTGCCACGCAGACCACCTCCTGATAGCCCAGAACTCTCCTAAACCCTCTGCTTTAGTCTTTTCGCTGAACATTTGAGGAAGGGATGGACGGAAGGATGGGAATGACTGATGTGATCAACTCTCCATGGAAATCATGGCTATTTCCATTTAATGAAGTCATTCATGACTTCTTCCAAAATTATTCCATGCATTAGTGAGTACATCATCCTTAGCAGGTTCAACTTATTGTGCTTCATGACAGAACAGATAAAGTGTGAACACCGAGCTTTTGGAGTAATGTTTGTTAACTCTACTGATAAATTCCAGAAATTTAGGTCTTGGGTTTCAAAAACACGGCTCTGAACTTGCAGGAATGACCACAAGGTTAAAGAAACAAGAGTTTCACAGAAGTGTATATATATTTTCAGTACTCAAGGAGAAAAAAAAAACACATGGAATACAAGTATAGTGAATTTACTGCAATTTCACTCTAATTTCCTAAGCAGCTGTGGACTTTTATATCATCTTTGGGATTTTGCAAGAAACATCTTGCTTTTTAACAAGCCATTTGCAAAGAAAAACAGTCAGACAATTTTTCCATCTCTCTTCTTTTCTCCTATTGTGTTGAAGCTTGAGGAATAAGCAAAAATAAAAAAAATAAAGAAGGAAAAATGTGCCAGCAAGTTATTAATCTGTCTTTTGCATGTTGCTAGCAAACGGGGAGTGTCATAATTTTTTCTAATTTGGTCGCCAGCACTTTCTCTTTGCAGAAAACAGAACCGGAAAGGAAACCCCTCTGAACCTTGTCAACCTCCCAGGGCTCCTCCAGGCTCTGGAGGAGGATCTGAAGGGCTCTGCTGCACTTCTGCCAAGCTGCTGAAGTGCAAAGGTCGCTCTACTCTCCCTCGGGACTCATCTGTTTCCATCACGTATACACAGGAGGCAGAGGAGTCTTTCAGCTTCAGACAAGCAGAGGGAGGCCTACGGAAAAGAAACACTGAAAAAAAAAAAAAAAAAAAAGCCTGAGGCCCTCTTCAGAAGCGGGCGCACGGGTCCAGAGGCACATAGACCAGCAGCCCGTGTTATCAAAGTGCATCCAGTTGCACCTCTGGCAGCGTGTTTATATGTGCTGCCTGTGCACCGCACTTGCAGGAATGGTTTCTTTGTCTTAGTCCCTTTCTGCACCTTTCGTTGAGGAAACCCCATCACTCTATGCAATTCACCTGCCCTTAAATACTCCCGTCAGCCCCTTCTCACAGTGCCGGAGGCTGTGACTGCCAGCAGTGTCTAAACAGGGGGAGGTTTAGCCTGGGCAGTGCAGACAGTCTTGCATGGATCAGAAATGCCTTGGCTAGATATATTATCTGAATGGGGATGTCACTGCAGACACTAGAAAGGTATTTCCTGACTGACAAAGCGGCAGAAAATGCTGAGGTTCTTCTCCCTTCTCCTGAATACAAGAGCCCAAAGACATTCTGGGCTACCTTAGTGTGTTTGAACAGATCTGTCATTTTGTCTCAATAAAAGCTTTCATGACAATTGGTTTCTTTTAAATTGTTTTTTTATTTTTCTTGTTCTGTGGAAAATACAGAGACATTCCTACCCCAAGCCTCAGACTTTAAGACCATCTTCAAAATATAGCATCAGGTTTTGTCTGAAATTGCATAATTGCTTTTTGCATCGATCTGGCTTCAAGCTCTGGAGCTAGAGTTGGTGTTTTATGAAACTCAAGAGTCACCCCTAATCCCTGATTGAAAGACCTAAAGACCTAAACATACATCCATAATGTCCTCACCAGGAAGGGCTATTTTCCTAGCAGGACACACAAGACAAGTCAATAAGTTTGATGTGAGCTGCCAGCATGGGCATCAGATAGGACTGCAGAATCAAAAAGGTGGACTTGGCTTGTGGCTTAAATTCATCTTCACTGTGTGGTCTCCAGGATGTTTACATTCATATATATGGCCCTATAAATCACAGAGCTGCGAATGCCATGTGCCATTGTTCTCAACCCTTGGAAAAGGACGCTGAATCAACTAATGAAATGTATTTTTAGTTTCAATAAACTTTATTCCCTTATTTATCACGTCCTGCAGCAAAATTTCTTGCCGTTTGAAGGAAAAAGCACCGATTTCTTCAAAGAAGGTCAAAGGTTTTTCAGGCAGCTTGAATCTGTTCTTATTGTTTAAATACAGACAAAATATATGGCTGCCTGCACTTCTACATTGTGCAAGACTTCTGGCTAATAAAAGGCTATGGATCTGTTTGCAACTATCAAAAATACCCCTATTAGTTCCCTACTTGGAAAAAAGCAAGGAAAATACCCTGTTCCTCTTTTTGGTAAGCCACATCCCTTTGCTAAAAAAAGTGCTGATGAGATGTTTGTTTGAGATGCATCTTAAATTAGAGAACAACGGTCTTGAGGAGTACTTTTTTCTTTGTAATAGAAGGTCTCTTCTAAAACCAAAAAATTACTTAAACGTGTTCCAAATCTAGAAGATCATTCTCTATCCATCCCAAACAATGGATTAGCTATAATTTCTGCTTCTATATTTTTTTTCTGTTAGAGACATAGTTTGCTTCTTCTCTAATGCACTTGATGTATTGACTGTTTTATAAATTAGATATTATAAGCTATGAACTATAAAGATGTCCATATTAGCTTTGAAGAAGCTGTCTGGGATATCAGAAACAGGCTAGCTCTGACAGCACAGAGCTCAT
This sequence comes from Charadrius vociferus, assembly GCF_000708025.1. Classification (NCBI taxonomy): domain Eukaryota; kingdom Metazoa; phylum Chordata; class Aves; order Charadriiformes; family Charadriidae; genus Charadrius; species Charadrius vociferus. The sequence goes on from NW_009647595.1 coordinate 3,200,877, forward strand.
TGCAGGCTGAATTAGTTTCCCAAGAAACAACACGAATCATTCAAAGAGAAAAGATATGTTGTGCATCACTTCTAGTACCTTCTGGTACCTAAACAAACTATTAAAAGCAAGCAGAGGCAACACTATATTGCTGTCAACCATATGAACATCTATATCTTTAAGGCAAAAGACAGTTCTGGATTAGGAAAATTTGCTTTCTTATTCCTTCAGTAAATCACTTTCTTACCTTGAGGAAAACTGTGCCTCCATTCTCTTCTATAAAAACTCCTTTGCAATCATCAGCAACGTAAGGAGCATTTTTCTTTAGTAGGCACTATTATTACTTGATTATTTTGCCAAAGGTTTTGAAAAGACCGATCTGAGGTACACCTGCAATTGGTCGGCCTCCTTTCCTATGTTCATCTAACATCTGCCCTAAAAGTATAGACAGGGAGAGCAAGAAGACAGCCTGTTCTGTTATTGCATGCCAGGAGATTCTTTTCCCTAAAGGGGATTTGCAAAGAAGATTGAGGCAGTATCTCCTCAGAGGGGCAAGTAAAAGGACAGGATGCAACAAGTTGCAAGATGGAAATTCAAACTGGGCATAAGGGAAAAGCTTTTCACCATGAGTGTGGTTCAACGCTGGAGCAGGTGCCCAGTACATTCTATCTCTGGGGTTTGCAACGGTGTCCTGGGCATCAGGCCCTGGGGAACATGACAGAGCTTGAGGGGCAGCTCTACTTTGGGGAGGGTACTGGACTAGCTGACCTCCAGAGGTCTCTTCCAGCTAAATTTTGCTGAGAATTTATAATAATAAAGCTGTAGGGTGAATTGAATTGCTAATTTGAAACTCAGTAATGCTTAAAAGTTCTAATATTGTAACCACTGTTTTGAGGGGAGGTGTTTTCTTTATGTCCCTCATCTCAGTCCTTCTCCTAACTTCTCTGTTAAGTTTAACTTCTAAGTCTTAGGTACTGTGTATTATCCTTTATGATCCTATAATATAATTTCTAGCGGGATGTAGACAGATAATAGGGGAGCAACTGCCATCCTCTGTTGGCCTTCGCCAACTGCTGTGTTTGTGCTCAGACAGGTAGAAATTCCCGAATGCTCATTAAGTATCTGGGGACAGAACTAATGGTCAGGCAACAGCTTTTTTTCAATCTAACCCACTGAATTCAAATGGGGGTTTTGCCCCACACAGGGGACCTGGAACAGACCCAGCATCACACCATAGTGTTTGTTTTTGCACTACCATGTCTGTGTCAGTGGAAGCTGATAAAGGGTAAGGGAAGAGGTAGGCATTATCCTGCGCCTTTTGTCTTCAGATTTTCCTTTGTTCCAGGAACCGCTTTTTGAACAGTTATCCGCCCTCTTAGAAGGGTTTGTTCCTCTTGCAAGCTTGCCTTTTGCACAGCTTTACCATGAGAAAGCAGTAGGCACTCCAATAAATATATTGGTGTAGCTAAACAGGAATTTCCCAAAACATTTGATGGTGCAACACGAAAGCCTTCAGCGTCTGGCAGTGCTCTGAGTGAATTCCTTCCACTCCTTTCCTCAACGCACTCCCCCGATACCTGGTGCAGTGCCTGCCGTCGTGCGATGCGGGATGTAGGATGTGGGATGCAGGATGTGGGATGCGGGGTGGGGGGTACCGGAGCCTCTCTCCCCGCGGAGCCACGGTGGGGCGCGGTTGCGCGGGGAACCGCATCTCGGCACTCCCCATGCCCGCCCCCCTCCGAGGGGGAGGCATGTGATCCCTTCCTTTTTTTTTTTTTTTTTTTTTATTACTATGGAAACAGAGCAAAGCAAAGGGTAAATACACGGACAATAGCAAAAGACAATTTTAATTTTCATCCCCGTTTAAATGTCACACGTTTTTTAACGCGCCGCTGCAGTAACCAGAGCCTGCATCTGCAGCCCGACGTGGAGAGCCAGTCTCCGAAGCCTGAGGAATACAAGTCCCTCATTATTGCCAAGTGGGATCAGAGCACGTAGGTCTGTTTAGACACTGCGATGCATTGTAAGAGGCCTCTCTTCAGGGATAGCCATAAAAGCCTCCTTTTTCCCCCCCCGTTAAAAAAGAGCAGCTGTATTCTTCTAACGTGGACAACATCGAAGGCTGCCTGTCTCTGCCGCACAGAGACTCTCTCGGTCAAGCATGAAAAAGCAAACTTCATTTTAGAGTCTGAACAGGATTTCCCAGTGATGGCTTATGCTTTGGTGGGAGCTGCGCTCACTCCTGCACACATGGATCGGGAAAACTGGTGGGGAAGGTTTCTGACACTGTGTATTGCTGACACTCAAGGTGTCTGACAAATATTTTGGCAGCTCTAAACTAGCTTTACAGTATAACCCTGAGCAGTCTCATAGATTAGGGTATTTCAGGCTATTAATTACCTGCTAATGGCTGCTCTAAATACCTTTAACATTAACTTCAGACCATAGCAATTGCTTGTTAGCCAGGAGAGACAGGTCACCTTTGAGTCCCAGCACTCCCTAATTTTGTAGCTGCAGCTCAACTTAGTTTTCCCTCTTCAAAGCCAGTGACAAAGCGTTAAATCAGTGATATAAATAAACAGAACTGAATTGGTTATTTTATAGGTACATGAGCAACGTCTCACTAATCATTGAGTGTTACAGATGTGAACAGGGCGCTCTAAACTGTTTACCAGCTGGTTCTTGGAAACAAAACTTCCTGGATGACTTTCCTACTGAGATATGCTGCCCCTCCTTGTAAATCCCTTGGTGGTTCCTGCTTCCCAGCAAGCACAAACTCCCCAGTCACACACAGGATCGTTCCTAGAATTGCCACCGGAGTTGCTAGAAGAGCTCTGATCGGGCGGGTGGAAGACATTGATTGCTCTGTGTGATTTCCCAGCGCGAGCCTGCTCGTGACACATGCAGCATCGAGAAATGCAAGCCACGCTCTCGGTGACAGGGCAAACCCTGGGAGCACGTGGACCGCTGTGCTGCATCTGGAGCCGGGGGTGACCTTTCCTGAAAGGAGGGATAGGCTTTGAGTCTGGCTGGGAGTCAGCAGGCTGCTGGATTTCTGTTAATTGTATTAATTGCAGCAGTCTCCCCCTGGCATTGCTTTACTTGGAAACCTGTGTGTGTGTAGTTTTTAAAGCTCACAGACAGAAATCTTGGCACGTGAAGGCTGAATCGTCTGGTTGGACTTGGAAAGGGGGAGGAATAGGACAGGAGGGACTGACCAGCTGGGCTCCTTTCGGTGCAGTCAGGAAAGCCAGAGTCGCTTCTGATGGTTTCCAGTATCGCAGCGCGGTGTTTCACAGGCATTCTTGCTGCTTATTAAATATTTCACATACATCTGAAGTAAGACAAAAGGGAGGAGAAAAAAAGCCAACAGCCCACGTGTGGTTGTATATGGCAATCTCTTGTTGGCACGGAGAGGATCTAGATGGTTTAAGCAGTCTTTTTGTCTTCAAAACCTTATAGTTCTGCATTAATTTGCAAGGGCACGTTTTAGATTCATAGTAAGCAAATCTGGTGCTATGCGCTAACATCCCTCTTACACTGTATTTATGTGAATGCAAGTGCACATTCTGACTATTACTTATCCTAATACATAACAGTTTGGCCAAACACCTTCTCCGTTTATGGTTTCCTGGTTTGGAAAGCATGCAGTTATTCACAGACATTCCCAGTAGGAAAAATCATATGGAAAGTTACTCCAAAAAGAGGTTCTGGATTAAAAGACCTGCCCAGTTCTCTAGAGTTGTGTTGTGAGACAGCATTTTTCTCATTTGCAGACTCACTTATGACTTATAAGAAAAAATATCGAAGGATATTTTGCTGTCAAGGGATAGTAGCTTCTCTCCAGGATTGCAAGGATTTTAGGAGATCATCCAGGAGCCACGTTTGCAATTAATATTAGTAAGAATAGCAGCTGATTTTAATGCCTCAATAAAGAACCAAGAATCTTTCTTGTAGTCTGTTGTATGATATTTTTTGTGTTGCATTTGTTTTTCCAGAAAATCATATTGTAGTTTTTATTATGAATTTTAAAAAAAAATTAAAATCATCTAGCATTGCTCTCCTGGTTACACGAGGTTGAATGCCTGGTTAAACACCAGATGAGCCCAGCTGTTTCAAAACACATTAATCTACTTTTTACCAAGATCCCCACATCTTAACCAACTGAATTGAAGGAGTTGAATTTAGTAGGGGCAGACTGATGTTCCCTTACCCCTCAGGGAATCTCCATCTATTTGTGTATGTACCATAACTGCAGGCTCTTTCGATATTTGTTTAGATCACTCATACCAAACGCCCCTCTCTCTTTCTTTCTCTCTCAAACAAATCTCTGCTTTTATGACATAAAAATATGTCTGTAGATTAAACCCTGTGTTCCTGGGAAAAGAAACTGTGTATATACCTCAGAAAGATTTTGGCAAGAACCTGAAATCTTTCAAATAAGAAACTGAATTGAGCAAAATCCTTTGCTAACGTAAACTGAGATCTCTGCAGGTCAGTAGAGGAACAGGGACCTCCTGCAGCTGAGAGTCTGTGTAGTGCTCCCAAGACCTCTGAAAACTCATTCAGGCAAATGGAGAAAAGTCTTCCCTGAAAGTGCTCCTCAGTCTCCAGCTTCTTACTTTTGCCAGGAGCTCTGGCAGCACGGAAACCTCAAACTGGTGGAAGCAGAACACATGGATCTGAATGGACCTCTTACCTCTGCCGACTGCCCCTTCACTCTCTGCTTGCCTCTAAGACAGCAGGATTAGATTTGATAGATCAGAAGGAGAAAGGCATACCCTTTGGTTTGACTTGGTTTAGGCTTCTGGGAGACATTTGACTATCATGGACATACTCACTCTGCAGTATTGCTCTTAGCCCAGTCGTTGGCATATCAGCATCATATTGTCTCTTTTGCACAGTTGTGCTTGTAGTGCCTATTGTCTTTCATTTATTTCCTTTTAAAGCCCTTCAATTCTTCTAATTTCTTCTGAAGCAACCGTTTGAATAATTACCCAATACAGGCATATAGATCTACAGGTTACCTTAGCTCTACTTCATTATGTATTTCTAGGTATATTTTTCTCACAGAAATGACAATGTCCTAATGAATTACCATATTTTTTCAGCACGGCAGAGCTGTGTCTATCTGGAGTTTGCCCTCTGTGTCTTTAGGAATGAGGGGGTGCAAGGATGCTGTTGCTGCTGGTACGTGCTTTCCCCTTCCCTGCTTCTTCCCAAGCAATTAAGTTTGTAAAGGGCTTTTTATTTTTAATTTATTAATTTTGTTTTCATCGACAAATATTTTGGACTCCTCTGCCATGGCACATTAAAACGAATGGTTCCTCCAGTAGTCTGTCAGCTTGTTTCCAACAGTTTGGCTCTGCCTCTACAAAGTAATTATTTTTGCTGGCATCCAGCTACCTTTGCTAGTTTTCAGATGGACTTGATGTCTCTTTCTCTCGGCATGGGGGCTTTTGAATGCCTGCCATTGCAAGATTTTGTTGTTGTTGCTGCTACTTCTGCCTTTCATCTGGTACAGCATCCTCGCAAACCTCTGAAATCTTGCACTATCAAAATCCCAGCAATTGGCCCTCTTGAGTTTCCTGCTTTTGCAAATTGTGGCTTCGTAGGTGGCAATTTAACTTTTGATGTTTTCGTGTCTGGAGGATAGTATCAAGTACCAGGAAACCTCTGTAACAAATTGAAATCAGTATCCTTTCAGAATTTGTCACAGAAAATGTACAAATACGCTTTTGCATATTTTGTCCCTTTGTTTGCCTGCTCCAGAAGGATTTAGTCTGTGTGTACCATAACAAAGCATCCCTCTTTGAGGACCAAACTGATATCAGCTGCCATCAAGTCTAGTTTTTGGTTACTAAAAACCTGCTACCATATATATATATGTATACATAGATGGAATATTTATATACACAGATGGAAAAGCAAATATTTAATCTTTCTTGCTGCAGTGACCTGTCTTTTCCCATTTAGTAAAGCTCCCCCGTACCACTTGCAATCTTTGCTGACTGCAGAAGGCTGAGACACTTCATTTCAGGGGTTTCCGGAAAGTTTTTTTGTGCACAACCCTGTTAGCTTCATTCTTCCGCTTGTTGAAATTTTCAGCCTCTCAGTGTTTGTGATTTTGAAGCACCAGCAGGCTCAGCCATGTATGATGACACACAGACTGAATATTAATCAACGTTTCATTCAGGCTGAGGTGATCTACAGCAGCTTTGCCATGGGCGCCTGCCACGCTATGCTGGAGGAAGTTTGCTTCCGTCCTTTCAAGCCCGTTGGTAAAATGACAGCCAGCTTTTAAGAGCTGTGTCTATATAAGAAAACAAAGCAATACCAATGAACACTCCCAGGCACTGGAGCTTGACTGTCTATACCACTAAATTCCACGTTTAATTCACTAGGATGGACACAGTGGCTCTGAACACCCGCCCCTGGTAGTCCTGCCACCCCTGGCTCCAACCTCTGCTCTTCCTCCCTCAGCCCCTTTGTCAGACTGCTCTTCATCAGCACACCCAGCTGCTGGTCCAGCACAGCTCCTGACGGCCTCACTGCAGCTACCCTGCCTTTTGTTAATCAGACAGCTGAAAATTTAACACCCATCAGGGAGCAGGATGTTGCCCTAATCGTTTGATTATTCACTTCATGTCATATTTTTATTTTTTAACCAAGGTGTTTACTTTTCGAATGAAGATCATTGGTTGAGCCATGGCAACTATAATGTCTGTGTAGCCAGCAAACACTTAATATGTGGGTGGGTGGTTTGGATGGCCTTGAATACATAATTAAATTTGTTTTTCCTTTCAGCTCCCTGTGGTGTGTTATTTTTTTGTATTTAAAAGTTATCCCATCTTGAAGACAACTGTTTTTTATTATTAAAAGGACAGCTTAAATGCATTTAGCAAAAGCAAGTCTCATTACTTTTATGTTTCAATCTTTTTTCTAATTAAAGAAAAAGTTCTTTGGTGCCTATGATCAATTTCCTATAGCCAGAAGTTTTCTCTAAACATTTTCTAAAGGTCTAGGTGCTTTGTATACTTAACAGAATAAGCTCCACGTTTCCTGATCTTTAAAATGTTCAACATTAGCTTGTGTGTTTCATACTGCATCTGCAAAATTGAGGATTTGGAGTGTTTCCCCAGCTGTAGAAAGAAGCAGCTCCTGTTTCTGGTGCAGGTGAAAGGGAACAATAAATAAGGGACCATCCTTGGGATACGTTGAACTTCTGCAGTCCCTGTGGGATGCACCAGTGCCTTTGAACCATGGCTTCACAGCACGAATGGAGCGCTGTGAGTTTCTGCAGTGGCAGCCCAGTGCACCGTGTGGGAATTCAGAGTGCCAAATTATCATAGAATCATAGGCCTGTAACCAGTGGTGTCCCCCAGGGGTCCAATTTTGTTCAATACATTCATTAATGACCTGGATGAGGGGACAGAGTGTATCCTCAGCAAGTTCGCTGATGACACCAAACTGGGAGGGGCGGCTGACTCTCCAGAGGGCCGCGCTGCCATCCAGCATGACCTGGACAGGCTGGAGAGCTGGGCAGAGAGGAACCTAATGGGGTTCAACATAAGCAAGTGCAGGGTCCTGCACCTGGGGAGGAAGAATGCTAGGCACCAGTATAGGTTAGGGGTGGACCTGCTGGGAAGTAGTTCTGAGGAAAAGGATCTGGGGGTCCTGGTAGACAGGAAATTATCCATGAGCCAGCAATGTGCCCTTGTTGCCAAAAAGGCCAATGGAATCCTGGG
>NW_009647595.1:3209003-3256127 GCF_000708025.1 Charadrius vociferus
CTAGAGGTCCCTTCCAACTCTGAAGATTCTGTGATTCTGCGATTCTGCGAATGGTTTAGGTTGGAAGGGACCTTGAAGATCATCTAGTTCCAACCCCCCTGCCATGGGCAGGGACACCTCCAACTAGACCAGGTTGCTCAAAGCCCCTACCAAAATTAGGTAGATGGCTCAAAACAGACAGGTGGAAATTCTGCTAGAACAAGTGCGATATGGACACTTTGGGGCAGTGACCAAACCCACAAATGCAGAGCTGGAGTAATAGGCAATGAAAGCAGTACAACAAAGTGAGTTTGGAGATTATAATAGAGCTAAAATTTAATAAGACCAGAAATTTTCATTTGCTTGTGAAACAACACCTTTCTTGTTCTAATTACTTCTTTCTGTTTGTTACCTAAGTTTCATTTGAATCACAGATCACAGAATGGTTTGGCTTGGAAAGGACCTTCAAAGTTCAACTAGTTCAATAGCCCTGCCATAGACAGGGACACCTTGCACTAGATCAGGTTGCTCAAAGTCCCATCCAACCTGACCTTGAACACTTCCAGGGATGGAGCATCTACAACTTCTCTGGGCAACCAGTGTCTCACCACCCTCAGATAAAAAAAAAATTCTTCCTTGTCTCCAATTCTATCCCCTTTCAGTTTAAAACCATTGTCCTTTGTCCTGTCACTACAGGCCTTGGTAAAAAGTTTTTCTCAGCCTTTCTTATAAGCTCACTTTATCTATTGAAAGGTCACGAAAAGGTCTCTTCTCCATACTGAACAACCTCAAGTCTCTCAGCCTGTCCTCATAGGAGAGGTGCTCCAGGAGTGTTAGGAGTGTTGCAGCAAGGTTTAGATAGTGTACCTAAACTGGTGAAGCTCAAGCGTGGTGCCTGTGTGATAAAGAATATAGAGCACGTATATAGAAAGTTTGAAGAAACTGAGTTTGTTTAATACCTAAAAAAAAGAAGGTTGAGGAGAACATGGCATGCTTCTTCTATGTTGCTATAGGGAAGACAGGCAATCATTGTTCTCCGTGTTCAGTAGGGGAGAGAATAAGTCTATTTATATTCCAAAGTTTTATATTGGAAAAGAATACTTTAAATATATAAGGCCTCTGAAACACTGGCTGGCACGTTATATGCAAAAACTTTTCACTGAATGTTTTCAAGAATACACAGATGACCCTCTCCTGAGAAGGGTTTAGTCTGCTTGATCCTGTCTCCGTGCAGGTTATTGGGCTAGATTTTTTGGTGTGTGTTTCTTTTTAGCCACACAGTTCTGTAATGTACACTCTCCATGGACAATCTGGGAGAAATTAGGGTTGAATCCAAACAATCAAGCTGGGACTGATACTCATGTCTAGATGAAACAACCTAAATATGAAGGCGGAAACTCAACTAAGCAGCTCCTATTAAAAAAGGACTATAAATAAATTGCCTAGCATTTGAGACAGTCCCATTACTGTGGGAAACCATGAAAGAATAGTTATTTTTAACTCTCCTGTTGGCTTTGCCATGGCAGTTGATCTGGTGATTTATTGAAACGCGTTTGTAATGATTTCACTAATACACACACGACATGATGAAAAATGCCATGTTTAATGAGTTTTATGAGATTCATAACAAACTGCAGACAGTAAAAGCCTGGTGACATTTTAAAATTCTATGGAACAAGAAAAATTTTAATTTTAAAAGCAGGAAGCTGAATTCTGAGAAGTGTTCCCTCTTTAATTTCCCATTAAATCAAGGCAGACATAATCATTTTAAAAGGTTCTATAATTAAATATTAGTCTATTGTAGTCAAAGGAATTGAAAATCAGTTGGGATAAAACAAAACCAGGCAACTATCTGGCATCTGTTGTTCACTGTCTCTTGCTCTTTGCCAAGCGTGCTTTGCTTTTACATGGCTTTTGTGTTTGGTTAAAATTAGTGCTCACATAACCAAATAACATTATAGCAGAAAGGAATAAAATCAGCAACTGTAATGTTCTCTTTCTGGAATGCCATGTTATGCTGTAAGAGGTATTTAGTTTTAAATTTTAAGAGCCAGTTACAGCTGTTCAAAAAACTCCATTAATTTTTCCTTTGCACTCAGAGTCTTTGCCCATTTTGGTCCAAGTTAAAGTCTACACAACTCTGCTAATTGCCCAGCCATTTGCTCATCTCCATTAAAATGGCTCAATACTCAGATAAAAATAGATACGAGTAGGCAACCCTTTTAAGATTTGGAGGTTTTTTCTTTGCATGCTTAACAGTGTGCTTTTGAGCTTTTCCAAGTAAGAAGAAAAGAAGCTTGACTCTCCAGTGACTAGCTTACTATAGCTTTAATTCAAATCTGAATCTCCCGTTAAGGTCATCTCTGTAGTGGTTTGAAGTTTTCCTATTCGTTAACCTCTGCATTGAACTGAATATTCCTCAGATTCCCTAATTAGTTACAGTTGGAGCTTTAGTGACTTTCAAGACTTTCCTCTTTGAGCTCGAAAGAAAAAGGTTCAAACAATGGTCAGGAAACCCTAAAACCTCTTATCTCTCAGCAGTTCGATTAGACAAGAAGAGTACTGTCTTGATGGATTGAAAGTGCTCTGTACCAGATAAGAACAGGAATGATAAGAACATTAGAGGTCTCTTTTTTTTTTTTTTTACAGAAGAAAAGACTGCTTTCCTTTTAAGCACTATCTTTTCTTCTTTTACACATTGCAGGATAAACAGAATTTGTTTGCAATTAATATTTCTGCTTACACGCTTGCTGTGCCTCAATTTTTCAACAGACACAACAGAATGATTTAAGATTAAATGATTATTGAAGCAGCTGAAGCTCACTAAACTCCTTATTATATGTTGTGCGGCCCTAGAGACACTGGAAAAGAAGGTAGAAAAGATGATGCTATGAAAATAGGTAAAAAATGTATTTGTTCAGTGTATTCCCTTTCAGATAGCATTAAAAAGTAAATATAGGTGTGAGAAAGATGTTCGCTGCCCTAGAAAGATGGCTGTGTAAATGTTCTGCTTATTTTGCTCTGTTCAGTGGGTTGGTTCTTGCTTTTCTTCCAATTGCTTTCCATTAATCACTTTGGTTCTAAAAGGCCTTAGAAGGAAATTGTTTACAGATATTTTCCTTTGCTCTGACAGAAATATGAAGCCATTTTCAATCAGCTCCCTCCCGTCCTGCCTTTGTGGCCCAGCCATTTCCCTGTTTCAGTCAATCAGGATGTAGCCATCGACTTAAACTGGAGCAGATGAAGTTCTTTACCTAGCAGTCGCTAAAAAGCCAGAACACTGAATGCTTTCTATAAGCCAAAGTGTATTTTAATAGCTTAGCTTTTTTTGTAGGTGATTAACTTTGTCCTCCAGTGCCAATATAGCAAAAAAAGACCTTATAGGACTTCTTTTAAGGAGCCTCGGGGCTGCATTTGTTCTCAGGCACACTTTGGACGCTTTGTATTAAACGGTTCCACTCAGAATTTTCCTAAGGTCTCATAGTCATAGCCCAATGTACACCATTTAAAATGAAAAAGCATTCTGATACAGTACATAATGCTTTTAGCCATATGTTGTTTTTTTTTCTTCTGGTCATTGTTTAAGAGCTAGCCTTTGGAGATTTCTGTAACAGTTTTTATGGGAATCTATTTGTCATTACATGATGCTAATTCAGATGTTTTCATTGAGCCTACATACTTCTTGCCTCTACATTTATAATTGCACAAATTTATGATGCTGTAAAGTTCAGAAGCTCAAGCAATCTAGTACAGATGATATTTGGGCCAAAGTAGCAGATTGTAGCCATCATTTCTAGTAGTTTTTCCTATAACTTTAAACAAACTAACTCAAACAGCTGAGATGGTCTGGGTTCCATAATATCAAACTATTTACACATGAACAAAGTCAACTTGAAAGCTCAGAAAGATAGGCCTATTTAGAGGAAATAGACTAAACTGTAAGTTTGATTCTATAATCACATCTTAATTACATTTCACTCACCAGTTACTGCTGGCCTTTGATGAATCCTTCTGAGCAGCTGGTTCGCACGCATGTCTGTCTTTGCTTGCAGAAGAGCTGGTGGGAAATCATCAAAACGTTTCAAGGGAAATCTGGCTCCGCTGAAGTCAATGGCAAGACTCCCGCATGCTGCAGCAGAGTCAAGTCTTCAGTCTGGGATCCTGCCCACAGGCAGTTATAACAACAAAACAGGAAAAATGGTTTGGCTAATGAGAGACGGGGATGAAGGAGCTGGAGAAGATTTCTGGGAGGTGGTGGAAAAGGAGTGGCAGCGATGAGGATGAGGAGGCAGTAGAGCTCAGGAGAAGGAGGCAGAGCATGGAGCAGGGGCGAGAGAGCAGTAAGAGAAGGCAAGGGTGTGAATAACCGAGTGGAGCTGAAATAAGGGGTGCTGCTTTTCAGGCCAAAGAAGAGAGTGTATTTTAAATCAGTGATGGGTGATCTGAAAGTGTTAAAAGCCTTCAGAAAGAAAACAGGCATCAAAGACCTTACTCTGTATTTAGGTCCAAATCAGCCCTGCCAGAACAGTTCATCCTACCTCTGGCCTGCTCCCAAGGAATCTTTTCCTTCATAACCCTCACAGCTGGAGTAGGGTTGGGCCACAAGGCAGATGAACAGAAAAGGGCAATCCATTGGACAGTGCCTGTGGGCCTCTTTCCAGAGGACCCCACAGCCTATGGCACATGGTCCACCACATCCTGTGACCAAAATGTTGGCTTCTTATACAAAGTTGCAAGAGAAGAGTGGAACTGGGGGCTCACATGTCTCTGACACAGTTCTTGTAAGACAAAAAGCACCTGCGTGGTGCATGTGAAATACATGCATCTCTGATCATATGAAAGAAGATGTGCTTCTCTGCAAGCTGCTGTGAGGCTTTCTGCAACCGCAACAAGTACCACAGCACTGCACTGGTCTTTGAAACCAGACACTGAGGCTATAACTGTCACACCGAGTGACATGGGCGTGGGACTGTCCTTAGGCATTGAGGCCAGCCGGTGTGCAATGGCTTGCACACATACTTTTCTGTCTTCCAAAACCTGTATATGAGCTTACAAAAGAGAGACAAAGAGTCTCCTGTCTCCCAAAGCAAAGGAAGTTCTGCTTGCAGACCGGGTTAGCAGCACTGCCAGGCCATCAGCTCCTCTGATTATTTCTCACCTGGGAAAAAGCTATCTGGCCAGGCCAAAACCTTGCCAGGAACTACTCTACTGGCTGAACAGCCCAGATGGTTGGATTGCTAATTGCTTGGTGCTAGTTAATTCACCATTATAGAAACATTAATGCTGGTTTCTCTACGAAGTACTCTTACTGATTTATTCTGGCATGTGAGAAAGATCATTCACAGGCTATTTTAAGTACTTTTAGCTTCAGTATTAATAGGAACCTGGTCAATTAGTTCAGAAACAGCATCTTTTTGTAGTTCAGGACATAATGATCCCAAACCAGAGTGTCAGAAAGAAGCGCATTTCCAAAAGGCATAGAGGGAACCTGATGATTGAAGTTGTCCAGGGTCTGGACCACTTTGTAGGACCCAAGGCTGGAGAGCTTAGTGTTACTCTCTATTGGGGCCACCAATGTGGACAAGGACACACTTACTGTCGATTCTGTGTGTGGTGTTAGCTTAGACCTGCATGGTCGCAAGGATGCAGCAGTCAGCTCTGAAGGTGGCTTCAGGAACACAAATATTCCCTATTGCTTCCACCGGGTGCCAGAGAAACCCTTGGTTTAGCTGGCCCCGCATTCACAGCTGGAGAGATGACAATTACCTTCCTTCCTTGGCTGCTATCCAACACTAAGTCAGATGGGGGACTAAGAAATACCACTTCGTACACACTCTTGTTACTGCCTTTCCATTCACAAATGTAAAAACATCCTTGATTTTTTCTGACAAAAATGTAAACAAGGAGACTAGCTGGCCCAGGGGATCTGTAATAGGATATAGGGCCTTTCACCTCTGTCTTGTGAACAAAACACCATTTCCCTCTGATGCACGTTCAGTGGCTTGTGAGAAGAGAGCTGGTGGTCTGAATCCAGTGTCATGTGTCTGCATCAGGAAGCCACTAGATTTGGAACTAATTAGACTCTTTGTCGGCAGCTCCTGCAGAGGGGCCAGCGATGAACTGGTACCTCCTGAGCAGAGATAAGACCCACTGACTGTACGAGGGAAACTGGTCTAGCTGATGCATTTGTCCCCTGACTCATCACCAGTCTTTAGGCGTCTGTGGGAAAGCTAATCACGAGCATGAATTCACTTATAAGACTGTAATGAAAGACAGCACTGTAAATCATACTTATGCATTTTTGTAAGAGGGTGCTTGCTGACTCAGATATGCAATACAGCATCTGCCAATGCATGCTTTGATGAGTAAAACAGGAGCTCTAATGCAATGGACTTTAAAATCTGATGTGGCATCACCTGGCTGTGAACAGTCCTTTGCTGGCTCCAACTGCAGCACTTGGAGACCTGCTGACCCCCAGTCCCAGCACTCAGGTGAAGGAATCAGACATGCCTTGTGCTCACGTGTGTGCGAGAGGAAGGACGTGTGTCTGCCCTCTGCGAAGAGCAGGGCAAACCCCTTCCACATTGCACAGGAGAACTACCTCCAGCCATCTCATTTCTGTTCTTGAGGCTCAGAGGCCCACCGTCTGAGGAGCAAGAATTCCCAAACTCAGTAATAGTGGTAGGTTATATGGGAGCCTTTTTTTTCCAGCTGCTAAGTACATGAATAATAGCTGTAAATGCTTCTCTTTGTGTTATTCTGGTAAAACCGAGGACTCGGCCTCAGACTCCTGTTACAGAATCATGGAATCATAGAATGGTCAGGGCTGGAAGGGACCTCTGGAGATCATGTAGTCCAACCCCTCCGTCAGAGCAGGGTCACCTACAACAGGTTGCACAGGATGGCATCCAGGTGGGCTTTGAATGTCTCCAGAGTGGGAGACTCCACAACCTCTCCGGGCAGCCTGTGCCAGTGCTCTGCCACCCTCAAAGTGAAGAAGTTCCTCCTCATGTTAAGATGGAACTTCCTATGTTCAAGTTTGTGCCCATTACCTCTTGTCCTGTCACTGGGCACCACTGAAAATAGACTGGTTCCATCCCCCGGCACCCTCCCTTTAAGTATTTGTAAACGTTAATAAGATCCCCCCTCAATCTTCTTTTCTCTAGACTAAAGAGACCCAAGTCCCTCAGCCTTTCCTCATATGAGAGACGTTCTAATCCCCTAATCATCTTTGTAGCCCTTTGCTGGACCCTCTCCAGTAGTTCCCTGTCTTTCTTGAACTGGGGAGCCCAGAACTGGACACAGTACTCCAGATGCGGTCTCACCAGGGCAGAGTAGAGGGGGACGATAACCTCCCTCGACCTACTGGCCACACTTTTCTTGATGCACCCCAGGATGCCATTTGCCTTCTTGGCCACCAGGGCACATTGCTGGCTCATGGTCATCCTGTTGTCCACCAGGACTCCCAGGTCCTCTCTGCCCAACTCTCTAGCCTGTCCAGGTCACGCTGTAAGGCGGCACAGCCTTCTGGAGTGTCAGCCACTCTTCCCAGTTTTGTGCCATCAGCAAACTTGCTGATGGTACACTCTATCCATTCATCCAGATTATTGATGAATACACTGAACAGGACTGGACCCAGTACTGACTCCCGAGGGACACCACTCGTTACTGACCTCCAACTAGACTCTGCACCACTAACCACCACCCTCTGAGCTCTATCTGTAAGCCAGTTCTCAATCCACCCCACTGTCCATTCATCTAACCCACCCTTCCTAAGCTTGCCTGCGAGGATGATGTGGGAGGCACTGTTGACACAGTGGTGTCTGTGAACACTCTCTGAGCTCTGCCCTGCCTTCAGACTGCCTCCGCTTGGGTGCAACTGCACTGAATTTGGTTGGATTCTGGAACACTGTACAAGTAAATATCTAAATTTAAACTGGATGTGTGACTGGCCATTTAAACTTTTTCTTATCCACACTGGGCTCTGCAGTGACCCTTGACATATGCAAATGCATTGCTGCTTATCGACACTGGGCTCTGTGACCCTTGACATATGCAAATGCATTGCCGTAGGGCCCAGTGTATTTCTATGGGCACTTTTCACTAATAATAAGGGGCTCCCAACACCCAAAGCAACCAAAAATAAAAAAAGATTTGTAAGAGAAAATACTTGGAGAGAAATTTTCCATTAGCTGTGCTCGTGGGTCAGGCTATTGCAGCTCCTTTGCTGCTCAGTTCTGCTCTTCTGTTGGAGCCTGCTACCTTGAGGACAGAGTCCAAAGAGCAGAACATGCAAAAGGTCCTCAGCTACTTCTGCAGACGATCTGATGGCTTAGCTCCAACCACCTCCTGCAGAAGTTCAAACTGAGCTCTCAGGGTTGAACGAGCTGTGGGGGAGAGTGGAGTAATATCTTGAGATACATCATCTGTTCACTAAATGAATGTAACTAGACACTGAATTAATTGGAAACTCAAAGAAAAACATTGCGCTAAGAAGGAAGCAAAAATAGACTGAGTATTCTGAGTAAGTCTGCAATTGCAGCTCCTCTGTGGGTCCAGTTCCAACACATCCTCCTTTCCTTCCTCTCCTGGTCACAAAAACCCTCATTTATCTAGACGTCAGGTCTTTTCTTCTCTTGCATGCAAGTAAACAGCAAAGATGTAGCACGGGGCACACTAATATGCAGTGGTAAGCAAGACCTTTCACCAAACCCAGAAAAAGGTTAGTAATGAAAAGTGGCTGACATAGGAGTTTTCAGACTGTGGTTCATCAGATGCAGGACATAGCCATTTTCTGCTTTTAATGGTGGGAGTGAGCACTGCGTGGATGCATTACATGACTACTGATGGACAAAATGCACTGATAAAATAAAAGTCGGCTAACCATCTGCTTATATAAGCTGATTCAACCAAATTCCTGTAGAACCTTGAAACAGTGCAGCCAAAGTATCTCCCAAGGCATTAACAACCTCTCTTCAGGCTCTGCAAGTTCTTTTGGTTTTCCGGTTCTGATGGAAGTAGACAACCCAAACCACTGTGAGAACAGCACCCATTGGACTGCCAGTTGCCTGTATTAAAAGCCCCTAAAAATCCCAGTCCACTAGAGGTTTCTATCTCTTTTTTTTTTTTTTTTTTTTTTGGTTAAGTTATTCAAGTCAACTAGATTCCTAATCATCTGCTTCTCTTAATTTCTCTTAATAAGCCTGACATTCAGGATTTTTCATATTTATTTAGTCTGAGATCTTTCTTACTACTACTCTGCTCACACTATAGACATAAGGAACTTGATTTAAGCAAGTAAAATAAACATTTGTGGATATTTTGATTACAGTGAAGTCCCCTGGGTTCTTGATCATTTTTCGAAGAACAACAAAGCCAGAAGACTAAGGATCAGATTTGAGAAAGTTCTTAACAAACCAAGTCCAAAAATACAACTTTTGGTGGTCACTTCTGCATGGCAATACTTAAAACTCACTGACGACCTCCCTGTTCAGCTTGAATGTGGAATATTTCATTCCAAACACTCTGGGAAAGAACCTCCTCACTTTGTCGGCCCTGAGATCCTGCATTCTTGCTTGCATCACGGCACAGATCCCACTGAAAAGCGGAGGGGATCTTACCTAGCCAGATGGTTTAGATACTTTCTTGTAGACCAAGCCGTGGATTTGAGTCCCTTCAACCTAAACTACTTAATGGGTCAGTGCCCTATTGACATAGCTGTGATATAAAAGATGGGCATAACAGCAAGGTTGAGAATATCCTTGTCATGATCCTTTGGACTTAGTGGGAGAATGACCTAACCTGGTTCAGGTGTCAGTCCTGATTTCTAGCAAGGGACCGAGCTCTGAGCAACCTGATCTAGTTGAAGATATCTCTGCTCATTGCAGGGGGGGTAGACTAGATAACTTTTAAAGGTCCCTTCCAACCCAAACTGTTCTATGATTCTACAATTCTATGATTCAGTCATGCTTTTTGCATGGTGCTTCATATTGGTTACCTATAGGTGCTGGTGGAACCCCACTCTGCTGAAGTGCCTCTGTGCTGAAGGACACTGAAGATGTATTTGAAGTAAGTGGTTTAGGATGTTACCATTCTCAGCCACTGTTGTTATTCCTCTCTACCAGTGCTTCATGAGCAAAGCAAAGCTGGAAAAACAGTATCTGCTCAGCAATTACAGTGAAAATTGTTTAATTTATGTTAAATTGTTTAATTTATTTGAACATATCTTTCTGTCAAAGGAGTGGGTTGTTAATTCCAGGAACGAGACAGAGTAGAGGACTCATTCTTAAACTGCAATAGCTGGATTTGTTAACCTATTGTTTATTATCTCTTCCTTATCTCTCCCCAGGTTTCTTCAAGTTTAGACTCTGAGGGTCTAGTGCCTAAATATGATGTTGTAGTGCCTACTTTGCTACTCCCTACAGCAAGATCAGATAATCACCAATGTACTCCTTAATATTTTATCATCAAATTTTTCCACTAATGCAGAAAACAAGATAAGCACCGTGTCTCAAATACTTAAAATGCTAGGAGAGGACATAAACAAAATTTCATTCTCCTTCCCAACAGACTACACAAATCTGGCTGACTTTAGCTTTGTTTAGTTAGAAAGCTTCCACCGTGTCTCTCTACCTGCCTTTTCAGTGGATGCCATTAATGACTCAAAGTCAAGACTCAAATCTGCTTACTGCAAACAAGGAGCAATGTCTGACAAATCAATGATGAATGCTTGAGTTTTGGGCTCACAGCCATGAGGGCAGAATATTCTGAAAAAAAACAGAGAGATTGGACACACAAGTCTGGGCCCTGCAGGACAGATTTTCCCTTGTACAGCTTGGTGTGAGTGTCACAATAGTCACAATCTCCTGCTGCTCTTCAGGACATGTGAAGGTTCACTTTATGAGGACATTCATAAGTTTTGGAGGTGTTAATTGATTGCCCAAGCAGTGTAGTGCTTTGAGCCCTGTGTGTATCTGCCACCCATCTGTTTTGCCTCCTGTTTGTTAACACAGCTGGAAAAATTGATATGCAGGAACCCACCTCATCACAGAAGTCTTTAAAATCTAATCACTACTCCTGGATATCCGTCTAAATCAATCTAAAACAATTAGGGAATGCACAGTTAAAGCAAAAAAAGCCATAAAGCATCCTTTGGAAAGGCAATGCTAACTGGCATGTTTCTGTGACACACAGAGATTTATTTGGATATACAGTGATGATAAGATAAAATTGTAATGGGCCTGGCGGGGGACCCAGAGGTCATGATCCCTAAAGTATCACTGTATTTAGCTGATCCATATCGTGAGGGCTTAATGGTAACTGTTGTTTTTTTAGACAATACCTTTTGTTCTCAGTTAATGTACTTCTTGTTGGCTTTGGGCAGCAATCTAAACAGTCACAGCCACCTGATGATAAGTGTTGGCAGGGTGATAATCAGCTTGTTTGCCTTTTAATCCGTACAGTAACAGATGGATTAAAAAAATCTTAAAGTGTGTTATAAATTACAGTTGGAGTAATAATGTTAGTTCAATTGTTTGTGATGAGAGACAAGGTAGAAACAGTCTTTTACCAGACTAACTGGTACACCTGCAAACAGAGAAGGTATTTGGCTCACACCCTGGTGTCTTTTGACCCCTTTCCACTGGAAGCACGGAACCTTTTCTTTGTTCCTCTAAAACCCCAAATAAGGACACAAAATGTTCAGGCAAAAAGACTGAAGTCCTTGCAGGACCTTACGTGCATCTCAGAGTGGATGTGTTTTCTCTGCCCTCCTGATGAGACGTTTGAGGGGACTGGGGGTATGGAACCCCCAAGCAGCAGAGTGCGCTGGGGACATGGAAGCCGCGAGCAGCAGAGGGGGCTAAGGGAGCTCAGACACGGACATGCTGTACTAAAGCACCAGGAGCAGAAGGAATTTTTTTTCTGTCTCAGTGACAAGTGTTTTGAGCCTCCTGGCCATCAGCTAGTCCCTCTTAGGTTGCCAAATCAGTTGCTGGCATAAGTTTGGTTTTTCTCATGGGGGAGTTTATTACTCTCACTATTTCACATGAACATTTCATAGAAATGAAACCTAAGGTGGCACTGTTGTTGGTTGGCTGTTCTAAATTAAGGATTTCCCATTGATGACAGTCTTGTGCTCTTCTTCTCATGGCGCCAGTCCTTGAGAATAAAAGGCTTTGATCCTAGCATTGTTGTCCCAAAGCGTGAAGGCTTTAGTACTTTTTTCCTCTATTCTGCCAGAACTGCACGCATGTCTCTCTGACACTAGTTTAGAAGACATTGGCTCCTATGTTTACTTTCTGTGTCAATTAGTGAAAGCAATTTTTGCTTATTTCTTTATTGCAAGTGTGCTGCATGATTGAAACATAGAGTGCTAGAAGGTGGTGTGTGGTAGCTCCTGCCATGTATGCTGGACATTTGGAAAGTGAAGCAGGGTTTCATGACCCACGACTGGTTGAATACGTGATATTTCATACACATCATCCATATATGCATATATACATATACATACACATATACATGCACATCATCTTTCCTCATACATGACTCATTTTAGGTTTTCATCATCTATCTTGCCCTCTCTGTGTCTTTTCCATTACACTATATCCTTTTCCTGAGACGAGGGAACCTTCTCTGAGATAAGCACAATTTTCATTATACGGGCTAATGATGGATTTACAAGGTAGCATAATGTTCTCTGCTTTGACTTCTATTCCTTCTGGTAATTTCTAACTTTCAATCTGCTTTTTGACTTCTACCGAGGTCTACCAGAGTATTTCTGCAGAATTATGAATCATAACCCAGAATCCCACTGCTCAGTAATTGTTTTACCCTGCATTGGTTACTTGATCTTTTGGCTCCATTGACTTTATTTCAATACTTTATCACTCGGTCACTGAGGGCTCAGTGCCACAAGCAGACAACCTGCCCCAGTGTCACTACTGGAGGCCTTCCCAGCCTCTAGCCTCTGCTCGAAAAAGGCTGCTGGAGCTCCCGGGCCATATCTGTCAGCACTGTGTGGGCATCTCAGATCCTCAGGTCTCTCAGGTAACACTATGCCACTCTATTCAGGCAATTGAATTACACCTTCAGTCTCTTAAGGTTCCCCCCAAATTCTCTGCAGTCAATGTACTTTGAAAAATACTGAATTATCATCAAACTTTCTCACTGCCCTGCTCAACCAGGTCACTGACGAATATGTCCAAATTGCAAGAACTTGCTTTAGGAGTCAGTCAGGAGACACCTGGCTATTCTGTTCATCTGACCATATTTAAAGATACCAGAATATTGTTTTCCACATTTCCAGTCCTTTAAAACAAAGTAACCTCTATGCATTTTAATCAGTGACTAAGGTTTATTCTCATGGATTCAATCCATATTACTCCTTGATAGGGGGTGTCAGTGTCTTTTATTATATCTTACATCAGAAGACATTCATATTTCTGCCTAGATCCCTTCGGTTTCTTAGGTATATATATCAATATATCAAATATATCAATGCAGGGAAGGTGTGAAACTTAATTCCTATCAGTTGTATGGACAGAAGTATTTGGCAATTCAGCAACATGAGGTGGAGTTTCCTCACACTACATTTTCTGATACACAAAGATCTCTGGCCTCTTAGGGACATGGTGGTGTCACTCACAGTTTAAGACTTTGCTCATTTTCACAGTACTGACAGAGAACTAGTTGTACAATGAGGTTTGCAGTATCAAAGAATACCTTCAGCGGAAGGAAGACCATAATTTTAGGGTTTCTAGAAACAAAAATGGCTTTTGTAAAAGTAAGCTTGTGTTTACTAAAGCACTGGAATCGTTTAGAGAAAGGAAATTTAGGTGACTCAGGAAGAAAGTAATTCACTAGGCTGCCTTCCATTATTTCTTATAAATTCTAAGTTCAAACTCAGGCCTGGAGCGGGAGGCTGGATTAAATGACTTCCTGAGATGCCTTTACATTTATTTCCTGTTATGACTTTTCAAAGCTTATGAGAAATGAAGGTAGAATGAAAGAAACACTCCCCCCAGTTGTTCTGCTTCCAGACAGTCCCTGAAACATCTTTTTCCATCAATCTATTAGTCTCCAGGTGACAAACTGGTGGAGTTGGTACAGGTGATATTTTAATAAAAAAAACCATTGTTGAATCCATAATAATAATCACAGAAATAACCTGAATTGCAAAATCAATTATTTTTTTTATCACAACAATAAAAATTGGCATAGGCAGCCTATATAACATGCTTCTCTAATTACTTTGCCAAACAATAACATGCAGCGACTTGCACTATTTATGTGCAATGTGAGTAAGTGTGTTGAGTGATGTACCTACAGACATAATAACAATGTACCTACTAAATAAATTAACTAAAGAAATTATCTTTTCTCCAAAAACAGTTGAGGCTACAGGAAGCAATGAGCCTAAACTGCAGACTTGACAGCAGCAGTGATTTTCTAACAGTGCGGATAATTAAGAACTGGAATAGATTGCTTAGAAAAAAAGGAGAGGGCATCACTATCAGAGAGAAGGAATGTATGTGAGGAAGTACATTTGTATTTGAAGTTATATTGGCACAGAAGGGTGGTCTAGATGACTTCTTCAAGCCCATTTAGCAGTATTTCCTGTGATGTCAGCTCAGCCTCCTACTCTTCCCTCCTTACCTCCGAACTATGATCTGTGAGGCTTCTTCATCTGGAAAACCTGACTGCAAAAGTTGCAGGAAAATGTGGTGTTACTGAAGTCTGCTGTTGGACAACAGACCATAAGCACCAAAAACATGGTCTCAGACTCCCATGCAGCCTCCAGTGAGCCTCCACTGGTTCTTCATGTGAGCAAATATCATGAGCCAAGGTCAGATGCAGTGGAGCCAAGGTCAGATGCAGTGGGTGTAAAACGTTGCATGTCCCCTCTACATGCTTAACCTTTCTTGTGATTTCTTTTCGAATGGTGTTCAGTGTTTCTGCTGACTCTGGCAGGCGTAGGCATGGACCCAGCCCTTGATGATGATGTTGGCTGTCTGCAGTGGAGTCTATTCCTGTGCGTGAGAAGTCATCTATTCTGGGAGAAACTTGCGATGACCCCTTATAGAGCTGAGAAGGTAAACTCAGGGCACAAAACACACTGTTCAGGTTGGTATAATACTGGGCTCTGTCTGGGCTCTGTTTCTGACTCTGTAGCTTGTTTACTGTATTACTTTGGGCTGATCTCTGAGCTCTCTGTACCTTGATTTTACCACCTGGAAGCTGTGGTGATCTGTCTTACTGTTTTGCAGTCTAAGAAGAGAAATGACTATGTAAGAGCTAATTCCTACAATGCAGTAATGTTTTGAGCTCCCGTACTACTACCCAAGCACTGTCTGCTGGCGGGCTGTGGAACATACCTGTCCCATGGACCAACACCACCTCCCAGCAAACTGGGAGCACGTTCCCCTGATTGCCTGGTTTTCAGCAGGGACAGTGAAATGTGCTCCAGAAAAACTGCTGTGGTAGCAGAAAGGCAAAAGCATTGGCTATGGCATCTTGCTACTCAGCTGTCCACTATGCCAGCAGCAACTTTGAGAGTATTGTAGATTAAAGAACTCTAGTCCCAAGGCCTGCTACCTATGGGAACATGAGTTCTATGTCCTGTTATTACATTTTTAGGTGTCTCTAGCACATGGGAGTAGGTGTCCTGAGACTGGCATCTGGCTCCTGACTCTAAAAAGTTGGATCACTTAGAAATCCCGGAAGAACAGAATGATGAACCACTAATGGCAGCAGAAATGGCATTACCTGTATGGTATTCCAGGCTGGAAGAGAGGCAAACTAACAGAGAAACACATCCTCAGGAGAGGAACAGACTATTCTATGGAAAAATGAAAGTGTAGATTCGAATTGTAACTTCAGTGTGTGAGAGTAGACCAATTCACACAGCAGGTCAGGAACACTGAGAAAAAAATAATTTTACAGGATGATAGCTAGCAACACAAAAATACTCTTTTTGTACTAAACAGTTAAAGCCAAATTAAATATGTACTATGTTAAATGTCTGCAGAAATAATGAATGCTGTCTCAAATTTCAGCTATATTGTGGCAAACTGGAACAAATCTTTTGTTCTCAGAATCAAACCTGCTTTATTTACTTTACTGAAAGCATCTATTTGGAAAACCCTTTAAAAAGTGATATATAACAATATAAACTACATTTGGCCATCATGACAAGAGCAGACCCGAGCATCCCAGGTGGCTTCACACAGGAGAATTTTCTCCCTGCCAAATGAAAGCAAAACACTTCATTCATGAGGTTCAAGGGAAGGAAATAAAATTTATACAGTGTTGTGTTTAAAACAGGCAGAACATTTCTGAGGGAGAAAAGCACAATTGAACTCAGCTGAGCTCTGTGGTGTCAGAAACCAGAGACCACCTGAAGAAGATCTGTTGCTGTCTGGATATCTGTGGAATCTATATCTGCTTCTGGGCTCCACCTGGGTACTGGGGAAATCCCCAGGCAAGGTCTGCCTGTGGTTTAAGCCTTTACCATCCCCTCCTGTATTCTCTGCTTGTGGGACTCCCTGAAATGCTCTTTCCTTAGCATTACTAATTCTTTTGAAGGTTAGTCTGAGTGTTATTGCCTAGCCAAGCTCTGCAGGACAGCTGTGAAGGGTGCAAGTGTAGAAAGGCAGCAGAAATGAAGAACAGGATTGTTCATTCGGGACATCCAGCCTTTTCATTCTGCAGAACCTGATCTCATAACACAGCCAGGAACTCCTCTTCAGGAGGGAACTTTGGGCTGGAGGAGACTGACACCGATGATTCAAAGCCTTCCTACCTCTCCTCAGTAGCAAGTACGGACCAGGGAGAGTGAAGGTGTAGATGGAAGTTGTTTCTCCTTGCGATTCTATACCAGAAGCATGGTGATGAGGTAAAGGAAATAAGGTTATTTTAAGTCATGGTGGGGGTTGAATCTGAGCCCACCACCTTAAGATCATGGGAGTTCAAAGGTGAGGGATAGAGCTTGTCCAGACTCAAGGCTTTAACCATAATATGCCATTTGATGAAGGTATGAGGAATGAAAGAACAGCGGCCAACATTTCCTAAGCAATTCTCATTATGCCCCTCAGGGTTTGCAAAGCACACGTGCTTTCTGTGGCTGCAATGGATTGCGGGGAGACATTTGGGCAGGGAGTGCCCTCTGCTCAAGCACTTTCCTGAAGAAGGTGACTTTCGTGTCACACTGGAGCTGAACTCAAGGACGTCAGTTGCTTGGAAGCCCTGAGTGGTTCCAGATGTGGCGCTGTGGGGTGTTGTGGGGCTGGCACACAAGCTGCTGCTTCTGGCATTTGGCAAAACTCAGGAGGGCAAAGCAGGGCTAGCTGCACGTAAATGTTTTCTCACACTGTGGCAAACCTTGCTAATGAGCAGCCCTGCTTCCCTTGGCTTTCGCCAGCTTACTTCTCTGATACATATTTTCGGTCTCGTTCTATTCTTAATCCATGTATTGTGAATATCAGTGAGTTGTGCCTTATCTCTGTTAGCTCTGAAGAGCCTTATTGCTCTCTGCAGTGGGCCAACCATCACAGAGGTGACCAGAGTTAGCACCCTGCTGTGTGGTTTGGTCCTAGCTGGCTTTCAGCCACAACATTAGCTTGAGCCCTGGGAAATAATCTCCCCAGGGAAGTGCTGGATGCCCCAACATTGGACACTTTTAAGATTCGGTTGGACATGGTGCTGGGCTGTCTTGTCTAGACCATGCTTTTGCCAAGAAAGGTTGGACCAGATGATCCTTGAAGTTGCTTCCAACCTGGTATTCTATAATTCTATGATTCTATGGAATGTGCTGCCTCTCCAAGGTCAAGGTGCTCTTGCTTTAGTGAGCTCCAAGTGGGCAGTTACGAGGGTGGGTGAATCAGTGACCAGTTCCCAACAGAGATACTTCCAGGAGTGGAAGTGATGAAATGCCTAATTGTGGCCAAAAATGCTTCCAGTTTTATCTCTGAATATCTGGGCTTCTGTCTCCTTGTACCGTGGCTCTATCTCCCACCAACTGCAGATGAGGCTTTTACGTAAGCTGTTGTCACAGCAGTGAGAGCACATGTCCGTGCTGCACGCAGTGCAGTGTTTGTGCACTGTTATGCACCATAGTGGCTGCACAGTCCCGGGCTGTGTTAATGTGCTACCTCAAGCAGAGATCAATACTCACGTCTGATGCCAATCCTCCTCATGACAGTCTTAGGCTGACATTTTAGCTGGTCCAACTGGCTCCAGTGTGTAAAAGAACTTAACAAGCAGGTTGCTGTCTGCACTCGTGCCATTTACTGCGTATGCATAATCCCAGTTTCTAAGTTTTCCGTGCAATATTTTTCTTGAAAAATCAACCGCCTGGAAGAACGTCTGAGCTCTGCTCACAGCTCCTCAAGTTCATGTCAGGTATGGCTGTAAGTGGTAGCTGCAGAATTTATAAACAGAGCAAATTCATCGCTGAATGCGTAATGAGCCAGGCCTTGGAAATGAAGGACACCAGTTTCTTTCTTCGGCATCCTGTCTGGTCCGCATCTGACATGTTCAAGCCAAATAGACACCATCATGAGCATTCACACTCTGGGCAGCAGCGGGAAAAAGCAACAAAGTGGCATTTCACAGCCTGAGCTGCTGCTATTGTTCTACGCAAGATCTATAAATTAAATAAGGTCTCAAAGCTTCTCAGTAAATAAAGGCTTCTAAATAAATGCAGCTAATAAAAGAGGGTCTCGGAAATGAGCAAATTTAGCTTGCTGTGAGTCCTACTGTATGTTGGCCATGAAAAATATCTTTGTCTCAATCCTTGCTGGTTTAAAGATTGATCTCTATGTGGAAACTTGTGCCAAAGAGTATTTGAGATGTTCTGTTTTGGGAAACCTATAGGAGAGGTTAATTTAGGAAAATCAGGGAATCCTGCTGAGATTTCAGGGAAAGAAAATCTGGAGAGGCTTAAAGACTTAGAGCATTGGCTTGTGATATTTTTCTGAAACAACTTCAGCCATGGCCAGACTTGAGAAAATTTAAATGAGGTCTGTAGTTGGGATGAGTCCAGAAGGACAAGTTTTGTCTCCTCCAGTTCGGTACAGCGGGAAGAGGTGTGAAAGGTGTTGATAAACAGAAATGAACAGAAATGAAAAGGCTGCCACAGCTGGCTGACATATAAAAGCTGAGTCAAACTTTTTTTTATACTTCAAACTTCCAGCAATGAGGAGTTTTAAGAGCCAGATTCTCATACCAGCCAGACCAAGCTGAATGGGGAGTAACTCCCACACTGCTCCTCGTTTACACCAAGAGACAGATGTGAATGGGGATCTAAAAGGAGAGCTAGACGGGCCATCACGCTGGGTAATGACGCAATATGTCAGAGCTGGAAATGAGGCTGCAGGCATTGCAGCCAGGACTACAGGCACGCAGCTCTCCCACGTACACTCTGCAGGTGTTCAGGCTCCACTGATTTCACTCTACATGACCTAAAATGTTTTACATTTATTCATTTCAGCATTTTCCTCAAAGTAAATCCTTAGCTCTCCTTCTGTGGGGGCAGATGGTCATGGAGGTCTTGTGTTTGGTGGTTATAGCTATGCAGCAAGGGAGGGATGACTGCAAACCCTCTGTCCTCCTCCCATCTGCTGGTTTGAACATCTTGAGTCTGTGCAAAGGGAAGGTGAAGCCATGAGGACCTAGCAAAAGTAGTCCTTGAATTGCAGCTGTGGGAACACATCCTCTTGGATTTATAAACAGCAGTACAAATCTCCTGACTGCCACCAGGGATAACTATGGCTTCAGTGGGTTTTGTTTCCTTGCCTGTTGAGGAAATCCTCCTCCCTTGCCTCTTTTCCTATTTAGGCTAGTCTGGGCTGCACACCCTCTGCTTCTCTGGTGCTGAGCTGTCTCTGCAGCCTCCAGGCGTGGGAACAGATTTGTGAACTGGCTAGAAACAAACAGGCAAGCTGTCCTACCCACACAGGCAAATCTGACACTATATGCCCAACATTGCATTCCTTTGGGCTGGAAGTCCTCATTTATTCCTTCGTAATTTTATTACATGCATTTTTTTTCGACTAAAGCAGTCTATTACTTCTCCCCATAGAACCATTAGGTATGTGACATTTCCACCAAAACAATAATGTTTTCAAATGGTGCCAGTGAAATGCTGGAGGTTGGATTTAAAATGAGAAAAGAGACATGTGAGCAACTAATAGGTTATTTGTCCAGCCCCAGAAAACTAAACTAACCTTTCAAGGACAAAAGTTGGCAAACAAACTTTTGAACTTCTTTGCAAGTACTCCTTGAAATATTTCGAAATGAATATATCTATATTCATTACTGTATTTAACAAACTATCGTGCCCTGCTTCACACTGAAAATGATAAATTGATGCACTAGTCTGAGAGGAATCAACCTTGTTTTGTGCATGTGAGGGGATATATAATGCAAATATAAGTACTTCCTTCTTTGTGGATTGCTCATTGTCCCAGGGCTCATTCTCACAGCAAAAAAACATGATCTTTCATGTCCTAGTGGCTCTCTTTGTGATATTATGGACTTAAGGGGAAAAACCCAGCCACAATAGCTGCTTTATGTGTCAGCTATAGCCAAATGGCCAAAATAGTACAAAATAAAACTAACAATGTAATTTGCTGATTTCACAGAGCTAGGGGGCTTAAAACTCATAGCCTAGCTTATTTCCTGAGTATGATTATTATGGAAACAGCCAAAGACTTGAGCAGTGCTGAGTCACCTCTTTATAGGTCCTGCGCAGAGCAGAAATAAGCCAGTATCACTTGCAAGTGAGGAGCACAACTCAGGTATTCCTGCTTGTCTTTTGGGCCAGGAATGCATAAGCTTTTCTGAGCACCTTTTAGACCCTGAAGGCTTGGTTTGGTTGCCAGAGTGTAGACATCTGGAGTCATATGAAATGCCCTATTGTGCAGAGCTGGAAGGTACAACAGCAGCTACAGGGCGTTCAGACTGTCCTGGAGCTGATGGGGCCAGCAGTTCACCCGGGGGCATCTCAGGCTCAGGCAAAGAAATCCCATTCGATTCCTTCATTCCCCTGCAGGCAGTCTGATGAAATCAGTCTTAGCAGTTTTATGGAGATCTAGTTCATGCTGATGATACCAAGCAGAACATATTCCAGACAACCAACATTCAAAAAATAAAATAAAATTCATACATGTACAATTATATCTAAGTTCTAGGATCACCTCATCTCAAATCCATTATACAAGATATTGAGCTCCAAAGCGATTGCATGAAGCCCCTAAATTTGTGTTTATCTAAGACATGTCCATCAGTCAGGCAGCAGATACCATCTGAAGACTTGAAGCGTTGGAAGAGGCACCACTTCCTCTGCTAATTTTCTCCAGTAATTAATCATGCTCACTGTTAAAAAAAAAAAAGAAAAAAAAGAAAAAAAAATCATTTGAATCTCAGGGTCCTATTATCTAAAATAAGGTCACACCTCTGGCTTGTCTGGTGAAGATGTTGAAAATTGCTTTAATTATCCTTGCTTATCTGAGTGTAATCCCTAGAATATCAGATAAGTGGAGCTGCAAGGTAGTGCTCTTGGAACTAAGCCTGCAAAATGAATGATGTTTTTCCTCAGTCCAGGGTAGAATCTTTCCTTCTCATTTATTTACTATTAAGTCAGCAGTGTTTTGTTTCATTCATTCACCTTGATTAGAAGGAGATGTGCTGGAAATAGGGAAAAAAGTGTCATCAGGCAATGGAGGTAGAAGTGACAGGGATAGTCGGTGTTCATTAAAATTTATAGGTACACATCTCAGATGGTCTGATTTACTGTCCCCGAAGAATTATGCTGCTTAGAAATGTTTCATGCAGCCTAGGGGTGTGTGAGATTTCAAAACTGTTACGTGTAAAAATGTCCTGGACTAATGCCATGTCAAAAGGAAAAAAAGAAGTGCAACAGTAAAAAACCATCTTAATAAGATGTTGGGTGGAATTCAGATGTGAACCCCAGAATAGGTATATTGATGCTATTTCTCTCTCGCTTCCAGCCCATCCAGCAGATACACTTTACTAGCAAAGATTTGCTCTGCACTCCCCATTTTAACTGGGAAGGAAACCTCTCATTGCTCCCGGCAGTGCTGTGCTGAGCCCCCTTGAGGGCTCAAGCTTTTATCCTCACCCCGTTTCTCTGAGGTTGGCAAATAGTGTTATCTCAAGTCAACTAACGACAGAGTGGGGGCACCGAAAGGTTGGAGGGTCAGTCCTCCCATCCACGGGCAGCCTGGGCAGACCAGTGAGTGGGGACAACACACCCCACACGCGGGTCTGATGCAACCACTGCCCTCTCCTGCCCTTTGCCGTAGCTCCTCCAGCCATCCTCTCCATGGGGTAAACGTGTATAGTGGGGGATCTACTATAATTTTCTTTGGTAAAAACGCAGAAGGTTGTGGTCCGCTTGTTAAAGATAGTTTGCTAAATCTGGGGTCTCCTGGATTCCTCTTGCATGTTATAATTCATAGCTGCCTGACAAAGTAGATGTACTTTTATCTGATTTTTTACGATTTACTCACAGTCATTTTAAATCAACAAGCTCATGCTGAAAAACCAAATCTCCAGCCCTAAAGACAAAGGATCACATAGGAAAACCAGGTTGCCGGTGACTCAGTAACATTTCTTCTGCATTTGTTGTGGAGTTTAATTAATTGCACGCAACTTGGATTTGCACATCCACCGCACTGGATTTCACCTACCCCTTAGCCTCGGCTGCGCGGGTTATACTAAACCTTTCTTGGATGAAATCTCTCCTTTCTTCCCCAGCCGCCCCCGTTCCCCACTCCAGGGCTCCGGGGACTTCACCGCCCACTATTTTTGTGGTGTGTTGTTATAGGTGGAAACAAAAAAAACTCAAAGGAGCCAGAGGGGAAACGAAAGTGGCCACTGATGGCCTGGCTCAGGCCGGCCGGCATGGTGCAAGGCTGCACGTGCGAGAGGGAGGGCTGACGCCACGGGAGCTTCTCTGTCAGCATCCCGCCGCGTATTAGCTTCCTACACAGTCCGGCCTCCGCACAAAAGAGTTAATCAACAACTCATCATCCTGAAAAAGATCAACACAAACGACTCTTGCTTATACATTGGCGGGGTTGTGCTAACATACATTTCCAGGCCGGGCTCCCCAGGGTTGGATCCAGCTGTGTTAATCTGCTGCTATCTGATGCAGCCAGAAGCAAGTTAATCTTTCTGTCAGGCTTGCTTTTAAAGGTAAGGCAAAAGAAAAGCAAGAGAAGCTCTGAGACAAGAGCTAAACGGCTTTTAAAGGGGCTAAAAGGAGCCAGTGTTGTATGATTGCTAATATGAATTGCCCACTTTTAAAGCTGAGGTGGCTGTGCTGTCGGTAAGGGAGGCAGAAGGCAGCGCTGCCCAGTGGGGCTGTGGGCTCCTGTGGCCAGACCAGGCAGAAAGGCAGCAACTGAGTCTGCAGAAAGAAATAGTGTAAATATTTTGGCTGCCACAGTAAAGACCGTTTAATAGAAGGGCAATAGAGGGATTGGGGGGTGGCTGTGGGATGTTTTCATAGACCCTCAGCGAACTCAAGACAGGACGTATTTGATACAAGAGTCCCAACTACTTGAAGTAGCCATGCGTGTGTGGAAAAACATATTTAGATCCTCCTGTTTCCATGCAGAAACAAAGCACTGTGTTCCCTATTTTAACCGTAAATGAAGAAGGAAGATGGGAGCTGTCAGGCAAGGTGGGGAGAGAAGGCGATGGGGCAAGATGCCACTGAAGCTTTCCTTCCAGTGAGAAGATCAGGGCTCCTGTGACCCTGATTTGTTGTCACAATGTCCCACAGCTCAAACTGAAGGTGTGGCATGATACCTATAGATACTCTAAAGAAAATGAAAAAAGCAAACCCGCAAAAGAAAATGTCCCACAGGCAAGCTGCAGCTGCAGCCCCTTCAAAGCAGGGGGAGGTAAAGCTGCCTGTTCAGCCTGTACCCTCTCTGTCCCAGTGCACAGTGACAAAACCTTAATTTGCACAACAACATGCGATTATTTCCACAAACCATTCTAAAATGGAGCTTGCAGAAAAAGGAAGTGCTTTTCAAAAAACATTAATGCAAAAAGCTCCCCCCCCCCCATTGAAGATTTCTCTCTGTGCATTCCCTTTCCCTCTGCTTTGGACACTTAAGAATGGGGATGGCTGCATGAAGCTGAAAATTATTTCTGTGCTGAAATCCGTGAGTGGTCTATGTACTTCTTAGATCTAACATAATGGCACAAAATAGAAGTCAACTTGTTCAGAGAATTGTTTAGAGAGATTTTCATCCTCCTTTCTCCCACTTGCAGACTGAATAAGGCAAGGATCCCTTAAAGAGTGCATGAAGGGTCATTTTAAGAAACACCCTCTGTTACTCAGGGAAGCGTGGATGCATTTCAAATCAACCCATGTCAGTCCTGACCCTTTTGGTGATGCTGTGCGCCCAGAAAAGCCCCACTGGACACATTTTCCCTGGATGGAAGCATTGCTTTCCCTGCCCCGCAAGTGCACAGAGAAGCTGTAGGATCTTGTACAACTGTGCTTGTTCCTAGCACAGAACCCAGTGTTTGGTGCCTCCCAGGCTGGTGCTCAGGTAAGCACCAGCTTAGCAAGAGGTCTGAAATGAGACAATATTTGAACCCCTGAATTCTGCCTGTGCCCTGGGTGGTTTGGATCTTTGGAAATGACTCAGCTTAAAAAGAAAGCACACTGCATCCTCTGAGGTTGCTCTGTGAAGAGCATTGCTAAAAAACCATGGACTGAGCTGAATACAAGAGCCCATCCTGCTCCTCCGTGCAGGGCTGGGCTCTGCCTCCCGTGCGGCGGCAGTGGCTGAAGGCACACGGGGCTGCAGCTCAGCCCGCACACCAGTGAGCATCGTGCAGGCAAGAGAACAAAAAGCATTGGCTTTCTGATGTATTTTGGAGTTTGGCTGGGGAAGGACTGGAGAAAACACAGAAAGTATCTCGACATCAGAGGAGAGCTATTTAAGACAGCGTGTAATGAGTAGCATAATTTTGATTGGAACTCCCTGAGATGGGAAAATATTTCTAAAAAGCATGTTTGGCAAGAGCCTGCAAGCTAAATCCTATTGTAAGTAGAGGGAAAAAAAAAAGAAAGAGTGACAAAGGCAAGGTAGTTAGATAGCAAAATAAAGAGTATCTTTGAGGCTTTTAAAAAATATAAACAAATGGGAAACGAGAGGTACTGGTAAATCTATTGAAAACAAGCCAAAGGAAGGTAAAAAAGATTTTCTATTTAGAGTTGCAAAAAGAAATACTGAACGTTGAATTTCAGTGAACATTTCAACCAGCTGTAACAGAATCTTCAAAAAATATTTGCGGTTGACCAAGGAGGAAAGAGAAAATACGTTCAGGTATAAAAAGGAAAAAGAGGAGACAGTTAAAGACTGAGCAATGGTGGAAGGAAAGGAGATGTATTGAATCATTCATCTGACTTCTTTATTTACTTACTGAACTGGAGAGCCACTTAAGACATTGGTTGACATTGACAAGCAGTGATAGAAGAAGCAGGAGGGAGGATGGAGAATAAAAAGTCTAAGTCAAGTTCAGCAGACAAGTCTGCCTATCCAGATGCCCATTTCTCGCTAATTTAAGGCTTAATTTCATGAGCATTTCTTTCCTCAATTTAAGTAACCAGCATCCCTGGTAGTGCATGTCTACACCTGCATTGCAGGTCTGCTGTCCCCTTGAGATGGAGTAGCTCCCTGAGGGGTATTTTAAGACCTCTTGAGGCTGGGATAAAGCTGAATAAGAGAGATACAATGATCTATAACATAGCTGGTGGAACAAGAAAGGTGAATAGGGTGATTGGCTGTTCTTTGCTTCTTCGGCATAAAAATCAAAGGACATGAAATTAAACTAGTGGGTGCTACTTCCAAAACAGGCAAAAAGAGGCACTTCATTGATTGCATAGTGCACGGTTATGCCATGGCCCATAGCATGGTAGGGTTGCAAATATTTCCATTAATTGAAAGAAAAAAATATCAGGAGCACAAATGAAAGAAAAATCCACCAAGGCTTATTAAATATAAAAGCATTAACTTTGACTCAAGATATCCCTGAGTCACAAGTCACAGGAGGCTGGGAGAGCATTCCAGGGAAGCATTCCTGTGTGCTTGCCCTGTCCTTACATCCTTCCTCGGATAACATCTGCTGTGTCTGCTCTGCTGCTGGGGGCAGGACACCAGAACAAATGGACCTGTGCTCTGATCCAGTACAGATGTTCTTGTATTAAGTTTGTGTGCTGCACTGTGAACTAACTGGGGGATTGATCTGGGTAAAAAATAATCCATTGAGTTTTGGTTTTTTGGTCTCTAACCCTGACCTGGTTCACTACGTGGGCAAATAAACTGTTGGACTGGCTCTGCTGAGGAAGTGATGGGAAGAAGGGTGAGCAGCCAGGCTTTGGCGATGGGATGGAGGAGCAGGGGGAAACAGGAGGGTTGATTAAGCCATTTTTGTCACTGAAAGAAATTCTAGTGAGGCCAAAAATACTGATGGAGATCTGGCGTGAGTCAGAACCCGAATCCGAATTGTTTCTGTGTGGATGGTGCATGGTCAATAAAGCCTGCATAAAACTGCACATCTCCCAGTGTTATTTTAATGGTTGCACAGAAAAAAAAACCAAGAAAATAAGATCCTCCCTTACACTCCTGCAAGAAATAGCCTGGGTGAGAAGCCCAGCCCTCCCTTCTGCTCGCCTCAGTAGCAACATTGCATTGATTTTGCCAGCACAGACCAAGCGGAGGGGATTTGTGCCCTTCCCGGAGCTGTGGACTGGGAGAGGCAGAGTTTCATCTCTGACCACTACATTCTTGAAATTAGTTTAGCAAAAGGCAGTATTATCAGTTTTACAGAGCTAAATTTCTTTTTCTTGTCTATGTAGAACATTAAGGGTAATTTTGGCTCTTCACTTGAATAAAAAAAAAAAAAAAGATCTTTTTTAAAAATAAAAATATTGAAAAGTGCCCTGTACAAGTAGCATTTCTGTTCAGATCATAATATGCACACTAGCGTATCCAGGCCAAGAAGTGAAAGGAAAGAATGACTGAAGTAGAGATGGCTATAGCTTTGGAACAAAATCTCAAGGTATTTTTTTCTTTCTCCCTTCCATGAGATTTCATGGGAACACTGAAAACAGAAACAGCCCCAATCTCTAAATTTTACAGATGTAGCTTACCTTAACATTGGTTCATTTCAGAAAGGTAGTTTCACAAATTTCCCTCTTCCAGATTTCTTAAGGGATAAGCCTTACACTTCAGGAATTAAGAGCTGGAAGCTTGGAAGTGTTCGTACCAAAGTCTCACAGACAATCTGCAGGATAAGAAAAATCTGTCTCTCACTGACAGCTTTTGTGGTAACATGAGTCACCGTCACTCCAGCTACAGTTAAATTTCCTTCGCTTGTCTTCACACGGCAGCTTAGATTGACTCCTCACACTACCTTGCACTGCTTTTAGAGGAGCTTTAAGAGTGGGTAGCAAATGTAATGTTTTCCTCCAGCTTTTGTTGACAGTATCATACCATGCTGTTCCTTCTGCTTCAGTGATGGGTTTAGATCTGCCTTTGAGCCCTGCAAGCCAGCAAATTTAGGTGGCTGGACAGATTTTGTAGACAGCTGATTGAGGCTGCTTCCTGCAAACAGTAACAGTTCCGTAAAATGTATTACTGTCCTCTTTCCTAATAGCAAAGGCTCTTTGGGGTCCAAACTGGGCCAGGCTCTTTTCCACCTTCACAGATCACACCTTACTGCAAAGAGAGTTTGGTCCTTGTTCAAGTCTCCTGCAGAGATTGCTGAAAAATGCATATCGACACTAGGTACTCCCAGGTAAGGATGCATAGAATATACTTTAATTGCTTTACAGTACCTCAAGCAAGCAAAAATTTGTTAGCAGTCTGTGTGATTCTTTCCTTAGCTGTGCTTAACACAGGGTAAACACGGAGGGAGAAACAGGCCAGTGAGGAGAGCACTGGGCAGGGATCCAATAGGTCTGTAATGGAGTCCTCACTCTGCCACAGATTAACTGTGGGACCCTGTTCAAGATGTTTAATCTTTCCTCATTACTGTGTAATTAGACAGAAAAGTTCTCATGGTATGAATTAGCTCTTCTTATATGTGTATATACTGCATCTCACATGATGAGGACCTTATCTGACTTCGTATCTTTGGATGCAACTAAAATTCAGGCAATGAATGCTGCTGATGTTGATGCTGTTAGTAATAACAGTCCAGTTGTAATATTCAATAGTCGCAACCGAAAATGAAAAGTGTAGCAGTTTAGAGACAACTGAATGTTTAAAGAAAAAAAAAAGAGAGAAAATCATTCAGAAAGTGAATTTGTCCTAGAAAAACCTCATAGTTTTAGTACTAATCTAGATCTGTTCCTTGGTGTGCCACAGATTTACCATGAGAACTGTGGCTATGATCTCTTCCTCTTCCTGTTCCTTAGCCTTCTGTCATTAAAATGGGATTATTGATACTCAGAGGGGAAGCGAGAGTGCTCTTGGAGATCCTGGGAGATGAAAGGAAACCAAATTCCGTACCTGCTTGGAAAGTGCAGAATCAGATGATATTTTGACTTTTATGAAACTTTGTGTAATTCTATACATGTCCTAAATTGTGAGTATTAATGTCTGTGTATTTCTCGGAATGTCCTAATTTTTGCAAAAGGTTTGATGTGAGCTGGCTATAATGTGAACAATACTTAGGCCCTAAGATCCAGAGCATTAGTTTCCATATAGAGCTGATTTTTTCTGCATGGGTTCCTAGTGCCATGGGTTCCTCACTTAGTCGTGCTGGCTGTTATCTGCCTCTGCTGTGAAACCTTGTTTGCTCCTGTTAGCAGCAATCATCTCAACATTTGTAGCAGAATACCTAGGGAGAACATGACGCTCCTTGTTCTCTGCTTTGAGTCATGAATTCTTATCAAACAAGTTCAGAGGCCAGAGCACGTATTTCAGTATCTTCTCACACCTGATTTTATTGAGAAAAATTATTTTAAAATTATATCCTTGGGTCAATCTGCAAAGCAGACATGAGACGCCACTGTGTAAGGCAGTGTGCTGTAGGCAGTGTTAATCTACTTGGTGCCTGCAACCAAGTTATCACAACTAACACATTGATAAGCTGAGCACTTCAAAGTACATCAAAACTATAAAAGGTTTGAAAAACATAGTATTCTTTCAGGTGAAACACTTTTCTGACTTGGCTGATGGCTAAATACACCCTTGGTTTATATGACTTTCCTAATGAGATTATTGTGAGTGACAATATTTTTTCCCTTAAGGTCTGTCAGGAGTTCACTGTTCAAGGTTTAAGAAACCTGTGTAATTGAAATATTATCAACAGGGGAGAAAGGTGCATAATATCTATTTCAATAAGTTTTCCTGGTGTCAAGAATCACAAGCTAGCTGAAGGAAACCTTAAAGCCAAATTCACTCACGGCAGGAAGAGAGGCACCTTTACCAAATTCAGCAAAAACCTCTATCAAGACTAATTTGGAATTATAAAGTAGGTCTGGAAGGGACCCTGGGAGATCCTGTAGTTCATAACCCTCCTCCAGGCGGGTCCAGCCAGTCCTGAATCACTCATGGGGAATGTTTGTGTAACCCCTTCCTACAATCCTCCAGTAAATGAGATTCCATGACTTCCCAGGAGAACCTGCTCCAGGCTTTACCATCACTGTTATTGAAAATATTTTTCCAGCGTCTAACCTAAACTTCCGTTGCTTGACTTCAGTCCATGACTTTGTATCCATGCCCAGAAGGCACGGAGAAAAGAATCCTTCCCTTTTCACAGATATCTTCTATATTGCAAAATATCACAGTCACTGCAAACTTCTCTTTTCTGGAAGAGGGCCTGACCGAGTTTCCACAATTTACTGTGTTATCATGTGTTTACTGAGCTGTGGTTTTTAAGCGTGTTGGTATGCTTAACCCACCCAACAGAGAAGTTAAATGCTTTGCCTTCACCCACCCATGCAGCTGATGCACAGATACTTGTCTGCAGACAGCGGTTGTGTGTCAGTGTCCTCAGCCTCTTGCTCAGAAAAAAACACCTAATTTTTTGGCTGAAATTTTCCCAAAGTTCAGCCTAGCCTTCACCGGATCACTGTCATGGAAAATTCGAATTAGCAAATGGTTGAAGTTTGACAACGTGGTAATCAAAATGTAGAATCTTTTAAGGCAATGTTAACAAAGCTGCTATTACTTCTGCTTGATTTATATGAGCATGGGCGTCTCCATGCGTATCCAGGCAGTAACATGGATACTAGGTTCTGCATTTAAATAATTCCCTATATCTCCTGCTTTTTCTTTAAATATTCTTGAAATGTTCATATCGGATAAACAAGAAAACAGAAAAATGCACTTTTTGTTTTACTAGCTTGGCCTTGAGTCTCTGGTAGCATGACTGTGAATCATACAAACGTAGGCTACATGCTTTTATGATTAATGCTTCAGTAAAATATTTTCTATTGGTATTACAGACATCTTAGGAAACTTCATGGGCTGTAATTTAACCTCTAAATTTTTTTTTTGCTTGACATAAATCACATTGAATGATAATTCAATATACAAGATATAACAGTTTTACTAATGTAAGTTTTAATAGCTACAATCTTTATGCTTCTCTATAGCTTTGGAGGGATAACAACAAGAAAACCTCCATTAGAACAAGGCTTTCTATGTGGTGGGTTTAGTTGTCTGTTGGCTTTGGAACTTCAGAACTGTAGAGAACATAATCTCTTGAGGATTAAAAAAACCACTGCAACAATTATTCTATTTGATGTATGACACTTTTTAAGGTAGGTTGACTTTATCCCCCCCCCCCTTTTTTTTTTGGAGTTAAGATAAAATTTATTCTGATTACAAATATGAGTGTGAGCTGAAGAGTATCTGCCAAGCAAACTCATTGGAAAGCAACTTATTTTCCATTAAACCACAAAGTACTGGGAATAGTAACATAATTTTTTATTTTTTAGGGATTAAATCAACCCTCTTCTAAATCCTAATTCTCCAAGTAGAATACAGTGGATTATCAGATAATTCTTTTTGGCTAAAACTTTAGTGGCTTTGACAATGTCCAATGAGTGGTAAACACAGAAACCTGTAATATACCTGCTTTCTAGTGTATCTTTTTTTTTTTTTTTTTCTTTCTGTATTTCAGTATGGTAGGTTTTAAGAGGGATTTAAAGAGGATTTAACTGGTGCCTGAATCCTGTGCTACCATTTCTTGTAGGGAAGATTGTTGCCCTGTATGAACTCAAGTCTGCAATGAATTCCTCTTGTATTTTGTAACGGTTCTGTGTCTATGCAGCAGGAGTTTGCTGATTCTTAATTATGCCCTGGAGAGACGAGAGAAGCAGAAGCACCACTAACCTTCTAAGATTTGGTGGGAAAATATATGCTTACTCACTGTTTGCTGGTTTTGTGGTTGGTTTTTTGTTGGGTTCTTTTCGTTGTTTGTTTGTTTGGTTGGTTGGTTGGTTTTTTTTTTTTTTTTGTAACGTGCACATAATACCACTGTAGATGCATAAACTAAAAATCAGTTTTAAGTGTTTTGGTGAGTCACTCTACTTTGAAGACTAAGGCTTGTAGTATCAGGAGCATTTTAAGTCAATATAACTCAGCCATGCTGCTAAGTTATCTACCAGCCCCCATTGGCACGTTCCTGCTCCTGCACCATCCCTATGGGAAGCTGACCCACGTTAATATTAAACTGGCAAATAAGGAATGAGTTTGCAATGGGGATTGTTCCTCTGATCTTCATCATGTGGCTAAACCAACGTTTGTGCTGGGACACGGAGGGAGCAGCACAGGGACCTGCAGTAAGGCAGGGGTGAGCATCTGGATGGCAGTCCCAGCTTGCCTGCGTTGCCTGTGCTTTAAAGGTGCCCGAGGAGAATTTTAAGAAGATGGTTTCTCAGCTGGAGCGTGCTTCCTTTCATAAAACATTCCTGTTTTCCTGCAGAACAACCCTGAGCGTTGCATAGGTACATGGCACCTCCAGATGTCAGGACCTTTTACATAGACAGCAAAACAGGGGTTGAAAGGCAAAGCTTAATCACCCAAGTTAGAAAAAAATTCCCAAATTAACTTTTGCCTAAGGTAACAGGGTTTGTACTCTACTTATTCAATAAAAGAAGTAGGGTCTGTAGAAAGCATTCTTAGAATAAGAACATAAAAACGCGTTATAAAGTTCAGCACCTTATTTTTATGATTCCCATAAAGTCCATGAGATAACAATGTTTGCCTACTAAATTAATTTTCATAAGGCTTCATTGCACAGTCTGTTCTCCTGATGTTTCCCAGGGGCAGCTGCTTAAAGTTCTTGATTTAAATCATTAAATGCTTGATTTATGGTGCATGCTTCCGGAGCCTTAGCACTTTTCCAACTCATATTGCAGTGTATCCTTATCCTAATCATGTTACTGTTTAAATATATTTGGACGGCGGGGGATTAAAGTGAACCAGCCTGTTCATTTTCTTACAAAGGAGCAAGATTATTTATCTGACAGTTGCTGTAACAGGCACAGAGCGTATCTCAGAACAGCCTTGTTAGCAAGTTGGAGGCAGACTTACTGCTTCATTGGTGTTTGAATATCATTAGCTGGTGTGGTCTTGCTTCTAAAATATGTTCCCTTTGGAGAAGATCCTTATCTGCACTGGAAATAGTTGATTATTTGAATGCTGGAATAAATTTAATTTTTTTTCTTTCTTGAAACAAGACAGAAAGAAGTCAACGCCTCCAAGCTTGGAAGACACAAAACACAGGGCTGGGGGGCATGCTTTTTCTTAGACATTTCTCCAACCTCCAGCTCCTTCTCAGAGTAATTACTTACTTACCTTCTATTTTTGTTAAAAAATATGTAGAGGAATTGTGTGTTCTTTCGGAGTGGGAAAGAAAGATATCCAAATCTTTGATATCTTTGATAGCAAAGACCCATACCAGCCTCACTGACCTATTAAAAGGACCTTTGCATCATACATAAAATTATTACTAAACTGTATATTAGAAAGAAAACAGTGGATGAAGATAGTAATATTTAATGTTATTTCTGTCATGATAGACTCAATTCAAACCTATTGGAGACAGCCCTCCACGCAGCTGGGGACAACTGATGTGTCCTTCCGTAGCTTAGATGGGAGTGGAAAAAGTTATTTTGACTACTAACCAACTCAAAGCAATAAATCTTACATTTGTTTTTCAGATTAGTTTGGTACAATGTCACATTTCCAACAATCTTCTTAAAAGCAGGAGAACAGTGAAAGAGGTACCATGCGCATAACCATTCACACGTAAAAAAACACTTCTCAGTCCAAGTGTGTTTGTGATATTTTGTACTCAGTTCTGTGAATATTTCAACACTGCAGCATTGCTGGTAAGAATACTGGTGCAAAGTCTATTTAAAACTGGAATGCTTAGAAATTTGCCGAAAGCAAGTATCAAATTGTTCACAGATGGAAGCTGGTGGTGTTCTTGCAAGTCTCTTCTCATTGTTTTCTGTTTTCAGAAAATAGAACTTAATACAGTGGTGCAACTTTAAAGAGAACATGCTAAGAGTAAAATAAATCATGCTGCCTCTCTCCCCCCAGCAAACACCACTTCTTTAGCCAGCTGAAAGATTCCGATATTCTGTTTATGTTTGACATTGATCATTTATTTCGATTTACAAGAACAAGGGAATTATGGGTGCTGACAAGAAAACTGTGGGAATTGAGCTGGAGTGATTTTGGACGTTATGAGTCAGGGTTACTGCCCCATCACTTTGCCAGATGTTACCAGCCCCTTTGACTAGAGCAGCAGCAGTTAACTGTGTGCTTCAGCTCAGCTGCTGCTCTTCATAGCCTGGTGTGTTAACCTCCCCTTTGATTTCTTTCCTTTCCACTGATTTATAGGATTCAGTTGCATCCCATTTACAGGATGAATAGGATTCAGTTTCATCTAAAAGGAGTTCAGGTTATCCAGACTACACCACAGTGTGAACCAGAGCACAGAAAATGGGAACTATAGGGAGATTTGCTTTGAGGGCACCTATAACCTTGACAACAGCCGTGATGGAGACACATTCTCAGCAGGTAACAATAAATAACAGGCAGTGACAGTGGAGACAAGTGGGTGCAGTACATGAGCTCCCAGAGGTAACTTAACAAAACTGGATTTTTTTCCTTACACAGCAGAAGGAATGAACATTAAATCAAAATCTCCTTTAAGGCCTTTTCTGCGAGATACTACTTTCAGTTTCCAATAATCATCATCATAGAATCATACAACAGCCCAGGTTGGAAGGGACCTTGAAAGATCATCTGGTCCAAGCTTTTGTGGGAGAGGGAGACTAGATGAGAATATCTATCACCCTGCCCAACTGCATCTTGAAACCCCCAGTGATGCGGACTCCACCACGTCCCTGGGGAGGTTGTTCAAGTGAATTATTGTTCTCACTGTAAAAATGTCTTTTTTACTTTGAGATAAAACCTCTCCCAGTGCAGCTGGTACCTGTTGCCCCTTATCCTTTCTATGTGGCTATTTGTGAAGACACAGCCTCCATCCTCTTTATAGCTGCCCTTCAAGTACTGGAGTATTGCAATGAGGTCTCCCTGACCCTCCTCTTCTCCAGGGACAAAAGACCTAACTCCTTCAGTCTTCCTTCACAGGGCAGGTTCTCCAACCCTCTGATCATCTTTGTGGCCCTCCTTTGGGCCGTCTCCAGTCTGTCCACATTTTTCTTGAATTGTGGGGACCAGAACTGGACATAGTACTCCAAGTGCAGTCTGACACGCACGGAGTAGAGTGGGATGATCGCATCTCTCTCTCTGTTCGTAACACTGCTGCACATGCAGCCTAGGTTCGGATTTACCTTCGTTGCTGTAGGGGTGTACTGCTGACTTATGGCCAGCTTGTTGTCCACCTGGACCCCCAATTCCCTTTCAGTGACACTGCTCCCCAGCCACACAGCTCCTAGCCAGTACTGGGAGTTTTGGTTATGGTGTCCCAGGTGCAGGGCCTTGCACTTGTCTTTGTTGAACTTCATACAGTTTTTGCTTGCCCACTCTTCCAGTCTGTCCAGGTGTCTCATAAGATGGCTCTCCCTTCTGACATAACCACCTCACCACAAAGTTTAGTATCTTCAGCAAACTTGGTAAAGGAGCTTTCAATACCATTGTCCCGATCATTTATGAAGATGTTGAACAGCATGAGGCCCAGTGTCGATCCCTGGGGGACCTCACTTGTGACAGGCTGCCAGCCTGAGTGAAAACCATTGATTGCCACCCTCTGAATGTGTCCCACGAGCCAATTTCCTACTCACCGCATGGACCACCTGTCTGTATCTTGCCACTTTGTCTAGGAGGAGGTTGTGGGAAAAAGTGTTGAACGCTTTGCTGAAGCTCAGGTAAACAATATCCACTGCTCTCCCCATGTGGACAGAAAGTGTTACTTTGGTGTAGAAGGTGGTCAGATCAGCCTGGCATGATTTGCCTTTTGCAAATTCATGTTGGCTTTTCCTAATCACCAGCGTAATTTGGCTTGAAAGGACTTCATTTAACTAGAAGGACTTGTTCCATTGCTTTCTGAAGCCTTACTGAAGCAAGACTAATGGGCTTGTAGTTTCCAGGACATCTTTTGGGCCTTTATTATTACTATTACTATTACTATTAAGCAAATCTGAAAAACTCAAATGAAATATACTGGATCCAATATGAAAAGACTCTCTGCGTCCAATCACTGTTCGGGAGAAGAAACCAGCTTCTTTCACTTCCAAACTCATTTTTGTCTTCTGATACCCTACACAGCCTCGTAAACATATGCCGTGCCTATATACTCTATACACCTTACTCTTCTGTATCCCTTTCAGGAAAGTTGTGCAGAGCTAAGACTATGATTTCACTCTCCCTTCTCTCCAATTGAAAATGCAGCCTGGTCACAGCATCATTGTTTGAAACACTGGGGCTCTTCATAGGGCAAGAAATTTGTTCATGGCAAGTTCTTCTGGCAGAGTTGAGCTCTTGCAGGGTACATCTTGGGATTTTCTCAATGGAGATTGAAGTAAATCAAGCTTTTGCAGCCACCAATCTGATCTCCTATTATGTGTTTAAATTAATAATTTCTGCTTTCCTGCCAGTTCTTCTGCTGAGACATGTTGTCTCATATTATGTGTTTAAATTGTGGGAGAGGGAGACTAGATGAGAATATCTATCACCCTGCCCAACTGCATCTTGAAACCCCCAGTGATGCGGACTCCACCACGTCCCTGGGGAGGTTGTTCAAGTGAATTATTGTTCTCACTGTAAAAATGTCTTTTTTACTTTGAGATAAAACCTCTCCCAGTGCAGCTGGTACCTGTTGCCCCTTATCCTTTCTATGTGGCTATTTGTGAAGACACAGCCTCCATCCTCTTTATAGCTGATCTCATATTATGTGTTTAAATTGATCTGATCTCATATTATGTGTTTAAATTAATAATTTCTGCTTTCCTGCCAGTTCTTCTGCTGAGACATGTGCCCAGATGTAGTATCCTGCTTTATCTAATGGCTTGTTTTAAATCAAGGGGTTTACAAGGAAAAGAGAGGCTACAAAAACCAGAGGTTAAAAAATGCACCCCTGACTCACGATGCCTAATTAAGTCAATCAGAAATGCCAGTAAAGTTATACTACCCCATCTGTTGAACACTGCTTGCCACCTGTAATTTTCAGACTGCTTTAGGGTGTAAGCAACCAACACTGAAATACATGCGGAAAAGTAGAAATGCTGAGAGGTGGAAGTAATTAACAAGACAGAGATGAGCACGGGCCAGGCCAGAGAAGAGAAGTCAGGTCTTGATGCTTTGGCCAAACCATACTGCTGTACTCGTAAAACAAAAAAAAAAAATATCAGCTTTTAGCTGGATAAATTTAAAGTGAGTTGTCT
The DNA here is from genome assembly GCF_000708025.1 of Charadrius vociferus. Lineage (NCBI taxonomy): Eukaryota > Metazoa > Chordata > Aves > Charadriiformes > Charadriidae > Charadrius > Charadrius vociferus. The sequence continues at coordinate 3,245,911 of NW_009647595.1, forward strand.
GTTTCCAACTGGAACTCCCTTTAATTCTTTAAAATCATCCTTGTCTTTCTATTTAGGAATTTACTATGAAGCAGGAGTGAGAATCTGCTGCATGCTACCATCTGGCTTTCCTTAGAAATATGGCACTATAAAAGGGAGATTGGCTTTACTATAGGGTTAGCAATAAAGCTGTGACTGCTTCTCCTTCTATTCAACGGAAATTTATAGCAATATTTTATAGTTTACTTTTGCCTGCCTGTCGCAGCATCTAAGCTGTGCATGAGAGATACTGTTTACTGGCTGAGAAGATACTTGACAGATCAGCTTCAGTGACTGAAGATACTTGACAGAGACCAGGTTTGGTCTCTTTGATTGAAAGCTGGAAACTCCCCTCTGCTCTCAGAAAGTTGGTGCTTTTAATTATATACTTAGATAGTGTTGTGGTTATTAAATACTTCTGCTCTTTCTACTGAAACTCTCAGATTTCTGTACTGTGAGATTTGTATTATTTTTAGGTTGCCAAGTAGAAGATATTACTATTTCAGTTTTGATTCCTTTCTTGTCACTTCCTCAAAAATTCACACTGAATTTTTCAACCATTCCCCTTTCTGAAGCCATGGTGACAAAGTTCCTTTTTCTTTCCTCCATCTTCTTTTTCTTATTTTAAAACACAAAGAAATAAAACATTCTCCAGATGTTTTGTGATCTCATTCCTTATTAACTTCGGAAAGATTTTGCCTACCGCAGAGATCAGATTCACTAATCTATGGCTTCCTGACTCCTCCTCAGTTCCTTTCCTACAACACTTCCAGGAATGCACAGATACCTATTTTGGCATCAAATCTGGATTCCATAAGCTCAAACCTTCAAATATATCTACTTACCAAACTTTTTATTATACCTTTTTCTGAAATAGAGAATCTAATTTCCAGTCAAAATAGATACAAATTAGGTAGCTAGTTAATCAGTGATTAACCAAGTAATTTCCCCTGACATGAAATCTGAAGTGTCCAGAGATATTGTGCTGATTGCCTGGAAAAGGTGACCATCTTTGTGTGGTGGGTTGACTCTGGCTGGACACCAGGTGCCCACCAAAGCTGCTCTATCACTCCCCTCCTCAACTGGACAAGGGAGAGAAAATACAGCAAAAGGCTCATGGGTCAAGATAAGGATGGGGAAATTAGTCAGCAACTACTGTCATAGGCAAAACAGACTCGACTTGGGGAAATTGATTTAATTTTATTACCAGTCTAAATCAGAGTAAGATAATGAGAAAGAAAAGAATCTTAAAACACCTTCCTCCCACCCCTCCCTTCTTCCCAGATTCAACTTCACTCACGATTTCTCTGCCTCCTCCTGCCAGCAGTGCAGGGGGACGGAGAATGGGGATTGCAGTCAGTTCATCACACGTTGTCTCTGCCGCTCCTTCCTCTTCAGGGGGAGGACTTATCACACTCTTCCCCTGCTCCAGTGTGGAGTCCCTCCTATGGGAGACAATCCTCCATGAACTTCTCCAATGTGAGTCCTTCCTACAGGCTTCAGTTCTTCACGAACTGCTTCAACAGAGGTCCCTTACATGGGATGCGGTCCTTCAGGAAGACGGCTCTAGCATGGTTCCCCCATGGTGTCATAAGTCCTGCTAGGAAACCTGCTCCAGAGTGGGTTTCTCTCTCCATGGGTCCACAGGTCCTGCCAGGAGCCTATTTCAGCGTGGGGTCTCCATAGGTCTCAGCCTCCTTCAGGCATTCACCTGCTTGAGTGTGGGGTCCTCCATAGGCTGAAGGTAGATATTTACTCCACTGTTAACCTTCATAGGCTGCAGGGGGACAGCCTGCCTCACCATGTTCTTCACCATGGGCTGCAGGGAAAGCTCTGCTCTGGCACCTGGAACACCTCCTCCCCCTCCTTCTCTACTGACCTTGGTGTCTGCAGAGTTGTTACTCTCTCATATTCTCACTCCTGTCTTCTGCTGCAGTTGCGCAGGGGTTTTTTTCCCCCTTCTTAAATATGTCATCACACAGGTGCTATCACTGTTGCTGATAGGCTCTGCCTTGGCCAGTGGCAGGTCCATCTTGGAGCCAGCTGGCATTGGCTCTATAGGACATACTGGATAGCTGGGGGGCTATTACAAGTCAAGTGAAGCATGTGACTAGGAAAAGCCAGCATTGATTCACCAACAGCATATAGTGCTTTACAAACTTCATCACCCTCTACAACTAAGTAACCTGCTTGGTTGATGCGGGGCAAGCGGTGGACATTGTCTACCTGGATTTCTCCAAGGCCTTTTACACAGCTCCCCACAGCCTCCTCCTACAGAAACTGATGTGTTATGGTCTAGTTAAGTGGTCTGTGCAGTGGGTGAGGAATTGGCTGACAGACTGCACCCAGGGGGTGGTGGTAAATAGCTCTTTTTAAAACCAGCAACCTGTCACAAGTGAGGTCCCCCAGGGATCAATACTGAGCCCAACACTGTTTAATATCTTCATAAGTGATCTGAATGATGGAATCAAGTGTACCTTTGATGAAGTCTGTTGCTGATACCAAACTGAGTGAGGAGATGGGCACTTTGGAAGGCAGAGTCACCCTTCAAGAAGACCTGGATAGCCTGGAAAAGTGCACTGACAAGAACCTTATGAAGTTCAACAAGGACAAGTGTAAGATCTTGCAGCTGGGAGAACATGATCCAGGAGTGCAGCACAGGCTGGGATCTACCTAGTGGGGGAGCAGCTCTGTGGAAAGGGAATTGGGAGTCCTGGTTGACAACAAGCTCAATATGAGTGAACAGCGTGCTGCTGTGGCAAAGTAAGCAATGTTGGGTTGCATCAACAAGGGCATCACCAGCAGAGATAAAGAAGTCATTATTCCACTGTACTCAGCGCTTGTCAGGCCACACCTGGAATACTGTGTTCAGTTTTGGTCCTTGCTATACAAAAAAAGATGTGGACATCCTGGAAAAGGTCCAGAGAAGGGCCACCACAATGATCAAAGGATGAGGAAGCCTGCCATAGGAGGAAAGGCTGAGAGAGTTGGGTTTGTTCAGCCTTGAGAAAAGAAGGCTTAGGGGAGACCTTATCACCATGTTCCAGTATTTAAAGGGTGGCTACAAAGAAGATGGAGACCTCCTTTTTGCAAGGAGTCACATGGAAAAGCTGAGGGGTAATGGGTACAAGTTACTCCTGGGGAGATTCTGACTGGACACAAGATGAAAATTTTTCATAATGTGAACAATCAGCCCTTGGAATGATCTCCCCAGGGAAGTGGTGGATGTCGCAACACTGGACATTATTAAGATTCGGCTGAACAGGGTGCTGGGCCATCTTGTGTAGACCGTGCTTTTGCCAAGAAAGGTTAGACCAGATGATCCTTGAGGTCACTTCCAACCTGGTATTCTATTCTATGACATATGGGAAGCTTCTAGTGGCTTCTCACAGAAGTCACCCCTGTAGCCCCCCCCAATATCTAAACCTTGCCACGCAAACCCAATGCATCTTGTTGGCTTTTTTATTTAATTTTACAGTGGATGCCAAGAACAGTGGCACCTCCCTTTTATCATGTGGTTCAGATTCACAGCTGGGAAAATCATCTCAGACTGAGAAATATCCATAGGATGAAGATAATTGCGGGAGCTCTGGCTGTGTATGGTGAGTCTGGTCTGCACAATGGAGTCCTCTGATTGTGGGTCTCAAAGGACTCAGGACTAAGACAAAGTAGTTTTATGGCCTTTTTCAGGCTACCTGCCAGGAGGTGAATTTCAGTTTTACAAATCATAATAGTGTCGACAACAACAATAACAATAATAATAACAATAATAAAAGCTTTGAGTTTTGTCAGTGTCATATGCTACTGCTATTCCAAAAGTATCTGAGAAGGGCTGATTTTCAACTGTTCCCTCTGGCAACTCTTCAGACAACGTCATCCTTTCTGCTTTCCTTGTCAGAACTTGAGAGTTTACTAAAACTTTGTAGGCTGGCTGCATTTGGGGTTTCTGCTCTGGAAATACCCAGTTGCTCAGCACTCCAAAGATATCATCATGCGCTTTTTACATTACAGTCACCCAGAGGAGCAGCCAGTTTTCAAACCCACTGCAAGCCTGATAGGGGAGTTCCAACGAGAATTGCAATTGGGGGTGTATTTTAGCCCTGACTGTAGACCCACATGTGTGCATTTGCTCATGAGTGCGAGTCTCAGATCCAGTTCACAAACTAAGCTGAAAAGTTCAGACTTTCAAGGACTTTTAAAAAAACAAGTTCCCCCTTTCCTTACAAATTCACTTCTGGTTTGCGTAGTGAGCTTTGCTGAATTAAGGGCCCCTCTTCTTCTCCCTTCAGCTTCTTTTCGAGTGAAGCTGCTGTCATCACTTTTCAGTAGTTTTCTCTAATTGCAGTGTAGCAAACAGGGGAAACAACCCTGGTGTTATTGCCACCATCTTCAGCATCAGCAGAGGGAAAGGATGCAGCTCAAAATGTTTTAAGGAATGTGTCCATCAAGACATATTTACCACCTCTTAGCTCTGGGCAAGGAAATACGGTATTGTTTTGTCTTGCCAGAACCACAATTTTCTAAGCATTTCAAGCAAAACCGGTTGCTGAGGTTGATTCTGGCAAAATGATGAAATTCATAAACCTGTCAACTGTTCCCACGTCAGAGGTGGGACTGTGTGCCAATTCCGCTGGCACGGTGCCCTCTCGCCTCTCCCCCCTTCCCTTTGGCAGCTTTGCTCCACGATCTCTAACTTACCAAAGCACCCGCCAGGAAATGTGCTCATTCCAGTGTCTGGATCGCTGCGGCACCGACTTGTGATGCTGGCATCTCCCTTCTGCAACGAAATGTTGCTTTTACAAATCTTATTGGAGGTGGCAAAAAGCCCCCACCTCTTTCTAAAAGTGATATTGTTCTAGTCTACCCCTTTGCAAGCCGTTGACACTGTTGACTCAGCTAAAGATTTTGGTCTGTTTTGGGGTCTTTCTGAAGGACTTTACTAGGTGCCTGTTTGTTTTTTGCCTTTTTTTTTTTTTTTAAGGAGCTAGATATATGTAAACAGAGAGTTAGCAGATCGTAACTTAAATAGCACTGCCTCCCTCCTACTAAGCCATTTGCTTTCCTAACTGAAACCAGTGGTTTGTGATTCTTCACATTATTCTTTTAATGTCACGACCTGTGTGTCAAAGTGAGAGGTTGCTTGTGGATTTTCCTCGTCTTTGAAAGCAATACTTTCTCCAGAGACAAAGAGGCTCTTTTACAACACTCTTAGCAATTGCCATGAGGTGGGAGCTACAAATCGGGCAAGCCTGGGCAGTTGCATGCTGACATTTTTCATTCCTCATGTCCCACAAGTATTTCTCTTTCAACAGGCTTCTGTGTAAGTGAAAAGGAACTTTTTTGTTTCCTTGATTTAGTTATATTATGTTTTAAAATTCCTCTTTGGCTCCAATTTCCCTTTGGAAGCAGCCCTGGCCATAAAAAATTTCACACACCCCTTTTTAATTTTTAAAATTGCAAATTTGTGTTGTTCCTTTATCCCTATCAACAAATAAGGGACAAACTTACTTTATTTCATTTGCATTTGCAAAGCCTTTGTAAGCTGTTTTCCACAATAGACCACTCATATCTTTGCACCTCAGAAATGAAAAAGTAGGCAGATTTGGCGCTTGAAAAGAAGCCTTTTCCAACTTTTTGTAAACATTAATGACCTATTCATAAAGAAAAGGGCAAAAGTTTTGCACAAAGAGATATTAATACATTGAAAAACTGCTAAAGTCTGCTGGAGAAATAAATAATGGTGATAGCTTTGAGCAGACTCTTCGGGAAAGAGAAAAGAGGGCTACAAATGCACCAAATTTAACCTTATGATGAGATTCAGAAATTTCCATTGATGTTTCTGGTGATTTTCATACATACATAATATGAGAAGAGAAGAAAAGCTTTACCACATCAAAAATGTCCCTGTATCTCATTATTCTGTCTCCAACACTGTCAATAGGGATGTTTTTGGAAGAGTGTCCGAATGGACAGGAGCAGGGATGCAGTGATACCTCCTTGGCGTGTACTCCCATTTCCACTGGCAACTGCCAGACTGCCTGGGCCACCAGCGTGTCTTTGCGTTTCTTCCAGGCATATCTCCATCTGTGTTTTGACCTTATGCATACTGCAATGTCTTGTGGCAAGAGGTTCCACAGCTTAACAGCAAGCTGTGCAAAAAAAATACCACCTGCTCATGTTTGTTTTGAATTTATGACCTATTATCATCAGTTAATGTTCTCCTCCTCAGTCTTCTACTGGGAGAAACAGTAGTGAGTCATTCCCTATTTCCTATTCACCTTTCCCATTCTACTTCTGATTGTACAGTCTTCTGTCATGTACCTATTTAGTAATTTTTTTCCACAATTAAGTAATCCTTATCTATACATCTGTTCATTGTATGGAAGCTGGCTGGCATCTTTGATCTTTCTTTTTGCTGCTTTCTGTATCATTCTGGTTCTTCTATACGCTTGCATGGAAGAAATATATCCTTCCTATCCTTTCACCTTAAAAATATACTGGTTACCAACAACGGAGATGTGATGGAGAGAAAACTCGGACAGGTACTACTATTTTAGGCCACTGTTCAGAAAACTGCTGTGTGCCACTGCCTTCTGCTGAGGACAGATGTTAGTCGTGTTACTTAATGCAATACTGGAAGGTACTTGGCTCATATCCAGACAGGCATTCAGGTTTCCAGCTCCTGTTCAGGCTTCTAACATCTCACTGATTCAATGGAAAGCTGAATACTCATTTAGATGTGGTTACAATAGGAATCTCTGCGGAATTAAACGCTCAGTGTGTGCGATGGGGTTTGAGCTTGCAGGACCGGGGCATAATCTCTGAGCATAGTTAAATGGCAGTACTGAAGCTTTTTAGAGGGATTACAAAAAAGAGGCCCTTGGTAAACTGAAACTATAAGGGATTACGGGAAACACTTTTTCTCCTGGATGACACACATGGGTGATCTTTCAGGATGGCTTTGTGCTTTGTGTAGCAAATTGTCACCTTCCTGGGCAGGGAGTGCAGGGAGGTGTTACCAGAAGAATGGATCCCATGGAAGTGTTAGGCAATCTGTATGAACGCTCCAGTGTGTTTAGTGATATCCAACATGGCACTCTGCAGGACCGAAAAATGAGATACGTGGGATTTATTTTGGGGTTCTAATTGACAAGCGGCTGAATATGAGCCGGCAGTGTGCCCAGGTGGCCAAGAAAGCCAATGCCATACTGGCTTGTATTAGAAATAGCGTGGCCAGCAGAAGTAGGGAGGTGATTGTGCCCCGGTACTCAGCACTGGTGAGGCCACACCTCGAGTATTGTGTCCAGTTTTGGGCCCCTCAATACAAGAGAGGTATCGAGGTGCTGGAGCGAGTGCAGAGGAGGGCAACAAAGCTGGTGAAGGGCCTAGCAAACAATTCATATGAAGAGTGGTTGAAGGAGCTGGGACTGTTTAGTTTGAGGAGGAGGAGGCTGAGGGGAGACTTCATCACTCTCTACTTTTGAAAGGAAAATGTAGAGAGGTTGGTGCTGGTCTCTTCTCACAGGTAATTATTGACAGAACAAGAGGGAATGGCTTCAAGCTCCAACAGACTAGATTTAGACTGAACATTAGGAAAGAATTTTTCACAGAAAGAGAAGTCAGGCATTGGAATAGGCTGCCCAGGGACGTGGTTGAGTCTTCATCCCTGGATGTGTTTAAGAGCCGTTTAGATGTGGTGTTGGGGGATATGGTGTAGGGGAGAACTTTGTAGAGTAGTGTAGATGGTTGGACTCGATGATCCCAAGGGTTTCTTCCAACCTAGACAATTCTATGATTCTATGATTCTATGGAAATGAAAAGAAAAAAAGAATATGGATTCGTCATTCAGTTTTCTTGTAAGAAGGCAGTATTAGTTATTACATTTCCTGTAAGAGGAAAGAAGTAGCAGAGGACACCTACCTTTCCCAGCAGCTATCTTGTCCTGGTTTGTATTCAATGCTCCACAAGTAAAACCCCTTTGGTTACATATGCATTTAAAATCACCTGGCAGATACAGTGCTTTGTGCAACTGAGCCATGATTTTCATCTGATCCAACATTTGTCTTCAGTGAGAACTCTTGTGTGGTCAAAGTCTGTGTGATCAGCCGACCCCTCTGGCAATGCACTCTCTAAGACAGTAATCTCAGATAAAGGTCTTGTGTTCATTTCTGTTACAAAAAATGAAACTAGTCATAAACAACAAATGTGCCATTTCTTTTCCTCTAGGTTGCAGCTTTCCATTTGGAACCCCTTCTTGCTTCATTTATCCGTTCCTACCAGCATATACTGGATAAGTGTCTCTTTATACAGTGTGTAATTCAGATTTATGAATGCAGTTCGTGTAAATTGGACATTAGTTGTGTTTCCAGATACGATGATTCAGCCCTAGAGAATTTGCTTTCTGTTTCCCATAGTTTGAAATGTCATGCCCCATAAGTAGTCGTCTTAAGCACCACTGTTGGAAACCATGAAGAACAGCAAAGAAGCACTCTCTGCTCCTGGTAGTATTCTGGGCATGGGGTATTTCACTATCATCTTCCCTTCCTTTAATTAGTCTGTATTCTTAGACTTTCAGTAGAATAACTAAATGACTAGGGGGCAATAACTGGAGATAAATTAAAGATGGAATAAGGCACCCAAAGGCACAAGAGTTACATCTGCTATTGTGCGGCTCAGAAAAGTGGGTCAAATCTTGTTACCTGACACAAGGTTTTACTCTCAAGGTCAGGAGAGCTATGAAGACTGAGTGTCAACTGATGAGACAAATCCCAAGATCACAGTAAATATAATCTTCCTGTGAATGACTCTAGGCAGAAGAAGGATTTCTTCATAAACTGTGGAAGCCAAAGACTTAAAACTAGTTTCAAATCTTGCCAAATGTCTTGACGCTCTCTGGGAGAGGTAGGGAAGGACTGAAGAGAGAAATTGAGGGCAGAATGAAAAAAAAAAAAAAAAAAACTGATGTGGCATGTTTCACAGTGTTGCAACACAGCTTGATGCAACCAATTGTTGGAAGTGCAAATAGCTCCGTGACCTCAGGTCCAAAGCACACAGCTCTGCTGCAAAGAGGTCTGGCAGGCTCTCCGACCTGACTTCAGATTATAATAAATGCTCTAGCAGACAGTGAGGTGCTACAGCTTGCTAAAAAAAATGCAGGCACAAAAGGTAAGCTGCGAAGTAATGCCAACACATTGCCAGAACTATGTAAAGAGAGTGTGTGGATGGAGACAGCCATAACATTCATAACTGCAAAGCCATACTTTCATAAACAACTGAGGTGCAAAGACTTTACGATGAAGATTTGCCTGAGCCAGTGAGTAATCTTGCTGTCCTCTGTGAGTGCCCTGGGTTACCCTGCCTTGGCAGGGGGCAGGAGCCAGCTGGAAGCATGGAGCATCCCATTGTGTGTCCCCAGCACAGCCTGTTGGATGGCATGGCCCTCACCCAGGAGCACCTGGCACTGAATTGAGCTCCCACACATGCTCAGGCACATGGAGCTGTAGGCACTCCAAAGAGTAACGTGAGCTTGCACTGAAGCCACACTTGAAGACTTGATGCTGCTTATGTACAGGGAGGGCAGGCTTGGGCACTGCTCAAAAGATGATGACAAACTGTTAGATGTAGGTACATTTTTTCATTAGCTTCAATTTTAATTCCTAACCCAACTGTAAATTAATTTCTCTGTTAGCTTCCATTAAAGTATAAGAAAGCCATTATAAAAGAGTAACTCTCCAGCAATTTTGTCCTCTCCAGAAAGTCATTTTATCACCTTCTGCTTTATTAAAAGTGTGATGTGACTGTGCTCAGTGACTCCACTACTCGTGCTGATCTAAAATTGATCCATGAGGTCTTAATTATACTGCAATTTAGCAATTTGGCTTAACTCTTTAATAATGCATTTATATGTATACTCTACACACTGTGTGAACTGAGTACATTAAACATTTTAGAAAATAGTTTTGCAGTTGTAACCCATCTTGTAGAACAGTTTTCCTACTCTTCCCATTTTACAGAATATGTTTAGTTCATTTTATATAAATCTTGAGGGTTATAGCTATTCTAAGACCTTAAAAATTTCTGATATCTGAGATTTGGGGAACACTTGGCAACAACCAGTATTTCTGTATTTTTTCTGTCTTTTATATTATTTCTGTAATTCTGTGTCTGCTTTTTCTTTTTTTTTTTTTTTTTTTTTTTTT